>NC_137466.1:86974332-87311437 GCF_964235325.1 Thermobia domestica
GGGTTAAAATTCTGGTGGGCACTTCCTCCGGTAACGTTGTCTCCTGAAAATAATAATAATAATAGTAATAATAATAATAATAATAATAATAATAACTTGAAAATAATGGCACTAAACTCAACTGATGAGCAAGTATATCTTATATGATATTATATGCGGAAGTAACTGAAATATTATTACGAACAAATTATGTTGATTGGCAAATCGCACAATGATTAGAAAAAAAAAAGCTGGACCAGTTCTTTCTGAAGATATAAGGCATCAATTGAAACAAACTCAACCGTTGAATATGAAAAAAAAAAAAGAAAAAAAAAACTACGTGGCGTTTGTAATGCTTGTAGTTTTGCAACGGCATTTGGTCTTACATGTAATTTAGCCATCAAATAACGAGTTTGAATTACAAATGTAGTACAATTGATTGTTTCAGTAGTTATATCAAGATAACCTATTCAACTAGATCAAAAATTAGATTAATATAAATGACAAAAATAACAATGTAATAAAGTCTAAAACGTACTGAATTATATAATCAAACGTACTCATGTAAATGTTTTTCAAAAGGGGGATACGTTAAATCTACTACTAATGCTGGGTTCCTTCTAGTTTGGCTGTAATATATTCCCTGATTTTTTTAGATTTTCTAGATTACTTTACGCAAACTTCCAATTTTTAAATACACACAAACACACACTACCTCCCCTCCCCCGCGCCGCCGCCAACTTTTTCAACGGATCTTAAAATCTTGTCCAAATATGGGTACAAATTCTCATCGACAGAGTCTGTATTTAAATGAAGAATTTCTTTTCGACATATTCATAATTATCTCTCTCAAATCATCGAAGTCAGAGTTGAGAGTGACGCAATCAATTTTTCTGTCAATTTGCCTTAAGTATGTTTATATTCACAAGTGATTAATTGACTCTTAATTTGAATCGTGGTTAATAATTGAGTCCTCATTTGATAGCTGACTAATATGAGCATTGTATCTAAACTCAGTGTTGCAATAATAATAAGAGTGGAAACAAGTGCTCTAGTTTCCGAACAAGGCTTACAATATTTATGTGAAACGTATGACATTTTTGTAAGTATCCGAACACAATATAACAACTGTTTTTCTGGTTGTAAAAAGTTACAGATTCATAAGAGTTCTGAAACTTTAGTCGTAACTGGTCGTAATGATATCCTCAGACTTCTCAAACTCTGCTATTGTCTTAATGCAAGCAAGAGCATTCTAATGACCTGAATACCGAAATCAATTGCATGAATTCTGTCATTGAAAACCCTGTTCTGAAAGGCGTTTTAAAAACCGAAAAGTGCATATGATCGACAAGTCGCTATACTTCTTTAAGATGGCGTTATTACATGATACGCACTTACTGTGTCAAAATAAAGGTTTAAAATGCATGATAAAAACAAAAAGTGTAAAATAAAAATTCCCTGACAATTACAAGTTTTTGAAGTTTTCTGTGAAATTTCAAGTTTTTTTTTTCCTTCTTTTTAGTGCTAAAGTTTCTGACTTTTTCAGGTCAGTGCATAAACTGTACTAGATAATGAACAATAAATAATGATTACATATTACAATTAATGATTACGATATATATATATGAAAGATGCTTACCTCAACGAATTTAAAAAGAATTCCGCTTTCACCAAAATAGGTTTCCAGCAGATGAACTATTGCTCCTGGATCTCTCTTTACATCCAAACCTTGTGCATGGTCATCAGCAGTACTTTCAGCGTAATTATATATTTCACTTATTGCTTTCCGAACCCGTTCAACATTTGATCTCTCAAAAAATGTAAAGATCCGTGGACCCTTGTTGCAAAAAGCATTCTCTAATGCATCCCTTATGTTGAAGGAAGTCAGTTTCTCTACATGAGTTAACAGTTCATTAACTTGCAGAAGGGATGGAAATTTCGACATAATGTCTAATATGGATGCTCCCGAATTTATCAATACTCTTTGTTGATAGTATTCGTTAGCTTCATTATCATTATCATCTGGTTTTTCGGGCTGCCAGTTGACACACCCGTAAGAATCTCTTGAAACCTGCCGTGTTGCTTTATTCCGCACCTCTGTATCTGCAGTTGTTCTCACAGGATCAATGGCCCTGTTCAAATTTTCTGACCGTGCGGTTAGTTGCCGCTGAAGAGAACTCCATCCGCTTCCAACAATTATACCTTGAATTTTATCTTCGAATGACTCAGGATATTTTTGTACAATTTTTCGGGCTATGATGCTGGTATGCCGTTTCTGAGGTCTTTTACATATTCTGTGAATATGATTCACAACGACTCTAACCATTTCTCTTCTAAATTTTGGGTTAGGTCTCTCACCTCGTTTCAAACTATTCAATAATCCAGGTGGCATTGCTTGCCACGGAATTTCAAATTTATTCGCCCAGTCAGGATCTACGTTTGAAACTGATATTGGTTTAACCTGTTCATTAAGTATGGGCCCATTGTTCTCTTCCCGGGTTGTAGGCGGTACTTCTTGTATTTTCGCTTGTCCTGAAAATACCCATAACAAAAATCATGTCAGCAACATGACAACAATAATCATTCCAATGCACGAGAATAACTCAAATGATACTTTTATGCATGTATGTAAACTAGACAGCGGGTTTTATACACTTAACATTACTGTACTAAAAATATACCAGGAAATACGCATTCGCATGAGGGAGTGACTAGTTTCCAGAATTGCTGACATCTCGTGGGTGAAGATGAGGAAGGAAAGGGGTGACGCGATAAAAGAGATTGATGCAAAATCAATCTCCATCCCGAATTGCTTTGGTCCTGTGCTCCAGTGATTAGGTACAATATAAGTTACATATTCCCAGAATATCAATCCCATCCCCAATATATATCGATGGGAGAGGGCCGTGTGTTCAAAGAACAAAATTCGAAACCTTTTTTTTTTTTCTTTTCTTGTAGCCATAACGTGTTAATAAATGAAGATATCAAGACAGGGTTCACCTAGTTGGGTGTGAAGCAGGGTTGGCAAAAGCCATGGTTTTTATTGAAAAAACAAAAAAAAAAACGTTTTTTTTGTTTTTGTTTAAACCAGTTTTTTTTTAATTTGCATTGTATTTATATTACATATGGACAGAAATAAGTTTCTTTCGCCTTGCTGTTATTATGCAACGACAGGGTTATGCTGGAAGGGGTCTTTATAAGCTTAAAGCGGGATCCAAACAGCTTCCCTGCTTACATCCGAGAGAAATTGTCCTCCAT
The DNA here is from genome assembly GCF_964235325.1 of Thermobia domestica. Taxonomy (NCBI): domain Eukaryota; kingdom Metazoa; phylum Arthropoda; class Insecta; order Zygentoma; family Lepismatidae; genus Thermobia; species Thermobia domestica. Next base: position 86,977,570 of record NC_137466.1, read on the forward strand.
TTGACTCCAAACCGGGACTAATTGGCCACAAATACAATGAGTCTGTCGACTCACTCACGAAGGACTCCTGATAAAAATACGTTGTACTGATCTTTACATACTTGTTAATATAATTGTCAAGAATCATTTTAGGACAAAAACATAAATAGTTGCACAAGTGAAACCATTATACAGAATTACATATAATTCGGGAAACTGCCGCGGAAGCCATTGGGAAAATCCTGTTATTACTTTAAATGCAAAGCAAATCCTGTTATTGCTTTGCATGTAAAATCTAAGGTCAACGTATCAGTACGCTAAAACTGAGGTATTAAATTTCAAATTTAGTATGTAGATATCATTCAATAAAATTAAAACGAAGTCCAATCTAAGCTAATGTTGGAAGCTACGTAGGCAGTCGATAAATTTTGCCAATGTCTATCAATATATTTAGGCACCTTTGCTTCTTTATAAAGCAACAAGCATTCAGGCAAGCACAAACATACAATTTGGCTTCGTTTCGTATATTTAGGTTTAACATCTTTATGTAATACCGAGGTTATAAAGACGACTTTCACTTTAAAAGTGGCATCCAAACCGCTACTTAGTTTACACATGAAAGAAGGGTTATGGTCCGATTCGACCGAGAATTGAACGTGGGACACCTTGATTAAAAGGTGAAAAGGAGATAATACTAATGCAGATTGTTTGATATGTGGAAACGTCACCATGAAGTTCACACGATTTAAAGCATTTTTCTTTTTGGTTTAAACCAGTTGTTTTTTTTTTTTTTTGTTTTTTTGAAAAAAAACAGCTGGTTTAAACCACCTTGGTTTAAACCAGCCAACCCTGGTGTGAAGTCAAATTTTCTTTCGAAAGAACCTGAGTGTGGATACCTACCTGTTCGCAAATTAGATATATATTGAAACAATTACTTTCGGCAAGACTTACAGGCGCAGGTAGGTTTCGAAATGGATTTTCTGTAAATTCGAAATCTATTCAACCGATACTCCAAATTTTGTGGGTAGGCTTCTAATGATACTTAGTTTAGTCCCGCCTGTTTTTACACTGTAGAGAAAAAATATACATGGAGGTTTCAAATATTTTTGTATTTTTTCAAAGTTAATTTTTGTGTTACCCGGCCTATATCTCCGCCCGTACTCAACCGATTTGGACAAAATTCATAGGGTAATCTTTTTGGAAGTATTCTGTTGTGCCTACCGAAATTTGGGTACAAATCGAAAAAATATACAGGGTTTTCAAAATTCTTTTTTATTTTTAAAAGGCAATTCTTCAAGGTATCAACAGATATTGAGTTTAGGAATTCTAGTCATATATTTCCAGTATAGCTTTTACCAAAATCCCAGTATTACAAAAAAAAAAAAAAAAAAATCAGGGTGTCCAACAGCCTTGGAGAGCAAAATTTCCCGTACATTCAAAAGCAGATCATGTAAAATTTAAGTACAGTAAAGTGTGAATTGATTAGTCGCTCTTTAAAAATCGTCCCCCTCCCCCTCAATGTAAATGGTGCATTACCCCAAAACACATTTATTTGTTGCACATATGGATATTTACTCACAATTTCAATTTGGTAGTGTTCGAGCCGGGGGTCCTCCCACGGGAAAGTTTTGAAAATTAGCTTCTCAAAAGTGCGATTTGAGGCCACTCTGACAATAAAATCTTGAGCAAAATATTGTTCTTACTTAAACACATTTCGGAATCGGAACTTTCTCAGAATCTACCTTTTAAAAAAATCGATTATCCGATCCACGGTTTGTAAACATTTCCTTAAATGAAGAAGAATCACAGTTTTTTCTTTCTTTTTTTGTTTTAAAAGCTAACATGCGTTTTGATTCTGCGTTGAACAGGGCAAACCGCATCGTGGGGAAACGTTTCTGTCGCGAGTAGGAGGGGCGTAAATCCTCTGGCCAGGATGAGTACGATCATAGTCGCGGTGTTCAATTTTCACCCCAGAGCGTCGTGAGGGGTTGCATGGATCTTCACTACACTAAAAATCCCTACCTCGTCTCCCCTTATCCGAAACTGCCGACCACCAAGGAAATTGGAAATAAATTGTCGAAAAAACTTGTGAATACCTCGTGTCTTACATGACATTTCACAATCTGCAAGGACGTAACGTAAATAAATAAATAAATAAAGTTAAACTGATAGCTAAAAGTAAAGAAAGACCCCTTTCCTCTGCTATCATTGCCAATGATTTACATGAAGAATAATGGTGATATTCATGTACCTTTGATCTCGTTATGACTTACATGATAAGAAAGGAAGACATTATACAACCAGTGCTACACATTATGGAAAATAGTCTTTCTTAGTTACTGTAAAATAATAAAACATGCTAGATAGTTCCTTAAGATATCAAAGTACATAGAAAAGCAAACGACAACGGTAAATACTAGTTAAGAGAGATAGGTTGTAAAAACTTCACGACATTTCCAATTACAGGTACAAATTTTGGGTTTAGCAATGAAAATGCTATTAGATATGGCTTATTATTGCTATATTATGAGATTAGCCTTGAATAGTGCAATCCACAGCAGTAACTTTGGAACAACAATGTCTGGATTACTTTTAGGGTTATTTGACATATCTATCTATCTATCTATCTATCTATCTATCTATCTATCTATCTATCTATCTATCTATCTATATATATCTATCTATCTATATATATATATATATATATATATATATATATATATACCAACGGATCGATCGTGAACAGTAAAATCTATCGCGCTTACTGCCGAACATGTCCGGACTAAGTTTCAATCCGGAGAGGAGAGCAGTTTTTGGGTTTAGCTACAAAAATGTTATCAAAGATTAATTTTTATACATTATTGGATTGGCTTTCAAAAGTAGAATCCAAAGCAGTCACTTCGGTTATTTCTGGATTACCAAGTCCGGACAATAGTGTCCGAATTGATCACGAGCCCCTTCACTTTCGGACATATACGGACTATTGTCTGGAATAAGCTTCTATCCGGACACAAGTGCAGCTTTTGTGAATAGCTATGGAAATGTTAACAAATATGAATGTTCATATATATTATTGGATTGGCTTGTAAAAGTGGCTTCCATTCCAGTCACTTCCGGAAATGTCTGGATTACAGACACCCTTGTCCGACATACATGATATACACCTCAACGGATTCGTCGTAAAAAGTGAAGTCTTTCGCAGTATTTCACACCACACTGCAAATAACTAAACCCATCACTCTGTCAATGGAACCTGACTACAGCTTCTTACCAAATTATTACATTTTCACATACCCTATTCTATTTCTAGCGTCCGAGGGAAGAACAGTATGTTAGAAAACGCAGTTTTTTTTAGAAAACCTCCCAAAAATTACAATATTTGAAAAACGTGATTTTTGATTACGTAATATTAAGGGGAAGGGATTTAATGATTGAGTAGCTACCTTTAATTACAAATTGCTACTTTTAGGACAGGGTGTCTAAAATATCCAAAATTATGATTATCTACTATTTTTGAAGGTCCCTAATGTTATCATGATAAAGTGTTTAATAACTAACTTACCTTCTCCTTTCCAGCTCTCCAACAGTTTTCTTGCCTGTATTGGTTTTAAAACTGTGAGAAGATCACGCTCCTCCATATATTTCAAATCCTCCTCCTCTTCGACTCCACATTCTTGCAACTTCTCCAATAATGACGTTAATGAAACTGCATTTAATTTTGGCAGCACGTGCAGAATTCTCCGTTTAATTTCATCCATCACTCTCTCTCTTCTAAAAGTTATGGGATTAAAATACTGATATCAGTAACATATTAACACATTCGTCAGAACACACAAATAGTTGTCGAATTACTCGTACCGAATCTACAACATTGTATCATATACACAGTAAAAGTTTTTCTCACTGTTTTTTATTGCATTGAGTGAAGTACAAGGTCGATTTTACTCTATATACACAAAGCGTGATGCAAGGAAATATATAATCTGGCGTCAGCGTTGTATCGGTAGGCTGTAAGTGGGTAATAATCAACTAGTTCAGACACTTTCACGCAAATTTTCTTCAGTTCCATTGATACTTGCTTGTAAAGTCCTAACCAATGTGAATAAGAAAATTGATGAACACTAGCCACAAAATATACTTGAGTATTGTTGCTCAGTACAAGTAGGATTTTCCCAAATAAAGGGCCATCACATGTTTCACCTACTGCAACGTACTGTCCCTTGCTATACACGGTACCTTGAAACTCTACTTGTTCACTAGTTACCTTTCCACCAGGCAAATCCTCAAAGTCACTATTAGCAATAGCCTCCTGAATGTCTTCAGCACAAGCTTCCTTCTCATACGGCAATCCTTTTTTAACTTGAATAGCTAAAGGAAACAATGACCCTTCATTATAAAACGCTTGTAGAAGCTGGTGACGCTTACTCAGGGTTTTACACACATGTTTGAAATTGTGCAGATTTCTGGCACACCGCTTAAAGTAAGAATGTTTGCTTTCAAACCTAAGAGTCCATAATCTAATTAATGGGCCAAAGTTCAAAATGAGCTGTGGATAGTGCGACAGAAAGTGATGTTTGGGTCTTAAGGGCGAGTTTGGAAATGCATATTTTCTGTCATATAAGTATTCTTCAATTCGTACTTTCAAATCTGCTACTTGCTCAACTGAAATGGTAGGAGAACAAACAAGCTCAACTATTTCTTTCAATTTTATGAGTAGAATCCACACGGCATTTGTTTCATCACGAACAAATTTTCCAACGAAAAATGGTAGCAGTCTTAAGAAAACCCAGTTTTGAACGGCTGAACCACTAAGTTTGCATGACGTTGTATTTACCTCAGAAGGTTTTCCATCAGAGTTTTTATATTTAAAAATATTGATATGCCTATTCAATTGTTTGTACGTGAACCACTTAAGGTCTTTAACAAAATATTCAATGTACAAAAATAAATCATACGCCACTATACCTTCAAATAGGTCGTGTCCAATGCAAGGAGGCAAACCAGGCTTACATACATGAAAGTGTGTTAGATTATTAAAGCATGAATTAAATTTTATGCCTTTTGAAGCTATAGTTTGTGGGCTTTCTTGGACTTTTTTAACTTCATTTTCGTAAGATTCAACAGTTCTTGTGTCAGACTCCTTGTAAGGATATACTTGGAATTCTTCATTGGTAACTAGACAATACCTACACCAATAATTAGAACTGAAGTTCTCAACGAAGCCTCCAATAAAATGTGAACCTAGATTGTCTCCTACTATACATAAAATAGTTCCTTTTATTTTCAAGTCATCAGATACGCTAATCCCTTCTTCCTCCATCTGCTTAATATCCTCAACTAAGCAAGAAAACACTTTATCCTGGCCAAACCTTTTAACATCAGTCTCAGGGCAAAGCAATACAAGCTGCATATGATCAGTGGTAGAACGTTTGAAAGCATCAAAATTGGCCAGAGTAAAGTACACCGCTAAAATTTTGTGTTTTCTTCGGGCTGAACCCAATGGATTCACAACCTCGAAAGAATCTTGGTATAAAATTACCTGGAAAGATTTATCTTTGAAAAATTCATTTGACTGAAACACTAACCCATCATGGACATCCCTGTAAATGTTTTTGTGTCCTTGCTCTGCAAAATTACCACTTGTACTGAAATTAAAGTGGGCGCCGTGATGCACATATAGAGACTTAATAGAATCCATTATTGGTACATATTGCTCGAAACGAGGCTTTTGGTTTTCATCATGACCCAAATATATTTGAACTGGTTTTACGAATCCACTCTTTGGAATAAAGCGTATCCCGTGTTGTGACGTTCCTGAGCTTGGTGTTATGGCATTTATTAAAAAGATCAGATTCGGATATAGCACTCATTGCAGCATTAATTATATCATCCGAAACCTGTAAATCTTTTAATGTAGAACGTAAGACATTTCCACTGTACTGCTGAGCTGACATGTGAATTAGGTTTATTTCTTCTAATATATGTTGAATCGTTGAAGCCGGTAAAAGATGTTTTCCCTGCAGTTTTAAATAGAAAAGAGATAAGTTCTTCTCATATTGCTTTTTATATATTTCCAAGCCACGTAACTCATTATCAGTCTTATCGTCTAATTCTCCCGATTGAAAATCCCATTCCACGCAATTCTGTAGTGGGCTTAGATTTTGTTCTGTGACGGTTTTCTCTTCGAAACAAATTGACCTTGCACTTGCTGAATTTGAAATACTTGACCTATGATATCTTGATACATGTGATGCAAAAGTACTCTTGTTTGCAAAGTTTTTCCTACAGTTCAAATAAGGACATTGTATTACATCAGAAGCATCTATATGGACCTTCAAATGTGCTATTAATGTTCTGATATTTTCGAAACTTTTGCTACATGATGGTTCTTTGCACTTAATAATACCCTGTACTTTGGAAACACTTTCTATTTCATATTTTCTCTGGAATACATGATCACGTAAAACATGAGATCTAAATCCCGAATATGTTTTAAATGTACGTGTGCAGAATTGTCTACCACAAGGAAAAGCATAATTAGGGACATTTGAATGCAATTGCATGTGTTTCACATAGGCAACTAAAGTTTTGTTTCTCACTGAACAAAATTCACATGTTAACATGATGCTTTTTCATACATTACCTTGCTTAATGTTCGATTTTCAAGTTATCTTCAACAGTTGTAGTATGTAATCACACAGGAAAACCACGCACTAATCAAAATCAACCAACCAACACACAAACAAAACAAAGCACAACACAACCGAATCTGCGCGCCGTGAATCGTCGCCTCGCACATGTGATTTTTTCTCCAATGCGCATGCCCGACATAAGTATCCGACAGAAAAACGGTCTCCTACCATTATTCTCGAAATACGGTAAACTGTATATTTTTCATGGTAGGAGGCACTTATTTTCACGGTTATTGGTTACAGTGTACACATCCTTTGATCTTGTAACACAAATGTTTATTTAAACCATTTCAGTTCACCTTGTTCACAATTTAACTTTTTGGCTTACAAATGAACCTCTTTATTATGTTTTAAAAAATATTTCAAGTTAGTATTTAAAGTGAAGTGAACTGTCCTTGAAAGCTTTTGTTTTCTTTTTTTCTGTAATTTTCAACTGCTTGTTTTGCATTCCTCACCAACAGACCTGAAACAAAAGGTCACACATTAAGACATCAATAGTGTCATTAATCTCTACACACTAAATTATGTCAATATAGTTGTTATATTTAAAACTAAACAAGTAATTGCTATGAATAAGAAGACACAACACACATAGCATACATATGCCCAAAGTACGTTCAGTGCCGTAACGTGCCCCCTTATGACTGTGTCTATATTTTATTTACTGCATACAGCAGCATTTTTTTCGAGAGATTAATTAGTTTTTCGAAACAATCATACAATATAATTTCGGAAATTTTAAATGATCTGTTCGTTATTAATAAAATACTTTCCTATCCTCCATATTTTTCAACTTTATAAATACTTAATTGAATCTTTTATTTTGAGTAAGCTGTAGATATTGTGAAATCGTCCTATAATTATATGTTCGAACCCAATCTAGACTCCATATTTGCAAAATAATAATAATAATAATAATAATAATAAATAAAATAAAATAAAATAAAAATTAAAAATAAATAAATAAATAAAATTATGCGGGAAGAGTTTATCGGGTATCAAATACTTTACGATGATATTTTAATCCTATCTTTGGTTCTCCATGACAGAGGTTAGATTAAATAGTGTGACACTTGTCGATGAACAGTGACAGTGCAAACAACGTACAATATTTTCTCAGTCTGCTCGCCAGATACAAACGTCGGCTAGACATTGTGTTGTAAAAGTAGTCACAGTGTCGGAGTTAATGCAATTACAAATAAAGGTTTCATTAAGGCTTGGATTTCTACGACATGTCATATATTTATTCTGTTATATTTTATAAGTATAATTAAACAAATTTCTGACTCTTGTGAATACAAAAATGTCGTTTTCAATCGTCATATACATGCATATTTAAACCACACTTTAGATTGAGATCATATTTAGCCTAGTGATATAAAAGCTTATTTTTGATCATATTTTAGATGAGTTTCATTTCTGCTTTATCTTTAGAAATGAGGCGAGGCGGTCATTCAACGTATCCGTTCAAAAGTTATCGTGGGGAGTGACGGCCTGATGTACTAACAGTACAGCACTATAAGCCTCCCTGCGTGATCCTAATAAATAAATAAATGCTCCTAATCCTTATAGGGAAAATGTGCAGGTAATTGACAGCTGGAGTATAGCGATTGTCAGTCGGTTCATTTATTACTAGTAAAATTCAAGTTATGTGCATTTATTTCACACAAATGTGAATGACTAGCTTCAGTAATGTTTGGTTTTTGATTTAACACGAGGTAATAGGATTTACACACGTGTTCAAATTATTAGACTCAACATTCAATTTCTGAATATTTTACTGTTCTTACAATATTACGTGAGAAAATACATTCGAACTTAGTGCAAATTACTGCTTTCTAACTCTGTTCTAATGTCTAGTGGGTGTGGCATATGCTTTTCAATATCAATAAAACAGATGCGTAAGTAAACTCAAATATAATTACTATACAGTGTGTATATCCAAATTGAAAACAAAAAATGAAACCGAAATTTACAAAAAAAAAAAAAAAAAAAAAAAGCTCTCTCACACAAAGATTAATATTCAGAAGGAAGACAGAGAATCGCGAAGTATATCGCGAACAATTGATGTTGCCTGATCTGAACTTATAAACAGCGCGTGCATTTGTTTTCTCGGAATTCTACCGTTTCCTCCCACTTTCTCATCTCACCATTACTATCATGTACATTGAGTCCTTTGGCCTACCCGGCATAACCTTGGAGGTAAACTCAAAGATTTCATTTGTCATTTCACTTTTGACTACATTTATGTAGATTATTTGGCAAAGAAGTACAACCTTGGAGTTGTCAAAGCTCTTATTTGTGTACGTTGGGAAAATGGTAAGGTGAACAGCATACAAGTCAGCATTAACCTATTTACAAAACTGTTACTATGATACTGACATCTGCTTTTTTTTTAAAAAAAATGCTCATCTACATCTGTCGCATAAATACAGATGACTCAAAACTCAAAATATGTCCAACTAACGTCAATTACATGTTCTATACCCCGCGTCACCTAATTGGCGTATGGCATCAGCCAATAAGCGTGCAATGTGCTGTTACAATCCTTCAGTGAGGAATCTAATCATTCATTCATAATCATTTTGTTCATATTTATGGACAATTATGAATGATTATATTCCTCACTGAAGGTTTGGGAACAGTGCACTGCGAGCTTATTTGCTGATACCATACACCAATTCGGGTGAAGTGGAGTATAGCTTAGTAAATTTCAAATTTCATTCTACAGGAGTATTTAAAGTTAGTATTGATTATATTAATGTGTGTTCCATATTCGCAAGAACATTTATTTTTACAGATTTATGCTCATTACCAGCACTTACGGCCTTAAGCCCATCATGTATTATGACGTTTCTCTGCGAGCACAAAAAATCCTCTTCTTTTTATATATATTAATATTTTTTATATTAAATATCATATGGTAAGCTACGCGAGTAATATACTGTGATATTAACTTGTTGAGACAGTAACATAAAAAAAATGTTGATCCAAGGGACCACAATCTTCCCTAAATGTCAATCTATCCAAAACATTGAAACTAATAACAAAAACTTGAAAACTACTAAAATCCTATCTCCTAAAATCATTTATGTTCTGAGACTTTGATTTCGTTTAATAGTTGCTGCTATTGCTGAGCAACATGTTTTTACAAATATTTAAATACAGAACTGTGTAGTTGAAATAGAAAACAATTGGAAGGGGTGAGAAATATTGCTTACCACGGATGATTACGGAGGTCAGCGTTGAAGAGAAAGATCGTTTGCTTCGCATTCCCAGCCAGCTGAACTCCTTAGCAACTTCGTCAGTTATTAATCGCTTTATAACTCTCTTCACTGTGTCAGCAACGTTGTTACCACCAATTTTAGACAAGTGACAAACCTGAAATCCAGACAGTTTATGTTACATGATGATAAACCGAACGTATATTTAAAAAAATACACAAATTGCTTAAGGGTACAGGATGTAAATATATGATGCTCTGTAAAATGGAGTCGTAGTGCGGAAGACGTATCGTATATATATATATATATATATATATATATATATATATATATATATATATATATATATATATATATATACAGGGTGTTAATTAATGAACTATACCGACAAACTGTAAGAGGTGATTCCTCACATAAAAATAAGAGAAAACGTTCATACGAACCTATGGCGAAATTGCACAGTTTCTGAGCTAGGGCTGTCCAAAATGACGAAAAAGTTAAATTTCAACAGGCCCTATTTCGAATTCCAGAAGATGTGGATGGTGGTCCTTATCAGCATAAAGGAAGACACGCATACACAATCCAAAATTGCATGTTTCTTCGATTTTCAATGGGTGTACAGGGTATTCCGTATACGGTGTAATTCTCAGATGTGCTCTCAATACAATTTTCAGGTATACCCTGATTTCAAGGAGGGTCCAAAGTAGGCAGGAGGTAAGCCTTGACAACAATGGACATCCAATGCTTCGTAGGGAAGTCGGAAGTGTTAGGAACCGGCAGCTTCATGTTTTTTCGTGTTCAGAATAATGTGTGATGCGATGTATTTCGTCACGGTATATTTCACGTTTTCTTCACTTTTAAGAGTGAAAGAAAACATCGCCACATGCGTTTTCCCGAGTACGAGAAACCGTGCTGCTGCTGATCCTTAACACTTCTGACATCGCGCCAAAGGATTCCGTGTTGTACACTGTTATGAAAACTTATCGTTTGCATACTCTGGACCAATCATTAAAGTCAGAGCATATCTCAAAATTTCACCCTGCAGGGAATACTCTGTATATCCATTGAACATTAATGAAATGTGCATTTTTGGACTGCATTAGCTTGACTTCCTTTACGCTCATAAGGATCACCATCCACAGCTTCTCGAATCCGAAATAGGGTGTCTCGAAATTTGGCTTTTTCACGATTTTGGACAGTCCTAGCTATGAAACTATGAACTTTTCCCCACAGGTCCATATGAACTTCTCTTATTTTGATATGGGGAACCGCCTGTTACAGTTTGTCGGTATAGTTCATTAACACCCTCTATATAAGTGTGAATTTGGTTCTACTGCATCTAAGTATGGACACCATAAATATGCTTCCAAGTAATATTTCTTCTTTTGGTACAGAATATTGTGGAAGTATTGTTGCAATGGATACAATGAAACAATTCTCAATTTTCTATTTTTTTTTTTATTTTAAAGAAATTTGCAAACGAATTTTGCGAAAAAGTATTCACTTCTCGAAGTTGATTTGTAAAAGAAAAATCCACACTTAAGAGATTAAGAAATATGAACTTAACAGAAAGAGGTATGAATTTGTAATAGGAAAGAAGTAAACTATACGTGGAACTGGTAATGAATGAATAGTAGAATCAATAAAGTAAAATAGGGAGGTGCTAACCAAAAGGGGTACATGTTCCCAAAAATGTCAAATAACATACAGCTCCAAAAAAAAAAAAAAAAAAAAAAAAACTTGTCTCTGTATTTAATAGCTAAAAAATTGTAGTATTCATTAAAATGTCTATCATTGACTTTCACGCGCACTGCCGAAAACTGTTTCACATATTTATACAGTTATTTTACACTTCTCCCCCTGACATGAAGTACTGCGTACACAATCTCAACTTTCAATAGAATGAGATTTCAAGCAGTCCCTGGAATATTATTAATAGGGATGGCCAGATCCGGATATTTTTGGATCCGGATCCACTTGGGTCCGGATATCCGGTATCCGGATATTCGGACACTGGATCCTGATCCAAGATTTCGTATCTTGGATCCGGATCCGAAAAACCGGATCTTGGATCCGGATCCGAAAATCCGGATCCGAAAAACCGGATCTTGGATCCGGATCCGAAATTTCGGATCTTGGATCCGGATTCGAAACTCCGTGTCAGAAAATTCGGGTGTTCCGAATCAACAAAATTTTCGAAATTATTGACAAAGTGATTTTCATTCCTATGCTTAAAATAAGATTTTAAGACACTTTTGGTATCTGATCGTGTGACAGCCTTGCGTTCCCTTCATTCTGTTGATATTTGGTTTTCATGCCTTAATATGTCACAATTACTCCAAATTTGATTGAGTAAAACTGTCGAGTTAGGTGAGAGCAATCTCATTGTCAGATTAGATTCTAGTGGAAATACTTGACCGAAAAGGTAGTAAATCTTTTTTAAAGCTGTCGTCCTGGTGGAAATTTGTCCTTTGTTTTCTGTAACACTAGTCAAATGCTGGGATGAAACCTTAGTCTCAAGCCCAAGCTTCTTCATTAGATTCTGGCTGCTTACTTTTCTAATTCTTTCTGAGTTATTGTGGTCACTGAATGAGGCCATTTCCTAGTCGTGATGGGCTAGGCCATTGCTAATAGAACAGCCCATAAAATATAGATCAAATCAAATTAAGGAGCAACTTCCTTTTCTTGCTCTTGATGAGCATTTTTTTCTTTCTTTAAAAATACGTTTCTCTGTGACCGTACCACTCCAGTTAGAATTAAGAATTGTAGTAGAGATGAAGTTCTAAATGGCAATTAATGTATCAAAATCAATGTATTAATGTACTGTATGTGTATACAAAATACCATATGGAGCCTCGAGCAGTAACACGTATCTTTGTAATTAGTAATCCACTACTATTAACTCTGCATAGGTTGTATAAGGAGCTATATCATTCATGTAAACACATAGGCGGATGCAGGGGGAGGGCGAAAAGTCGTTTGCCCCTACCCAGCGCCACCATTAACAGTGTACTTTAGTAGTAATTTGTGGCAATTTCAGATCATCTAAGTAATTTTTTACTGCTAGCATCCCCAACCGCCCCCTACGAATCCATCCGCCCCCTCCAAGAGTCCGTTCTGGATTCGCCCCTGCGCAAACATAATTTTATACAACTCATTCAAAAGTACATTTTGGTAGCTTTTTAAAATTTTTATCTTAAAGGATTGTCATTTCTCGTGGCTACTTATGCAATTTTGTCCACAGGCATACATGCAATTTCCAGTCATTACGCAAATACATTTATATACTTAATAGACCTCGGCTAGTTGGGGGCTTCGCCACTAGACCCCCGTTACTAGGGCCTCGCACCACAAAAGCCTCTAATCATAATCAATTTAAAAAGAAATGTCTGGGGATTTGCCCTTAGACCCTCTGATATCTCATTTGATCGGCCTATGACCTCGTACCTCGTAAACCTACAACCATACCGAATCTCAGTTCAAATATCAAATTGTATGTAATAACATTCCGGTATCCCGAGACATACCGAATTTCAGTGCGAGTACATGGGGGCTTTCCCCCCAGCCCACACATTTGCTCGGTCTACGGCCTCGCACATCATACGCCTACAAACATAACGAATTTTTAAGGGGCCGCGGTGGCTCAGTGGTAGAGCGTTCACCTCCGGTGCTTGGGGTCCCTGTTTCGATCTCAGCTTGCACCGTGTGGACTTTGTGGTGGACAAACACCGTGCTCGTGGGTTTTCTCGGGGTTTTCCCGTTTCCTCCTACTTTCTTCATTTCATTTATTTCTCATAATCACCGTCTCCTTTAGCCTAACCGGCATAAACGTGGGATGTAAAACACAAGCATTTCATTTCACAAGATAACGAATTTTTGTTCAAATAACAAGTTTCATTTCTCTAATTCCAGGATTCCGAGATATAAAAGTCTTTTCTCCCCGCCCCTTTACTTCCCCTCTAAGACATACATCAAAAAAACGCTTAAGTACATACCTAATTATTTCAAATGTAAAGTCCAAATACCAAATTCTATGCTCCTAACCTTCAGAGGTTCCCAGATATCGACATGTTATTATAATAATTACAATCCCCACCCTCTTTCCTTTCCATCTCTTTTCTTTTCCTTTTTACTAAAACGTCAAAAAACACTGAAACACATGTCAAATTATTTTCAATGAGAAGTGCAAATATCAAATTTCAAGTCTCTAACCTTAAAGGATATAACATATTAATACAATAATTGTAATCCCCACTTAATTTTTTTCTCGCCCCTTTTCTTCCCTTCTGGGCCACACACACACACACACACAAAAAAAAAAAAAAAAAACGTTGAAATACGTATCTAATTATTTTAAGTGAGAAGTCCAAATACCAAATTCCATGTTTCTAACCCTTTAAGTTTCCGAGATATATTATTATACTAATTGCAATAATTGCAATTACCACCCGTTCTTTTACTTTCTACATCTTCCTTGCCCCTTCTAATTTAAATATCAAAAAGCACTTAAACAAGTATCAAATTATTTTCAATGAGAAACCCAAATACCAAATTTGAAGTATCTAACGTCAAGAATCATCAATATTTTCCACCCCATTTCCCCCCTTCCTCGTCGAATTTCCCAAAGTCCTTCCTTAGTGGTATCCTACGTCACAAACCCTATAAGCTGTCCAAATTTCAAGTTTGTAGCTTAAGCGATTTGGTCTGTACGGTGATCTGTCACTCACTCACTCAGTCACTCAGGACTTTGCCCTTTTTATATAGAGATATTTAAGATTTTATGGGAAAGCCATGGATTTTGTCCGCCAGTGTCTTAGAAATGTAATAGCTTTGCTATAAACTTTAAGCAATCAACTGACTGATCTGCGTCTATATGTATTATGTAAAATACCGCTTATCATATTTATTTTGCTCGTAATAAAAAAAAAAAAGAAATGATGACGAAAATTCAAAGACATCCATGATTTTAGCGTAATGCTGCAGGAGTTCAGATCATTGAATTAATCATAAGAGCCGATTGTATAAGATAGACTACATTAAATTCCAATGTGGCACAAAGAAAATATGCAGCATTACTATGCAGTTTTTCAACGTTATAACTCATTCTGAAAATATTATCATAGGTCTCTCAAACAATCGAATTTTAATCCTAACTCGATTACTATATAACAAAAGGCAGATCTATACAACTACTGACTTCAGATGAAAGTGGCATACTTGTAGTACGTTTAAAGATATACTAAAGACTAAATGATGGGGTGTGCGGAACAATGGTCTAACCCGAAAAATGTGAAAATCAGATTTTGATGTAATCTTTTGTCATTTAAATTGAATTGTCTTCCCACTGAGTTAGATAAAATTCACCTAGTCAATTTTATACATATGGATATTTTAGTTCTGGGTCTCAATCTAAGGGTCTCAATATTCAAAACAGGAGTATGAATCTGAACTTCGAAATTTCGGGTGTGGATCCAGGAACCGGATATCCGGATCCGGATCCAATATTCAAAACTTCGAATCCGGATCCAAGATACAAAACTTCGGATCCGGGTCCAAGATCCGAAATTCCGGATCCGGATCCAAGATCCGAAATTCCGGATCCGGATCCAAGATCCGAAATTCCGGATCCGGATCCAAGATCCGAAACTTCGGATCCGGATCCAAGATCCGAAATTTCGGATCCGGATCCAGGAACCGGATATCCGGATCCAAGATCCGAAATTTCGGATCCGGATCCGAGATCCGGATCTTGTAGGATCCGGATATCCGAGATCCGGATCTTGTAGGATCCGGATATCCGAGATCCGGATCCGTCTGGCCATCCCTAATTATTAAGAGAAAGATGAAATGTTGCTCACCTCTATCACTGGTTTTCCTCACAGTTGTCATGCCGTGGTGATGTTACATATAGTCCAAATAAGATTTTATGCTATGAGCTAGGTTCGTTTGTTTAAACCAGGCGCTTTTTAAAGTTGCTTACTCAAATTAATAATAATATGAATGGTTCAAAGGCAGAGAGAATTCAAATGACTTGACAGTTTTGGGTTTTACATCTTACGGTCTTTTATGCCCAGTAAGTTCAAGGAGCCTGGACCTACTTAGGTCGTTTAAGAGTACCCCCACCGGCAAATAAAGCCGGGACCACGAGCGCTGAACGCAAATGTGCTCTCCACTACACCAATCAAATGATTCGAATTCTGGTTATAGCCAGACTTGTCAAAAAACAGGTTTTTAAAAATTCAAACCATTTTTATTTTGTAAATATTTACTTTAAGTTAAAGTGAAGTAACCGTGGCTCCTACATATTTTTAATGACGAAAGGCAATTTGAGAAGAACTCGGTCTCCATTGCGAGAAATGACAGTAACCCGGTTCATCTCGAGGCTAAAGGCCAACTATCTTTTTCTTCAAATCCATTACTTTCAGTTCGGAAGTGTGTCAAGTTGCGATACTGCACGATCAAGGGTTGGGAAATTCTTCATTTTAGTTTTAGGATCAGGCAGACTGGGGAAAGGGTCTAGTAGTCCGGATTGGGCCCAGGCCCCTTGCTGCATATGACCGCTTTAACCTTAACTATTAAAAAATAACTGGTTTAAACCAAAAATAAGTATGGTTTTTCCTAATCCTATTCATAAGCAAGGAAATATTATTCATTTCAAGAGACAAGCTTCAAAACCCGAACATAAGAATTAAGTAAATGCATAAAATTCAAAAACTTGATACTGTACCATTTCTTTCTGCAGTTTTGCGTTTCCCAATTGGTCTTCTAGTTGATCGAACTCTTCCATGCTTTGTGCAGGAAGTTTCCTTAAAATAATCTTCACTGTTTCATCCTGGCATTGATTCTCGGTCATTTCCACTTCATTATCATAATTAACTCGATTTCTTAGTAGAATGTCAAGAGTGTCCCTATTGCTATTTACCGTTGCCTTTATAATTGCCAATTGGCGCAATACTTCCTTCTTGAACTCTGAAAAGTACGAGTAAAGCAAAAATGGACATAAGAAAAAGTGGCCAAGTATCGTAACATAACTTGAAGAAACACATGTATAAAACTAAACACAAATAAAGCAACTGCTAAGTGTCTTAACAGAAAGTCGTGTAGTTTCTTTAGACGTCCACTAAACGTCGTGTGCTGGGTGGGTTAGATTAGGCTCAGTTTAATTCAGTTACAGTTCTGGCTGTAGAACAAGAATATCATGGTCACAGTTGTTTGATTTAAATCGCAATTTAAATTGCATGTTTTTTTTTTTAAAAAAATGATTTCATCAAGCATATGTCGCTTAAACAACAAATCAGGGAGCGAAATCCTAGGGAAGGGGGAATTTCCCCACTAAATAGTTTTTGAAGAAAATTTCCCCACTAAAAGCGTGCTAGGAGGTGGAGAATAAAGTTAAGTAATGTCAGAAGATTGCAAAATAATTACAGTAATTAATATGTAATTAACGTGCATTTCTTATCTAATTAATAGTTGAACTAACGGTCAGCGGTATAAATCCCTAATATTGCATAGTTTAATACTTATGGATGCCCAAATGCGTGAACTTTCTATATCGGAACATTGCAGTGCAAAAGCGCGAAGAGCATCTTTTATTTTCCTTTCTTTCTTTCTTTTTTCAGTTCTACAGTCTCCCCTCCCCCATCCTCGACATCGATTTTATGATTCCGCACCATGCAACTAATAGGAACTAATGTTTTATCTTTTATTCTGTCATCATTTAACAAAGACACCGAAACCCAGTACTTTATCATATAAGAAAAGAAGCATTATTTACATTTTATTCTGTTTTCTAAAAATATCAGGTAAAAGTGATTTAAATTTTAAAAAAGTCGATTTAACTGAAAACATCAACACAAATTACTTAAAAGATCGTGATTTGTCATTTCTGATCACGGTTGAAACACAAACTTTGAAGTGCTTTATCTACATTAATGAGATTTTGATGTTGGTCTCTTTCATATTAAGTTTTTTATACATTAATCTTTCTTTCTGAATTAACAAATCTGTAAATTCTCCTACAAGTGGCAGCCATATTCTGAATCTACATTTACAAAGTACTTGTACAGTAACCCACATACATCTGAACCCTTGATCTTTATAATTCCATTAGTGGGGCCCAGGTACTTATGTGGGTATGAATGCTAAATTATACACTGATTCCACTGTTTCTTTCACTCATATTTTTCTTAACTCGACTAACTTTGTTTCTCATTAAAAAAAAAAAAAAAAAAGCGGAAAAAATTAGCAGTACAGTCACTCTGCTATTAATATAAAATTAGGAATTTACGATGTATGCTACAGAAAAAGAGGAAATAATGCATACTTGCTTTATTAATCTTCGAAAAATGAAATGAAATCTTTGAGTTTTACGTCCCACGGTTATGCCGGTTAGGCTAAAGGAAACGATGATTATGAGAAATGGTGGAATGAAGAAAGTAGGAGGAAACGGGAGAACCCCGAGAAAACCCACGCACATGGTCTTTGTCCACCACAAAATTCACTTGGCGGGAACAGAGTTTGAACCAGGGACCCCATGCAACAGAGGTGAACGCTCTACCACTGAGCCACCGCGGCACTTTTTATAATCTTGGGACTCCCTATTAAATATTTAATAGCGCAAACATTTAAACGTTAATTAAAATTTGCAAAACCTACCTAACAAACCATCATGAACATTAATACATGTATATAGATGTCCCATTATACAACACTAAAATTGAGCTCCCTCGTGGCTAAGCGGTTAGCGTACGCGCCTTTGGCGTGGGAGACCCGGGTTCGATTCCCGGCGGGAGCTCATGTGATTCGGATTCCACGTTAATCAGTAGGTCCACGTCTCATATAGCCTCGCTGCTGAACGGGACGTTAAACTCAAAATCAACTCAACACTAAAATTTAAAAAAAAAATCAGCTATTGGCGACATTTAAATTTAAGAAGAGATTTCAAATCTCAGAAAAGAACAGCATCCAGCTTGCATATTCTTTGTGTCCTACTACTTAACCGATACCTATATATTCCCTCGTATTTAAATAACATGCATACATGTAAATATTACAGTAAGCATATATCGATACGAACCTACGTCACTACAATCTGAAGTTGCCTTCTTTGAAGATTCTGGTGTTGTTTGACTACTACAACTCTCAACTACAGTTGCTGTTGAAGCCGGAGTCTCTTTTTGCAACACGACTTGTGGTGGAACTGGAATATCCGCTATGTCTTCTATTCCCGGATTACAATCCGACTCCGAACTGTCTGAATAAAATGAGGTGCATCTTTCTTTTCGTTTCCGTGTTTTTCGTTGATCCACCTCTTACTCTGTATTTAGGTCTGATGTTTCCTCAGCTCTCTTTAGGTTTCGTCGAGCTTTACCACAACTATCTGTTTAAAATAAATCCTTAAATTAATATTACTTTTTGCAGCTACCATGTGAAGAAATATTAATAAGTAGAAGTAAATAACTGAGCTTTATTTCACAGTGTAAAACTACAGGTAGACCCCTAAACTATGCAGAGTCAGAAGTAGTATATATACAACTTTATGTTCCAATAAGGTCAGAGATGGAACCTGTTTTTCGTGCTCTGAGTTTACATGAAAAATTAGTATCTCGCTATTCCGTGCCATTATTAGAAATCAAACTAAACTTCTAATCATTACCATTATTAGAAGAATAGATCACTTTCCTCTGATAAGCATCTACTCAAACCGGAAGTTTCATAAATCATCCGTTTAGGGTTTTCAACATTAATCGCCATAAATAAAAAACAGTAATACAGGCCAAGAAGCGGTTTTCGAAATCCGATTCAGTGACTCAAGGAAAAGAAACACACTGATTCATATATTTTTACTAAAACCATAAAGCCATACTCTCTTAACTTCTAATTTTAGTAGTGGTATCCATACAGTATCAAAATCCTTTTATTTCCACTGAAACAGGAAGATGTAGAAACTAGTATTTATTGTGGTTTCAGTTTCGAAACCTCATAATTGTAACTGACAAAGAGTAAATGTTTTTCATATGAATTCAGAGCCCGAAGTATAGATTCAATCCCTCTATAGTGCTGAACGTCGTGTGTGTACTATTTTAGGTTTAATATTGAATCCGCATAGTTTGAAAGTCTTCCCTAGTTTCGCATCTTGAAACGAAACTTACTTGTTAATACCATTAGATCCCCATAAGATTAGCACGTGAACATATTATATAGACTAGTGAGAGGTTGGGTAAGCTTAATTCCTTGAACATAAAAGTAAACAGAAATTCCTGTACCCCCCTCCCATTTATCTAATAAAGACAGAAAACACCCTGTGGGGCTCTAACCCGCCTTCACTCGCTAACGCTCGCTCGGCAATACTATGTGAATTAAACATTAAATTTTGATACAGAAAGGAACCAACCTGCTACTAACTTATATGGGGGGACCTGCGTTCTAGAACCTTACCCAGGAATTCCTTACATTTCAAAAAGAAAGTAGAAAATCTCTCTTGATGTACTAATTATCGTACACAACAATTAGAAAATTACTTTACCGCAATGACTTCTCTCAACAGCCCCCTATCCTCAATATGTATTAAAATCACGTTTTACATGACTTTGCAGAAATCAAACAACGTTGAATGTACTGTATCTAAAAGTAATGTAACCAAAGCTTAAAAATGCCATTCTACCTCAATTATATCTGAGTTTATGTATATTCCCAACGTATCCATCACTGAGCCATCACGGTCCCTATTTCAGAAAAACAGAAAGTGCTTTTGGGATACGCATAACATTGTGGAAGGAATGAGCGAGCTGTCTGCTATTTCCGAATATTATAACTGATTTAATGCTTTGAATATGAGGATACATTGAACAAATAAAGTATAAGGGCATATAGCACTTACCATACGATGCGAGGATCCGCATAGTGTAGCTACCCCATTCTTCACTTGGCGGTGTTTGGTGTTGAACGGCTCGCACAATCCTTTCAATGTTTTTCCATTTGGGCCACGCACATTTGTCGTGTGTTATCCATATCGTCGGTACGACTTCCACTTCATTGGTTTCAATAAATAAAACTACACTAAAGACGGATGTCATTTTATAATTACAATTTTGTGCCACAATTTGTAATATGACACACAACACAAAGCAACACAGGAATATTAATGCACTACACTGAATGCTGCAGTCACTTTATAATACAAATTTTGTGCCAGAATATTAACTATTTTAATATGGCACAAAACACAAAACTTCACAACGCACTTGCAGTTTAAGATTAAACTTTTTATATAAATCACGTTTTAGAAACCCCGTCAGCTCAAAAAGTAATGTAAATACTGCCAGTATAATTATATCACTAACTGATTGTTGAAATTAACCTTCGGCATTTTATGAGTGCTTCTGCGGAAATGTTTTAATTACAATTCTTCCAGTAGTATAATTCCCGGATTGAGTATAGCCCGCTCCCCCAGTGATTTTTAACGAATCATAGTGATTCTAACGATTCATACTAGTTCATAATGAATCGGAATCGCATGTTATAAAGATTTAAGATGTAAATCTTGCGGTAAGGAATCTTTAGTAAAAGTAGTAGTAGTAGTAGTAGCGGTAGTAGTAGTAGTAGTAGCAGCAGCAGTAGTAGTAGTAGTAGTTAGTAGCAATAGTAGTAGTAGTAGTGGTAGTTAGTAGCAATAGTAGTAGTAGTAGTAGTAGGAACGGGTTAGAAGCCCCGCAGGGGTTGGTTGGGTTCTGTTCTCGATATAAATAGTAGTAGTAGTAGTAGTAGTAGTAGTAGTAGTAGTAGCAGTAGTATTGGTAGCAGTAGCAGCAGTAGTAGTAGTAGTGACTCTTCCAGTTCCGGTGACAAAGAACTGGGGGGAGCGGGCTATACACAAGCCTAATTCCCAACTGTAGAAGCACTACACAATGAAAAGTACAAAAAACTCGCACCACACTCTTATTCGGCATAAGTATTTCACCTTACACATCATCATAACACTTGCACAAACAACTTGCAACTGTCATCGCATCACTGCTGCCAGCTCAAAATCAACACTGCCAATACTCTAACGTAAATAAATTACTAAATGATTATTGAAATTAGTTCGAATATTAAAGCAAAAGAAACGAAAAGATGAGGAAAAGATACCGTCAAGATATTCTAATTGACGTTCAGGATTAAAATTGGTTATCAAATCTTTTGCTTCACTTACCTTGCTGTGACTCAGTGATAGCCATACAAATATCGGCTCGAGGGCCAGATCCGGCCCCCAAACGAATATATTCCGCTCTTATGTCGGCAATGCCTGCGGCTAGAATGTAGCACCGATTTTGAATATTGACACGGAAATTTTCAACTCTTAAAAATAATATAAAGCAAAGGTTTAAACTAGATGTGAATTTATAATATAAATGTAAAAATAGAGCCAAGTTTTCGTTATCACTTCGATCTTCAAGAAAAAGATTAGAAATCTAAAACGATGCTAATACTGAAATCTGGAAATTAGAGAATGAAATTGACAAATTTAATGCTACTGAAGGCAAGTTGTTAAAGACCCAAAATTAATATTTCGATTTTCGAATTTCAATAGAACTTCGCATCCTTTCAGATCTCTTTTTCTCTTGGGGCCGCGGTGGTTTAGTGGTAGAGCGTTGACCTCTGGTGCTTGGGGTCCCGGGTTCGATCCCAGTCCCCGCCAAGTGAACTTTGTGGTGGACAAACACCGTGTGCGTGGGTTTTCTCGGGGTTCTCCCGTTTTCTCCCACTTTCTTCATTCCACAATTTCATTCATTACTCATCATCACCGTCTCCTTTAGCCTAATCGGAATAACCGTGGGACGTAAAACTCAAAGATTTCATTTCATTTTTTTTCTCTATTTTTTTTTATTTTTTCCCTTTTGTTTGCCCCTATGAATTTTAAATATACGAGAGCTTCATTTTTCACATTCGCATTTTTGGAAGGCGTGGCTGTGAAGATTCGCGAAGCCTGGAGATCTACGCAAATGATAGAAACATTTTGCGTAATATGGTGTATCCATAAAAGTCCATATAAGTCCATGGCCATCTGTGGACAATTTTTAGACGTCCATTGGACAACGTGAGCTGTGTGGGTTCATCTCTGATGTATCGGAAGATTTCGGTACGATTTGTGGAGGCGTCTTCCGAGCATACTTATTGTTTATTTATTTATTTATACAGCTTTATCGGTATTACCGGCATCTAAGGCCTTAAAGCCTTCACACACTAAAGGAAGCAGCCTAGGACCTGTAACTTATATAGGTACCATCCCGGTATTTGCCTCGTGTCAATGAGTAAAAGCCAAGGAAAATCTCACTCATGATAACTGGTCTGAGAAACATGTTACATTTTTCGACTGAGTGACACCCTCACCGGATGAAGACACACTTGAGAAAACACCAAACAACAGAAGTTCATCGACAATATTGGCAAACTTAAGTCGTGATGAATACAAGCTAAGCCCACTGTTCCCAAATGGGGATAATTAATTCCTTTATCATTTTTTTGTGGATTATTTGTTATGGATTTATTTTGTCTTTTACTATAAGGACCTGGTCCATCTGCTACCACTGGAATCCTCAAAAGAATCAATACGTTTACAAAGAATTACGAAATTATGAAACAAAAAATAACTTGAACTTAAATGGGTAGGCAAATCCAGAGGGGAGTTAAAGGTGGCGGAAAAGGCACTTCCCTTTCCTTTTCTCTCGCTTCTAGAATAAAAGGCACCAATGCTGCAAAAGTCCAGGTCTCTTTACTAAAGTAACATCTCTAAATAGTAGTGTTACAACTCTTTTACCAGCACAGTAAAGTTTTTGTCAAAATCCTGACCAAAATTATTTTTCATGTATTTTAATGTGGAAACCATTGCTGTTTACTTTTGACTTACTTCATATTCGTAAATACGTTGAATAAAATGTATATTCACAAATACATGTATTATTTAAAAATAAGTACATAATACATGTTTACTATTATAGGATGAAACAACCACTTGAAGTGACTTCTCATTGTAACTTCTAAACTGATTGACAGAAAAAGCTGAAATTTTATAACAGGCAAATATCAAAAAGCAAAAGTAGTTTGACATACACCGCAATCCTACCAGACTAGCAGTGTTGCCACCCCAAGATAAAATCATATTTTCAAATGGCACTATCTTAGATTATTATATATTTCAAATATACATGTCAAGCGAAAGGTAATATCACACTATTATGATTCAGCGTTGCTATAGTACCATAAACATACATATTTTGGAGAACTCTACAATAGTAATTGCGCACCTGAGATGGACGGGGCAGTGCTTATTTGAAGTAACTTAGTTTTGGATACTATGACCATGATATCTCTTACTGATGTACAGTGTACGACGATTTGTGTACGTCCAGTGAAAATCCGAATTGGTCCGATCATTGACAAATATGTAAATATGTCCATGACGGAGGCACTATTAATATTCTCTAACTGATGTACAGTGTACAACCATTTGTGTAGTCCAGTGGACGTTCAAATTGGTTCAATTATTGACGAATGCGTAAGTAGGTCCATGATGGACGTACTATTGATATCCTCTTACGGATGTCCAATGTACGACCACTTGTGTACGTCCTGTAGACGTTCGAATTGGTCCGTTATTGACTAATGCGTAAGTAGGTCCATGACGGACGTACTATTGATATCCTCTTACGGATGTCAAATGTACGACCACTTGTGTACGTCCTGTGGAAGTTCAAATTGGTTAAGTTATTAACGAATGCGTACTAGGTCCATGACGGACGTACTATTGATATCCTCTTACGGATGTCCAATGTACAACCATTTGTGTACGTCCTGTGGACGTTCGAATTGGTCCGTTATTGACTAATGCGTAAGTAGGTCCATGACGGACGTACTATTGATATCCTCTTACGGATGTCCAATGTACGACCACTTTGGTACGTCCTGTGGAAGTTCAAATTGGTTCAATTATTAACGAATGCGTACGTAGGTCCATGACGGACGTACTATTGATATCCTCTTACGGATGTCCAATGTACAACCATTTGTGTACGTCCTGTGGACGTTCGAATTGGTCCGTTATTGACTAATGCGTAAGTAGGTCCATGACGGACGTACTATTGATATCCTCTTACGGATGTCCAATGTACGACCACTTGTGTATGTCCTGTGGAAGTTCAAATTGGTTAAATTATTAACGAATGCGTACGTAGGTCCATGACGGACGTACTATTGATATCCTCTTACGGATGTCCAATGTACAACCACTTGTGTACGTCCTGTGGACGTTCGAATTGGTCCGTTTATTGGCAAATGTGTAAATAAGTCCAAAGTGCATGTACTATGGACATGTCTTTATGGACATCCATTAAACGTCCAAGAGTGGAGGTTCAGGAAACGTCCAGACCAGTACATTAACTTACTAACTCCAAAGGAGATCCATGAGGGTTCTCCATTCTAGGTCCACTCTTGGACGTACATTTGATGTCCATAAAGACACGTCCATAGTACGTCCAATTTTGTACGTTAACAACCCACGTCCACATACGTTCAAAAGTGGACGTGTTATGGACATACTAAAATAAAGGTGTTTATCCTAAAATGTCCAAAAATATCCACAGACGTCCATGGACTTATGTGGACTTCTATGGATCATCCATATTGCGTCCACTGTTGGACCTATTTCGGCATTGGTATGTAAACGGACCAATGTGGACAAACTATGTACATCCTTTTCTGGACGTCCATTCTACGTCTAATGTAGACGTCCATTGCTCTTCCTCATTTGTCCTATTACATAACAACGCCAACATAGGTCCATGGCGACCCTAATATGGATGATCCATAAAAGTCCACACACATCCATGGGCGTCTGTGGACGTATGTGGACATAATATGGATGATCCATAAAGGTCCACATAAGTCCATGGACATCTATGGACAATTTTTGGACATGTATGGATATTTTTGGACGTCCGCTGGACGACGTGTGCTGTGTGGGAAGCCACTGCACAACACTGCAGGACGCCACGAGCCAGGTCGGGTGAGTCCATTCTGCCCAGAAGGGGGAAGGAACGAAATCGACCAAACGTAGGCTGAACAACCTCTGCAATCCTCGATGAGAAATGTCTAAAATTTCCCAGTTTCACATGCGAAGATCTAAGCCATTTGTCCAAGAAAGAGTCACTGTTGATTGAGGAAAACGTAGGTTCGTGGCATAGATGCATGTCACGTGGGAAAAAGAAAATGTAAGATCACCACACCGTAGCAAGATGAGTTAACGATTCCAGAACGTTTGTAAGAGCAACGCATCTGTGTTTTAATTTTCCACAATGTTTACTGGTAAGTAATTTATACGAGTGGCACCAAAATGATTGTGAACTCGCTATTTTTTGGCGAATATTATGATGTACAGTATTATAAATTATTTTGCAAATTACAACAATAACAAAGTTCATTGTTACAACAGTTGCTGTATAAATATATTTTCAAATAATCCTCGTATAAATGATAGGAATTACTTCAGGAATTGCAACAACAGTTTGAACAACAAAACACGATAAATATCCATCTAGAGCATACTTAGAAACTCAGAAATGTTATTGACATTTATTCTAAATACATGAAAACCTAAAGTTTGAGGTTTGGGAGATTAGATTAGGAATTACAATTCTGGGCTGTCGGCATCTAAAGCCATTTAGTTCGTCACGTATATGAAAGATGACGTCTCTCGGCAAGCACACTATCTAATGAAAAGGAAGGAAGAAAGGATTGGGGAAGGAAGGAAACGGTCTGGAACCATTATCTTATGTACTACCCCGGCATTTGCCTGGTGTGAATGAGCGAAAAACCTCAGATGGCTAGCCTGAAAAAGCGGGTACATTTATTCGACCGAGCGTCCCCACTGGGAATCGAACCCGGGAACCAAATTTGAGGTTTGCATGTAGATGGTTATTCGCTTACATGAAATAATTAGTTATTAGGTTAGGTCAGGCACGCACCCAGAAATTTTTGTTGGAAGGGATCCAAAATTCAATACTATGTTTATATAGTATCGAACAGGTGTTATACTACAGCTGAAGAAAAATGATTAGTAATTTTTAAGTGCTCGTACCTGTTCTCACAAAAGAAATTGCACAGATGATGAGTAAGGTCAAATCTATAGTCTACTTGTCATTTCTCTGCTAAACAAGTATAGTTTTATTAAGAAAGTGCACGTCGAGTTACGAAGTTTTGGGGGAGGTCCGAACCCGGCGGACCCCCGCGTGGGTGCACCCCTGGGCTGGGTTGATTTATTTGCATGTGGATAGTCTAGAGTAATCTGCTTTTGCTTTGTTAGTTAATTACGCTCTGTTTGTAGGGATGCGCTCGAGTCGAGTCGAGTCGAGATTTAAGCCTGTCTCGACTCGTCTCGAGAAAATACGCACACATCAGCCAGAATATTATGACTACCTACCTTATTGTCAGTGTGTCCAACTTTGGCACGGATAACAATGGCGACGCGTCTTGGCACGGACGCAATGATCCTTGAAAGGTCATTGAAGAGATTTGATTGGTACACATAGGCAAGGGCGCCGATTTTTCTGTAAATTTGGAGGGCATTCAGATGCAGAAGGCATATGTATGAGGATTTTAAGACAAATTGTATTCAAATTATGCCAAATATTGTATATTCATAAATACAATGCGGGGGCCCACATGAGGGCCCTTTAGGGGTGCCCGGGCAACCTCGGCCCTCCAGGATCGGCGCCCTTGCACACAGGTCACCTAATTCCCGTAAATTCCGGGGTGGGGGGCGATGCGCACTGAAGTCATGTTCAATCACATCCCATTTGTGTTCGATTAGGTTCAGATCAGGCGAGTTGGGCGGCCAGCACATCACTTGGAACTTGCCCCTGTGTTCCTCGAACCACTCCATCATAATCCTGGCCTTGTGATATGGTGCGTTATCTTTTCTAAAAATGCCACTACCGTTGGGAAACATGGTCGTCATGAAGGGGTGTACGTAGTCTGCAAGCAGTGTGTGATACGCCTTGGCCGTCATGGTGCCTTGCTCGAACTCCACTAGACACATGGATGCTCACGTGAATGTTTTGCGGAGCGTAATTAAGCCGCCGCCAGCTTGTCTCCGTCCCGCAGTACAGGTGTCAAAGAACTGTTCTCTTGGAACACGACGGATTCGCACCCTCCCATCGTCATGATGAAGAAGGTATCGGGATTCATCAGACAATGCAACGCTCTGCCACTGTGCCAAGGTTTAATGACGATGGTCATGTGTTCATTTCAGTCGTAGTTGCCGATGTCGTGGTGTTAACATTCGCACATAGATGGGACATGGGCTTCGGAGGCCCATCGTTAGGGGTGTTAGGTGCACTGTGTGTTCAGACGCACTTGTACTTTGCCCAGTAATGAAGTATGATGTTAGTTCTGCCACAGTTCGCTGCCTGTCTTGTTTTACCAGTCTGCCCAGCCTATGACGTCCGACATCTGTAATGAGGTGGGGGCGCCCAACCCCTCGACGTTTGGACGTCGTTTTCCCTTGGTTTCGCGACTTGTTGAAGACACTCACCACAGCACTCCTGGAACACCCGACAAGTCCTGCAGTTTCTGAAATTCTCCTGCCGAGTCTGCGGGCCATTACAACCTGCCCTCGGTCAAACTCAGATCGCGCGCCTTCCCCATTCGGATACTACATGCACCGTACGTGTGACTGACTAGCAGGCATTCGTCGGCAGATGACACAGATATCGCCTGGACGGAAACTATATCGATAGTAGGTTGGTAGTCATAATGTTCTGACTGATCAGTACATACTAAATAAATTTAAAATGTAGGAAATCTTCAACATTCTGATTAACTTGCAGGAAATTTCACAATGAAAAGAAGCAACTGACTTGGACAAGACAACGGTTAGTTGATGGGGCAATCTTTTTTTCTGATCTTTCATTTTGACCCGCCGCCATTTTGCACAGGGTTGTCGTAGAGACTCGAGACTTGCTCGATTTTCCTTCATTTTACAACAGATTTCAAACGATGTGCTACTTAACCCTCCTTGCCATTTGAAACTTTTGAGTTGGATCCCGTCTGGGACCCTGCAGAGAACCCTGGGGCAAACTTTTTTACCCCAAAAAAGTGTGGCCTTGAAAATGATAGGATACATGTTCACGGAGTTTTCCATTTACCCAACCGTTTCCGAACAAATGACTCGGTTCAAATTCTTCTAGCAGGTAATTCCCTAGCTATGTTTTTTTAAATATCTAGAAATTGGCCATGTTTTTGGCCAATATCACGGGAACGGTAAGCCATAGAGATATGATATGGTGGTAATCAATCCCTAATAGGATGTTAAACATTTTTGTCCCGATATTAATTGGTGGCCACTGGCCAATTGGCCATTGGCCAAACCACTGACCAGTTGGACAGTCGTCACCGGTTACTATTTGGTACCAAAATGTTTACCATCCTTTTAGATATTGATAAACACCAATATGATCTCTCTATGACTTACGGTTCCCGAGATATGGCTCATTAAATTTCTGTAAATCGGTCATTTTTTGGACAATATCTTGCGAACGGTTAGAGTGACGCGAAAAATTTAATCATTTTGTCTGATAGTTTTTGATGCTCTATCGAATGCAGTGTACAAAATTGAAAAAAATCGCAAATAACAGACAGACGGACAGATAGACACACGAACTTTTTAAGTTTGTTGAATATGTTGTAACTCACGATATCCCGCCCGGTGACACGTATAACTTCGGGATTCGTCTAGTTATAACATATCAAATCCGAACACAATTGTCTCGTTCGGATCTCAGTGGAGCCATCCCTTGTCAGTAAGCAACTGTCTTCTTCAAATAACAAGTTGTTATATCTCGAATTGTTTTCTTGGAAGATATTTCTTGTAAATACGATAATTTATTGTAATACACGGTAATTCTAGTCTAAGATACACGATATCGAAAATATGGCATTATAGACTAACATAATAATATGCAAATGTTACACTGGAAAATAAAATCTTTGGAAAATCGCAAAGAGCAAACTGACATTCATGTTACAGTCATTCCTCTTTATTTGATTTTAATTATTACTTCCTTATCAACGAACTTAAAAATTCGTTACTGAATTCTCTATGTCTGTGTGTCTGTCTGTCTGTTATTTGCGATTTTTCAATTTTGAACCGTGTATTTGATAGAGCTTCAAAAACTATCAGAAAAAGTAATTAAATTTTTCGCGTCACTCTTACCGTTCCCAAGATATTGGCCAAAAAATGGCAGACTTCCAGAGATTTAAGGAGCCATATCTCGGGAACCATAAGTCATAGAGAGATCACATTGATGTTGTTCATTACCTAAGAGGATGGTGAACATTTTGGTACCAAATAGTAACCGATTAACACTGGCCAATTGGCCACTGGTTTGGCCAATGGCCAGTTGTATAGTGGCCACCAATTAATATCGGTACTAAAATGCATACCATCCTCTTAGGTATTGACTAACACCAGTATCATCTCTCTACGACTTACCGTTCCCGTGATATTGGCCAAAAATGGCCAATTTCTAGATATTTAAGGAGCCATAGCTCGGGAACCATAAGCTGTAGAGAGATGATATTGACGTTGATCAATACTTAAGAGGATGGTAAATATTTTGGTATCAAATAGTAACCGGTGGCCACTGGTTTGGCCAATGGCCAGTGGCCACTAATTAATATCGGCACCAAATTGTTTACCTTCCTCTTAGGTATTGATTAACACCAATATCATCTCTCTATGATTTACCGTTCCCGTGATGTTGGCCAAAAAATGGCCAATTTCTAGATATTTAACGAGCCATAGCTTGGGAGCCGTAAGTTGTAGATAGATCATATTGGTGTTGATCAATACCTAAGAGGGTGGTGAACATTTTAATACCAAGTAATAAGCAGTGTCCACTGATTAACTGTCTACTGGCCAACTGGCCACCGTTCCCCAGATATTGACCAAAAAGTTCAAATTTCTAGATATTTAAGGAGCCATATCTCGAGAACTGTAAGTCATAGAGAGATAATATTTTACTAATTTTTGCAAGCGAGAAGGTGTTGCGCATGAAATGATTTACTTTTACACCTATAGTTTATTCAAGAAACCTTCAGTACCTCATGTAAACAGATACACGTGGTAATTGTTTCACATTATTGGTTAAAGAGCGTTGGAACATCCATGCGGCAGAAGAAAATAGTACATTGTCAAATAAGCTGTTTTTCAATGTTTATGTTGCTTGTAAGGCTCATTTCCAGGAATGCAATTTCCTTACAGTTATATAACAGAAATAACACGGTGTCTAAGAACTAAATTGAATTAATGCAATAAAAGAGAATACGCATGCGCAGAAAGTGGCTTTGGCCCACCTTACGCGCGAATCACGGTTTAAAGTATGGCTGCGTGCGAGGAATATGTAAAACACCGACAGGGTACAAGCACGTGTTTCTAGAAAGAAGCGCTCACCGATAGCCAATCATCCGATGACTGGCGAAGTAATACCATTCTGTAATGTTTACATCAGGATCAGAAGGTTCGTTGAATGAACTTTAGGAACAATGACAGTTATCCTTCCCGCTCCATCTCTCCATTCTTTTTAAGTTCGTTCTGGCAATGCTCATGGAGCATTCTCAACTGGTTAAATTCTGTGAAACTGTTAGAATTAATTATAAGCTGTGTAGAAACGCTTTCAAAATGCATTAAAATTATAAATGACAAGTAAATATAAGGGGTGCCTTGCTGAGCGTACCTTGTAGAGGCCCCCTCAAGTATGCTCCCCCACACCGCGGGGTCTGCGCGCCCTTTATCGCCGTCACTAGCTAATATGAATATGAAACAGATGTCAGGCAAGGACAACTAGCGGTGTTTCCCATATGATCAGACTATGACTTATTTATGGCACGAGCCATAGTAGAAGGCAGCATAGTTGAAGAAACTACACCCTCCCAGTAACCTAAATTGCACGAAAATTTCCAAAGCAGGTTCACTGACCTGAGTACCGCATCTTGCCCACTTTGTCCAAGAGTGGGATTGTTTGTTTCTAACTTTTCTACCGAAAAGCATTTGTCTGGAATGGTGTTTCGGAGACAATAAAATAAAGAAAATATACTATTCAGAGAGAGAGCAGGGAGCAGGGAGTGTACCAATTATTCTTTCCTCTAAACCAGCGTTTCCCAACCTTTTTCAACTTGCAGCACACTACGAGTGTAACATGGATTCTCGCGGCACACTTATAGATATTATTATTTGTAAATATAAAACATACTGGTATTTTTTTCTTTGATTACTGATCTCCTTCGCACTGAGAAGAAAGCTCGATCACTGGGTTTTCCTCGTGGTAAATCACTATGCTTATTTTACATTCTAATTTAAAAGAAGAAAACAACTGCAATGAAATGTTGGACTCAAGTTATTAAAAATACGCTTCCTTTTTCGAAAACTGTATCCAACCTTTTACTAAGAATGAAGATCATTAAATAACGAACGAACAAATAAATCTATTTTACTTTTAAAACACAAATGTAAATAATTTATCGAAAGGATTGAATGATATTTTAAATTTTCAAGATACGAAATAGTCTGTAACGATAAAGGAGCAATAATGGTCATTACAATAACAAATACTTTTTTCAACATTAGAAATGTACAGAAAAGTAACACGGCATAAAACTTAAAATTGTAGATTCATAGTAGAGGTTCATAGTAATGTGCAATACAAATATGCATTTTCCCCTACGTTTTGCAATTTGATTGCTATAGAATTAATAATTTTGTTTTGATATCCTCGCGGCACACCAGTGGCCCATTCACGACACACCAGTGTCGCGGTATTTTCACTGATAGCTTCTCATTTTAGATTTTAGGTATATTTACAACAAAGAGGGGGGGGGGGGTAGCGTGCACCTTTGCACCCCCTAAATCTGGCCCTGTCCAGAAGTTATGTAGCCCTATTGCGTTCATGGAAATAAAAACACAGTAGTTATAACTATGCTAAATTACTATAGACTGCCAATTGCTCATTCAGAGAATTTATGATGTTCACTTTATTGCAATGTTCTTATACAAACTAGATAGAGGCTACGGATAATAGTTTTATAGAAACTAGATAATCAAATATTATTATTATTATTATTATTATTATTATTATTATTATTATTATTATTATTATTATTATTATTATTATATTTGAAGTAGAATCAAATATCACGACATTAATTATTAGTTTTAATAAACGGAATTGAGCTGAAAATTAAATCTTGATCTCGAAAGATTAACTATTAAATTTAATAAATGCTGGAATTAGTTTCAAGACTGTTCCTGAGTGAATAATTTCTTCATAATAATATTAAAAGTTATAGAAAAATTTTCGAGACATTCGAGTCGACTCGACTCGTGTCTCGACTCGAAAATTCGAGTCGAGAAATACGTTTGTCTCGACTCGTCTCGAATTTTACAAAGTGTGTCTCGACTCGAATTCGAGTCGAGATTCGAGACATGTCTCGACTCGTGCGCATCCCTATCTGTTTGTCTAAGCTATATCCGATTCCTTTATATTTCTGTATGCTTATTAATATGGTATTTCCCTTTTTCAGGTTTATCTTTAAGATACTGAGCTGGCCATATAATTATCATAGTCAGAGATTGGTACTGTCAGTATTATCCAATATTCTGAATACTTCACGTGAAATATATACTTGTATTCAAAATGATTTATATGCGTATATGTTTATATTCTTCTTAAATTCATCAATATTAATTCTCATTTATCCCTTCGTTAACTTCACTTCTTTTATACACCATGGATCGAGTATAGCTCGCTCTCCCCAGTGATTTTTAACGAATCATAGTGATTCTAACGATTCATATTAGTTCATAATGAATCGGAATCGCATGTTTTAAAGATTTAAGATGTAAATCTTGTGGTAAGGAAGCTTTAGTATAAGTAGTAGTAGTAGTAGTAGTAGCGGTAGTAGTAGTAGTAGTAGTGGCGATAGTAGTAGTAGTAGTAGCGGTAGTAATAGTAGTAGTAGTAGTGGTGGTTAGTAGCAATAGTAGTAGTAGTAGTAGTAGGAACGGGTTAGAAGCCCTGCAGGGATTGGTTGTGTTCTGGTCTCGATATAAGTAGTAGTAGTAGTAGTAGTAGTAGTAGTAGTAGTGGTAGTAGTAGTAGTAGTAGTAGTAGTAGTAGCAGCAGCAGCAGCAGTAGTAGTAATAGTAGTAGTAGTAGTAGTAGTAGTAGTAGTGGTAGTAGTAGTAGTGACTTCCAGTTCCGGTGACAAAGAACTAGGGGGAGCGGGCTATACACAAGCCTAAACCATTATTTCTTTATTAATTCGTTTTTAACTTAGTTATTTTACGCTTTATCTCCCTGAAGATTGATGTTATATGTTTCTTATCCTTCCAGGAATATCGACAGTAAGACTGGAATCAACTTGAGTACGAAATTTAATATCCAGCTCATAAAACAAACTCATAAAACGTTCATCAAATAACAACACAGAAAAAATAATATAATCAATAGCTACATATAACACAACCTGATAATACTATTTCATTAGTTCATGCGACATGCATCACTGAAAATTTTGATGAAACATTATTGTTATAAATACTAATATTTCCTGTTGAAAATTTAGATTCACGATTGTAGACTGTGGAGAGAGAGGAGAGTTCCCTGCTCTAAGGACTAGCTTAGAAATACATGGTTTTATACGCATATATTGTTGCAAATGACCTTGAGAACCACTTAATTTACAATTAATGCTTTATTACCTTAAACTTCAATTGTAAAACTCAAACATGTAGCTAACTTGACGCATAAAATTTTACAGAATTATGTTTAGAGTCAGGACTAGAAATAAAATTACAGTACTTGTAACAATTCTCCACTTTTCAAGGAATCTTGCTGGGAAAAGCAACAAATCACCAGTGTAAGCAAGGATGTTATAAAAAGCATAATATAATATAATATAATATAATATAATATAAAAATAAATATAACTATAATATAATATAAATAGCTATATATTTTAAGATCCTTGGTAAGCGTATTGAACTATTTTGTTTCTTTCTTTCTTTTTCTTATTGGAAGGAAATTTAGGTGCAGAAAATATAGTAATCACCTAATAAACTCCAATATCAATCTTAAAACAAATAACCATGATTTTGAAACATAAATAACTTTGGAATAAAGAATTTTAATAGAATATTAAAAAAAAAAAAAAACTTACATTAGGTGTAACAAAATAAGAACTAAACTAAAAATGCGCATATCAAAACGCCAAACCTTGCTATTTAGATTACCGCTGGCATCTATGAGAGTAGTAATTGCATGACCTGACCTAACTCTTAATTATTCAATTTTGGGGCCACCATGGATCATAGTGAATGAATCAGGGATGCTTTGGCCCGGGATTGCGTCACCTATTGAAATTTTGTTTATGCTTATTCACGGGCCATGCACGCTGGTACGAATGAGTCAGAGGTTCCTTGGCCCTGCTATGACGTCATTGAATTGGGATTTTTGGATTAGAGGTCATGATGATTCTTTAAAATTACTAAAAATATGGTCTTGATGATTCATTACGTTATGAAAATAGTACAGGTTTACGAATGCTTTTTATTTTTCGCTCCCTTTTATGGCATAAAATTTGGGGATTGTGATCCCTTTAATGAGATGGACTAACACTGGTGCAAATGAAATCTTTAGTTTTACGTCCCATAGTTATGCCGGCTAGGCTAAAGGAGACGGTGACGATGGAAAAAAATGAATTGGTGGGAGAAAGTTGGAGTATACCGAGCATAATGCTGCCCACCACAAAATTACTTTTCGCTGGGTTTGAACTAGGGACCCCATACAGCAGAGGTGAACGCTTTACCACTGAGCCACCGCGTCCCTTATTGGTGCGAATGAAGTAGAGGTATTTGGTTCGAGCTAATGTGTTTGTTTGACGTCGGGGTGCCTCTATTTTCACTTTAGATTATACAATTTGGGCTCCCACATGGACCATAGCGTTAATGAGAATGAGTTAGAGATGCTTTGGTTCGGGATTGCATTACCTATTGAAATTTTGCTTATGTTTACTCAGGGGCCATGGAATGCATAGGATCATTTTTAGGACACATATTATCACCTTGATCCACGTGACGAGAAGGACCTCGTTCCCTTTGATGAGTATAAAAATATCAATTTTGGAAGTTTTTTTTTAACTTATCCTATTATTTTGATGAGACATTTTCGTTACATAATAGAGTACAATGGTTTACTTTTAAATTTGGGAATTATCGTTCCCTTTGATAAGTATTGATTTTGGAGCCTTATTACGTTATATGGAGACGTATTTAAAATTATTCCCTTAAATTTGATAAGTACTTTGTGATCCATTTTTGTTCCGCTTCAGGGGTGAACATGGATACCTTACATGTGTTGCAATCGTCTGATTTCGATTCTTGGTGCTAGTTTCAGGAAATGTTGACTTTAACACCCCTCGAGGCTAAGGGAGACGACGGTGATGAGAAATGATAGGACGAAACAGGGGAAAACATGAACTTACTTGACTGAGGATTGAAGCAGGGACTTTACACATTAGAGACACGCGCTGAGCCACCGTGCCCCATTGAGAAATTTTAATTTGTTGATTACTACGTTATAGACAATGTAATGGTCCGAGTTCGATTCTTGATGCTAGTGTTAGGAAATTTTAATTCCCCTCGAAGCTAAGCGAAACGACGATGATGAGAAATGGTGAAATGAGAAAACATCATAAACTTACTTGCTTGCGGATTGAAGCTGAGACCTCACACATCAGAAATAAGCGCTGAGCCACCATGCCTCGTTGAGAAGTTTTTAATTTTCTGTGCGAACAGTTTTGCGTATGAAAAGAAGACGAGCAGATTTAAACAGATTATGTTGCATTAGACATTTCGGTGCGAGCCGTTCTGACACTAGGTTTATGTTTCACATAGAAAAGGAGATCTGTGTTATCATTTTTTTTTTACTTCGTGTACGACTTTGACTTTGAAGGAGACCTTGTTGACTCAGTGCTAAGCGTTGGCTTTAAAACGTATAAACATAACCTCATTGTTCAGTTGGCTGTATTTAGAGTTGAAACAGACCTTTAGGATTGTTGGTTCGAATCTAGCTGTGTTCGCTGTAACAACAATGAATCGGTAACAATGGTCACGTGATTTTCCAGTGTTGCCACCACTATCAGAATGAATCGATTCATTTAGTCTGAGCAGTTTCGTGACGAAAACTGATTTTTTTTTTGTTTCGTACACAAATTTTCCTGAAACAGAATTTTGTTTCATACACAAAAATTTTTCTGAAACCAATTTTGTTTCGTACACAAATTTTTCTGAAACAGAATTTTGTTTTGTACACATTTTTTTTATTTCGTACACGAAGAAATGTTCTGAAACAAAAATTTAGTTTGATTTTTTTTTTCGTAAAACATTTTTTAGAAATTTTATTTTACCGGTAAACTGATTCAGATAATTTAAATTGAAATCGTAGTACAGGAAAAGAATTTGATTTTTAGGACGTGAAATAAAACACAGAATTACTCTTTTCATGTTTCTGTACATTTATTTTTAGCATGTGAAATAGAATACAGAATTTCTTTTTCTCCATCTTTGTGTACTTTTCTTTTTCTTCAAAGTAAGACGTGTCCATGACGGTTACAAATTCGGTAAAGAGAAAATAAAACATATGAATATACATGGTAATATTTATTTTGTTTCCTGTGAAAGAAGAAAAGCAGATTATTAACATCGAACAAGAACATAAACTAACTGATCAAGAGAGAGTGAGGTGATAAAAAGAAAAGCAAATGTGACGTACCTGAATTCCTTTTTTTCTCCACTGGTTTCTGCAAGGTAATGTCATCTGAGTTTGTCTCCGCTGTGGTATCAAAGGGAACTCGTGCATCGTTGAAGCATGTCTCGTGTTGATTCTTTGCTCATCTTTGGGAGGTGATGTTGGTGGGATTAGGGAAAAATATGGCTCTTATTCTGTTCTGGCTTTTTTATACCCATAGGGCAATGTCTCGTATGTGTCTGGTATTAATCGGCGTTTTTTATAGTTGAAACTGTACTTCTTTTCTTCAGGTTTTGTGACAAGATAATGATCGTGGGTTCTGTAAATTTTGTGTGGCGTGCTAATGGAGATTTTTTCACTGGATTGATTTACGATCATTTGCTCCAGACTATTGAAATTTAACTTTTGACTTGCAGTATAATTGAGTGTGAATCCACGAATTTTGCATACATAACTGGTTGATTTCGTGTCGGGGTCGTAGATTTCTAAAGCGTATTGTTTTGAACCACCAGACACGAGTTTTTTAATGTATGCTTTTGGTCCAATTGATTCTAGTTTATTTGACATTGGACCAAGAAATACTTTTGGTTCTATTGTGGGCTCTGATGGTCGCTGCGTGAATATCACGGAATCTGTATCGAAATATAGTACTCTTTCTTGCAGCAATTCTAAATATTTGTAGAGTTCCAGACGAGCTTGACACGTTGTAAATGCTCCAAGAACAACATTAGCATTGTGATTTATTACTGGAACATCATCTTCATACTGCCAATAAAGGTATAACAACGAATCATTAACAGGTAAAATTTGGTTGACTTTTATGTCTGGAGCAGTTAATTTCTGATACAGTTCTTTGGGGTCATTAATGATGGTCGTTTGGCTGCAATTGTCTCTTATAGCGAGTCGTCCCCAGAAGGCATTCAAACAGAGTTTTGCAAGACTACGACGTGCTGAATTTGTCATTATATTTGCTGCATCCAAAGTTATGCCTTCACGTTGTTGTACCATTTAAATATACTGCTGCTTTTCTTCTTCGGTGACGTAATTGGCAGGCCATCCAGAAGCTTCTAGCTTCGATTTCAAAAATGTGTTAATGTATTCGCTGAATAATCCGCCAGTCTTGGTTTCTGGATCATATACGGTGATGTCGTTATCCCAAATTTCGTAAACTTCAATTATTTGATACCCAAGTTCAATGGCTTTTTGAATTTCATAGGACACCCACGTTCCTGTTAGACTTCGTTCACTGTCGGAATGTGTACATTCAGAATCTTGATTTAATGCTGTGGCACAGGCAGCACAAAGTGGAAACAACAACAACTTATTTGAGCGAAATGGAAGTACTGGATGAAACACATTTATGCTAGGCAAAATCTTTAACTTGACTAATCCGTTGACATCTTGAATGGAGGGCATTTCTGGATCTCCCTGTACATATATTCGTGGGTGCCCTATTGGATACCGTCCACATTTATTCACATAAGGATACAGTGAAACGATATCCAAAAATTTAATTTCTTCGCCTTCATATTTCATTTGCGACGTGATACAATTTAATGGCATTAACACGACCACCATAGAAGCTGTCTCTTTGATTTAATGGTGTCTTATTAGTATAAGGATGTGTGCTTAAAGAAGAGGCCAATGCTGGATTGGATTTTAACACTTGACGAAATTCACATTCCCACATTTCATGTACTTTATATCCCATGGATCGTAATAATTTCATTTTACGCTGTGTTCTCTCGTAGCGATAGTTCATCGTTTCTTCGGAGTTCTCATAAATGGGCTGATCACGGCCTGTAGGGACGCATAGAATACAGGCATGGATTCTACAGCCTTGAAACTCATACACGTGTTCCTCTTTAGTGTCGGGATCTTTGTAGTAGCCGTCCAGATGAAAACCAGCAACATAAACTTCTTTCCCTCTTGCAGCATGTAGAATTTGATGGCCCTCTTTTTCTTCCATGTAGGCAATCCACTGCAAAGCAATCCGTGACTGACTGTTTCTGTGACGGTATCCTCGTGCAGGAAGAATGCTAATAGTATTGGGTTTTTAAGAAATTTCGTCGAAATACTAAATTGCACGCACTCGCCAAAGTGATAGCCTCCAGGAAAGGATTGACGTGAGTTTCTTGTTCAAAAGTGGTCATGAAAGATATACAAGCCATTCGAAGTACGTTGACGTCCTGGACACAATAGTTCACCAATTCTTCTTGGAAAATAAACGTATCGTTCTGGTGTTCGTCGTACCATGTCATGAATTTCTCTCGTTCATCCACTTTCATTTCATCTGCACCATAATAATGGATGTCCGGTAATTTTCCCATATACGTTTGATTTGCAGCAGTATTAAAAAAGTGTGGAAAATATCCTTTGGTCACTGGTAAATGAAATGCCTTGGATAATTTACTTAAAGCCATTGGCATGAAATTTAAGGAGTCAATAAACGATAAGTGATTCACTTTCATGCTTAAAATTTTTGCTCCGTTCAAGATCAAAGTAGGTTTCAATTCATGTTCTTCCACTAAAGATTTAAGAATAAAATGACCATCATATCCCTTAGAGTTATGTGCCAAAGATACAATAAGCTTGATGTTGGGTGGTTGACGTAAATACGCAAGAAAGGCATTGATCGGATCATCTTGAAAAATATGTTCCCGCTGTCCACAAACTTCACACGGATGATGTATATCTTCATCTTGAACACAGTTGTAACATACTTGTTGGGCCACCAGTAAATTGGGCTTATAAATGAACGTGTCTTCATCGAAGAAAGTATCCTGTGTGGCTTCGATATCATAGAAGACAATCATAGCCTTCTTGGCATGTAACACTGATGGGACTCCAGGTTTTAATTGAGTCGTATCAGGCTTCATGTAGCATTGCTGGGTAGACGTAACGTGTTTATGGCACACATTACAAAAATAATCTGTACAATGACGTTCTCTTTCTCCTGTATGGACAAACGAATAAATGCGTAGAGATTTGGAATACTGTTTCACCATCTTGCATATTGGCTGGCCCTTATGATATGGTACAGTCAGATGATTTGTATACCATGTTTCACCATAAAATTCACGATTGCATTCTGGACACTGTTTCTCCGTATTGGTCTTACTGCATGGCGGTTTCTGCAAACATTTTTCACACATGGCCGAACAGTTCTTGACGTGTGCAGTGCGATGATCATATTTTTTGTGGCATGCAGAACAGTAATAGTTTGTAGAAAAAACAGACGTTAATGACGTAATGATGTCATAATGAGAATTGATGCACAATAAATTGATTGGAATTTTGTCTTCGCCACCCGGCCCTTCATACAGAATATCCTCTCCGGAAAAGCTGGTGTATACGGTAAGTTTATAATCGGTCAAGTAGCGTTGCAATTGTCGCAATTCTTCCACAGATCCCCCATGGTCTAAATTCACTGATGATCTGGACAAAAGTTTATGTACGTCAGGGAGAACGACACACTTGCTCTGGTTCTGATATTGTCTGTACAGTTTCTTGTTTGTATCCGTATATTTCTTTAGGCCAATAGCAATCACAATCGCATAAGCCCAGTGGCGTCGGAAGTATTTTTCAGCTGGGGGGGCAAACTGCTGTCTTGAAAATAGACACGGGAATGTAACATAGGTCAGATAATACGAATATATGTTTGTAATGTAACAATAATTTGATTTGATTGGTTAATAATAATAATAATAATAATATAATGAAGCTGTAAACAGTTTCGTGAGAGTGAAATTTCCATCTATGAGAGGCATCTTAGTTTACATCTTTAGATTAATTAATCCCGTGTCAGTTTTGTGCTGGATTTTGGTCTGGTGCAGAAATTTTCAACCACTGAAATCAGAATTAAAAATGGTCACACGGACACTATTACAGAATTTTAAAGCTACTTAAATCACTTGGAAACGATGAAATTAAAATTATATCCAGTTCTAGTGTTGCAGTACACTGTAATATTAGAAATTGCTATTTAGAACTACAAACTTTGTAGCACTTTGTAGTAGAAAGTAACTTGAACATTATAAAACAGGCTACATAATGAAGTAAAAAATAAGAAAATATTTTTCTCTACCTATTTCACTTCGTGCCAGAAATGGAAAAATGGAATTTTCACTAAAGACTTCATAAAATGCATATAGAAAATTCAATTACACTAATTACGAGAGTTATTTGTATTTTTTACTACGCTTACTTCAGTATATCCAGTTTGTTATTACATTCACCTCTCTTCCTAATCTCATTATATTCACTTCACTTCATACTAATAAGGAATAATTCACTTTATATTGAATTTTAAGTGCTATTTTGTAATTTAAATAATTGGTTATATAACGCATAACATTTCCACTTATGTAATTCTACATTTATTTCTTTTCAAAATTGACCAATAGTATCTTTTCTTTCGCTTGTCTTTGATATTAATTCTCTTGCAATGGTGTTTAAATCTAAGAAGCTTGCATAGTGAGAACGAAAGTCCCTAAACGAACAACTTGGTCGAGAAGGCTGCGAACAGTTGGGGTTTGAGCACTAATAGTTTTTAATATTCTGGTGGTCGTCAGCGACTCAGTCGTCATCAAAGTAGGTGGAAGCTGCCTGAGCTGAGCTCATAATCTATCCAGGTTAAAATCCGACGCGTGCACTCCCAATTCCTACTTCAAATAATCTCTTGAGAGAGGCCCACCAGCACATATAGTTCCTTCACAAGGGTTGTTTGAGGCCTGGTTGATTGAAACGACGCTGCACTTCATTCAACAAATAGTCAATGATTTCGAAGTACATTTTTGGAAGATCTGATACAGGTTCTAGGGTAGATACTATAGAAGGACTATCAGTCTGCTCCAACCTAATTGGTGTTCTGTTTGATCTTGATGAAGTGGGCAATTTTAAGTGTAGTCTGTCTGCATTTTCCTTTGCTTCCTTATAGATGTTTTCAAATGCACTGTCCGTTCGTAGGTTTCACAGAGTATCCTCTAGATAGAATTGCTGCTGCTCTTTTAGCTCCAGAAGCAGAAGCTTCAGAATTTTAAAGCACTTTCGCCAGTTGTCCGCAAGGTACAAAAGCACGTATACTGACTATCAGAAAAAATATCATTCCGAATTTGTTCATTCTTTTCAAATACCCTTTTAGAATTACTTTTGGATCATCGTTTGGACCACTTGTATTACTCATGATTCTTTTCGAACGTGATTTGAATTCGTTTGTAGTAGATTAAAATCTGATTAGAGATTTTCGCCTAACACACCAGCGAGTAGGACAAAGAGGCAGCAAATGTTTAGGATTACTTTCGTTGATAGTTTTACAGTGTTCAAGAACAATGTCGGCGTAGGTTGTCTATCGTTTTGCAGAACCCAGATTGACGTTTCAAACGTGGCCCTACGTCCCACAAAGATTCGCATTTTCGTGCTACTTCCTGCAATGGAAGACCTAATGCATAATTATTGCAATGAATGTATACAGCTTTCGGATGTTGAGTCGAAATTATCTTCTGCACATCATTCACTCGTCCTGACATAATAGCTGCACCATCATGACACTATTCGCGTATATTTTCTGAATTCAGGTTATGTTTCGTTAGAATATCTTTGATCATGAATTCTGTTTGTGCCATGTGGGGTGATCATTCTCAAAAATATGTTGTTGGGTTTGATGAATCAGAGTCAATACAGCGCATAGAGAGACAACAGGCAACTGTTCTTTCTTTGAATTATCAGTCGTGGAGTCGGCTAAGATTGCATAAAATGGAGACTCTTTAACTTTTGCTACCAAGTCTCTCTATATTGCATGTCCCATAATCTTTAAAATTTCATTCTTTCAATCAGCACTAAGCCAGTTACTCCACCGATTAATCCATTGATTGAGAACAGGCACATCCATTTTTCTTTCAGCCAGGAGCGACATCAAATTATCAGTACTATGCAAATGTCCACTGATTGCTTGACCACTGTGAGCTAAATATCTAAGACTACTAGTTATTATAAGCAGTGACTGTCTTCCTTATTCTTCTTTACGAACTCGGTCTGAAAGGAGAGCTGAAACAGGTATTCACTACTACTACCCTTTCACTACCACTGGGACATAAGTGTCCCACGATACATTCTCGGAGAACCCGTGGTAATTAACCGCACGTTTTTGCTATGAATCGATGTTCCACTAGTAAAGAGAAGCCTGCTAATGGTTCACAGAATCGTTATGAACATTATCAAGTAGACAGTAGTGGAAGTGAACGTGAACAATGAAATTTAGGAACAATGTGCTAGTGATAAAGCAGTGGTTGCATGTACTGTCATTTGGAAAAGTATGCCGAAATGTAAAATATTTGTCATCATGAA
The DNA here is from genome assembly GCF_964235325.1 of Thermobia domestica. NCBI lineage: Eukaryota > Metazoa > Arthropoda > Insecta > Zygentoma > Lepismatidae > Thermobia > Thermobia domestica. The sequence goes on from NC_137466.1 coordinate 87,021,649, forward strand.
TACGACCTTTTTTTTTTTTTGACAATATACGTATCATAACTGAAAATACAAGATGATCATTCATGTCACTACCACTGGGACATATAGGTCCCACGTAAAAATATCAGTGGGATACATGTCCCACCCTTCCCACGTCGAAAATCGAAACGGCGGAAAATGTTATGTATGTATGTTTGAAAACAAAGTAGCCATATATTAATGTTTCTCTCTCCGAAAAAAACGGAAGTGAAAGGGTTAAACGAACGGAACGACAATGGAGTTCGCATTTTTCATGTCCTCTGTATTATTAATCCTACCTTATACATTTTTCCTTCTCAATATAAAAGTTACTGCATTCTGCAAATTGTTTGTAAGAACATTAACTTTGTGGAAAATGTATTTAGGCCCAAAATGACCTGTTACTCATTTAAACTGTTATATTTTTCAAACTTTAAAACCTCGCTCGACGACTCGTTTCATATTGCAGACTTACGATTACTTAAACAACTTTTTTCTTTAAAGAATTTAGTGTTTTGAGAATGTACACCAATGGAAATAAAGAGAATTTTCAATTCTTTTTCCTAACTCTTTCTGTCTAACATGGGGTCAGAAAAAGCGTCCGGTCCCTTGTTTCAAAGAGAAAGATGAATCTGGAATAGAGAATTTTTTCACATTACCATAAAAAGCAAAATTTAGTTCTTATAATCAGTGTTGTGTGATGTTTTTACAATCTGAAAGTTAGGGGGCAAAACGAGTATGTTGCCCCCTCTGAAAATTTCAGGAGGGGCAACTGCCCCCCTTGCCCCCCCGGTTCCGGCGCCCCTGCATAAGCCAAACATTTCTTGTCGGTGTTTTTCACTCGTAAAATGCCATTCTTGCGTTTTAGTAATTCGTCGTTTGATAAAAGACCTCGACGGATCAATCCAAATCCACGGGGCACATCCACATGATGAAAATGTACAACGAACGGTTTGTTCATGAGAAAACTATCGTTACTTTGAAGGATGCGATCAAAGGAAGCCCATAAAGTCTCCAGTGTCAGATTACTTGCACGCCGAAAAGATAAATAAAACGGTTTGTTCTTTTCATCATGAGATAAAATCGATAATCCAACCATCGATAATTCGTCGACATTTTCCAATAAATAATCCAACATCTGTTAAAAAAAGCTTTGAACCCACTCAACAATATCGGTGTCACTGGTCGGAGCATTAATTTGAATTTCCAGCATTCGTCCTTCAAGGTTAAAACGCCGATAATGTCTATTGGTTTCTCGCAAGACAGTAAAGCCAGAAGTAGCCATATTCAAATAGGAAAAAGGTAAGGTAAAACAAAAAAAGGAATAGGCAAAGAAAACAAATATCTAAAACGAGAAAAGAAAAAAAGCACGAATTAAAATTGAATTCAGAGATCGCTAACAAGATTAAGTGTATCAAAACGACTACACGATCAATCCTAAAAGAATTATCATATCTCAAATAGTTCTACTGTTAAAAAATTTTATTGTCGTCATACTGGAAATCAAACCCGGGACCAACATCAACATATAACTGACCTAAGTTTCTGTAGTGATAAAAAGAATGAATGAAATTGTTTTTCTAACTGTGCTGAGAGAATCATTGTAGTAAGCATTTTTCCCATCACACTGAACTTCAAAACTATGACGAACATGAAACGAAAACAAAATCTCATGCGCTTGCTTTTTCAAGCGGTTAGACAAGGAATACTCGAATTCGATTCTCGGCGGGAGATCAGATCACACATTAAACTGTAGGTCCACGTCTCACTGTTAAACTTTTTTTCGGGGAACAAATTCGTGCGTAGTTTTTTGAAAAATTAAAATTTTGTATACTATAATGGTAACTTTCAGAAAACTGAGCTAAGTGGCAAGCGTACGCACATCTGGCCCGGGTTCAACACCTAGTATGGGCTCAAATTCAACATTAAGCTGTATTCCTAGCCCCACTACTGAAGGGACACTAAACCAAAATCAACAAATTTCTCGTGCTTGCTTCTAATGTGTGGGATTCTTGATTCGATCCAATTTCAAGTAAGTGAGGGTACTCCCACTAATTCTTCCATTTGCTCTCCCATAGACTAAATATTTCATTCTAAAATAAAAACAGTGATAACAATTTTATCCTCATGCGTAATACGTTTCAAAAGCACTCCATTGATATTAAGAAAACGCGGTTGATACTTACCTCAAATTCAAAGAACGGAGTAAAGTCACGCTGTCACAACAGGTACACCTTCGCTCATTCAAGATCTTCGTGGAAGTAGAACTTGAAAATGAAATTAAGAATTTTATTTAGGTCTGAAACGTGTTCAACTATAAAGTGACATCACTATCAGCCAATCAGAAACGAGGAAATTAATAAATGACATCACGGAGACCCAATGAAAACACAGCTTTCATCATGTATCATGAGCCGAAACGTGATGTAAGAAACAATCTGATTGGTTGTGACATTATTTACGTTTTTCTCCTTACACATCAATTGTTACGACATCTAGTATAGCAATTTTGATCGTGACATCATACCGTTGACTCGTTAGTTTCTTACGACATTCAAATTAACACATCTAAAATGTGATTTATTTTTCTTAAGCTTGAGTGAAAAACTATAACACTCATCGATATGTTACGAAACTGTCTTTGACATGAATGTAAAGCTGAGCTTTAAAAGAACGTCAACTGAGGAAAAATGCTGATGTAGTATAAGCACATTCTGCAATTTCACAATAACAAACTTCTATGCGTAACAACGAGCAGAAATGTGTAATGTAACATAATCTGATCATGTTCTTTTCATACGCAAAACTGCTCGCACAGAAAATTAAGAAACTTCTCAATGGACCACAGTGGCTCGGCGCTTATTTCTGATGTGTGAGGTCTCAGCTTCAATCCGCAAGCAAGTAAGTTTATGATGTTTTCTCATTTCACCATTTCTCATCATCGTCGTTTCGCTTAGCTTCGAGGGGAATTAAAATTTCCTAACACTAGCATCAAGAATCGAACTCGGACCATTATATTGTCTATAACGTAGTAATCAACAAATTAAAATTTCTCAATGGGGCACAGTGGCTCAGCGCGTGTCTCTAATGTGTAAAGTCCCTGCTTCAATCCTCAGTCAAGTAAGTTCATGTTTTCCCCTGTTTCGTCCTATCATTTCTCATCATCGTCGTCTCTCTTAGCCTCGAGGGGCGTTCAACTCAACATTTCCTGAAACTAGCACCAAGAATCAAACTCAGACGATTGCAACACATGTAAGGTATCCATGTTCACCCCTGAAGCGGAACAAAAATGGATCACAAAGTACTTATCAAATTTAAGGGAATAATTTTAAATACGTCTCCATATAACATAATAAGGCTCCAAAATCAATACTCATCAAAGGGAACGATAATTCCCAAATTTAAAAGTAAACCATTGTACTCTATTATGTAACGAAAATGTCTCATCAAAATAATAGGATAAGTTTAAAAAAAACTTCCAAAATTGATATTTTTATACTCATCAAAGGGAACGAGGTCCTTCTCGTCACGTGGATCAAGGTGATCATATGTATCCTAAAAATGATCCTATGCATTCCATGGCCCCTGAGTAAACATAAGCAAAATTTCAATAGGTAATGCAATCCCGAACCAAAGCATCTCTAACTCATTCTCATTAACGCTATGGTCCATGTGGGAGCCCAAATTGTATAATCTAAAGTGAAAATAGAGGCACCCCGACGTCAAACAAACACATTAGCTCGAACCAAATACCTCTACTTCATTCGCACCGATAAGGGACGCGGTGGCTCAGTGGTAAAGCGTTCACCTCTGCTGTATGGGTCCCTAGTTCAAACCCCGCGAAAAGTAATTTTGTGGTGGGCAACATTATGCTCGGTATACTCCAACTTTCTCCCACCAATTCATTTATTTCCATCGTCACTGTCTCCTTTAGTCTAGCCGGCATAACTATGGGACGTAAAACTAAAGATTTCATTTGCACCAGTGTTAGTCCATCTCATTAAAGAGATCGCAATCCCCAAATTTTATGCCATAAAAGGGAGCGAAAAATAAAAAGCATTCGTAAACCTGTACTATTTTCATAACGTAATGCATCATCAAGACCATATTTTTAGTAATTTTAAAGAATCATCATGACCTCTAATCCAAAAATCCCAATTCAATGACGTCATAGCAGGGCCAAGGTACCTCTGACTCATTCGTACCAGCGCGCATGGCCCGTGAATAAGCATAAACAAAATTTCAATAGGTGACGCAATCCCGGGCCAAAGCATCCCTGATTCATTCACTATGATCCATGGTGGCCCCAAAATTGGATAATTAAGAGTTAGGTCAGGTCATGCAATTACTACTATGAGCTTGACTTATCTTTTTTTCAAACAAATCAAATAGTTTTCTTTTGTAAGATCCAAGAACAAGTAAGGTTTAAGGAAAGGATTGCCTATATAATTTATCTTATTTTTTACGAATTCTACGTCGATCTACCAAATTAAACCGCCATTATCAAAATAAAAGAATTCTACCTTTATATACCCATGGACCTGCACTTGACTAGAAAACTTGCCAAATCACTAGGTAGCAAAACCATATCATAGCACAGAGAGAGTTAATTTCTCCTTAAAATACTTCTTCCGATATGAGGAATCTGACAAGGGAACATTCTGATTTGGTGAATTCAATTGCTGAAAACGATTGCTAGCACTGGATTCAGCACCGAAAGAAACAGAGAAAAAGATGGTATTTAGAGGCAGACCGTATATAGGGTGGGAGATTATAGTGGTAATTGGTTTTCGTTCCAATGAGAGAACGTCATTTTCTAGCGTTGCCTCGTTTGACGCATTTCACTACTTCCAACATCTAAATACAGGCTGGTGGATGAATATTGTATGGTGCTTCCGTATCGGTGATTATGTTGGCTTTAGTGGTTACGCCTTGCACTATGGTTTACCTATCGAGTCCCCACAGCTACACCCCGCCCGAGTCCACCATGGAATAGTACCGCAATTTATTGTATATCGGACCCGTGCACAGATTTACCTAGAGGCACCCACAAAGTTTACCTGTTACAACCATCACCTCAGGCCTGTTTAACTCAAAGTTCGTAGACTAGAACGTGCTCGTGTAATCCTGTGTAAGGGCACAATATGAAGCTGTATCAACAATACACATTAGACTTTTGCACAGCTTTTTGATCACATGCACATTTAAAAAAATATTTAGCATGTTCACGGAAATTCACAAAAACACAATGATATCATGCATAATTACGTATTTATCTAAATATCAATTGAAATATGTTTACACATTTTATACAAGTATGTTTTATATTAACTGTATGACTAAGTTTATTAAAGGCCCTGATTTTGTGCGCGTCGCGAACTGTTCATCCCCGGAAAAACCCCTTTCAACCGTAACTTATCTGAACGAATTGGTTCCAGTCCATCCTCTTCATACGAAGGCACACTTTTTACGATAGTTCCTGCTCTTGCCTATACTACAGTTTCTTTTTTATCATTATAGATTCACTTATCACTATTATTTTGTATTTTTCATATTGAAGACTTAAATATGTTGACGCAACGAGCCACTGTCAAAACTGCTTGTTCTGTTCCTCAAGTTCCTGTCAGAGTGAATTCACTGTTGCCAGTCCTTTCTCACAGAGATGCTCCCAGCCACCAACGCAACTCAATGGATAACGTAATAGTTAAAAATAGCCATGAAGACTGTGGTTAAGAATGCAGAGGGAGTAGATTTTCTTTGGGTTACATTTTATAACCATATTTGGAGAAATGAAAGGATTTTCTGAGTCGCAAAGACACACACATACATATACACTTTTGTTTGTTTGCGAAGAAAAATTTTTCTGAGCTGCCTTTATACGAGATTCATTTAAAAAGTTAAAATTTTTCTTAACTAATGACAAATGAGTTATCCTTTAGTGTTACATAGGCGCTCGACAAGACGTTTGTTTTGAAGGAACTGAAAATAAACAGAACCCTGCAACACTGTTCACTTCCCTGCACTAGTGTATGAGACATTTAAAGAAATTCTTCAGTCATTTATCCATTGGTCTTTAAAGGGTTAATCCATAGTCTTCTAAGTTGGGTGACGCACAAAGATTTTTAAAGTTCACTCGGAAATACGATTAAAAACGCAAGGGCCAATTTTAAACGATTTACGAAACTTACGAGGGCCAATGTCTTTTCTGTTGCTTTTTTTTTTACCAAGATTATTATGCTAAACACATTAATATTCACTAATAACTTCCATCCACATTATTCCTTAAACAGCATGATGTCATAAATTGAATTAACTATTATCTCTATTTAATACCATTTAATAATATTTAGTATTATTTAATATTATGTAGTATTATTTAGTATTATGTAATGCTATTTAGTATGCACCAACTCAAACACTTAAAATAATTATTGGTACATTACAAATTATTTAACACTATTACATAACACAATTACTTCTACAATATTTAAGTCAATTGTAATTTTTTCAAATATCCGTAATACAATGGATAATGACTTTCCATTATATTCATTAAAACACACATGAAATTATTTCAATACACTATTTAAGACAATAAAATTTGTGTAACTGCATATATATATATATATATATATATATATATATATATATATATATATATATATATATATATATATATATATATATATATATATATCACTATTTTGCAACTAAATTAAATTTTCAACAATGAAACAATATCATATTTCAAAATATTTGCAATTAAGTTTAATCGACATGAAAAATCAATAGCATGGTACTAATACTGGACGAAAATATCACATACAAATCAAATTACAATAAAAAGACATGTAAACATTTTCAAAATATTAAATACAACATCAAACATTTTACTTACATCTACAATAACACTAATTAATCATGATACTTTACATTTCTTACATTGTGGTTAAAAATAACCAAGAATGGTCCGAGCAGTGGATGGTTTGTCAGACCATTACACATTATAGTGTCTGCCCTCCTAAATTTAGAAGATACCACCCATATTATTATAATTATCTGTTTCCCAACCCCAACATGAGCGTGAAAGACAGAATGAAAGGTTAATATTAAAAAGAATGCAAAAGGGTATAATACGAAAATAACCTACTCCGGGCTTTATATAAATATAATGTTACCCAAAAGTGGGAGACAACCTCATCTCATGCCTTGGCTAACCACTTGGCATATTTTCTTTTTCAATAAAAGGCTTCGGCCTCCCGGAGGTCACATAGTGGATCACGGACACCTACTAACGCCAACATGACATATAAACATATCGAAGTGTTCTTACGCAATTTTTTCATCTCAACTTACTAACTTTAGGATTTACAAGATGGTTTAGTGTAAACAACAAAGCATAGCTGGAACAATTAAGTTCATCTGCTAAATATTTCAAATATTTATCACACTCTATCAATCTTTTCACTAACTTTTTAATATTTTCGTTTCGTTTACAAAGTAAGGGCCAACTGTACAAATGAAAAAACTTGCTAATTTTCTTATCTACAGCTGAACTAAGCTGACTTTGAAACAAAAAATTCTTTTATGACATGTTTACCTTCTTGTGTTTTATTATATTTTTCATTTCTTTTTCTAATTTTCTCTTTTCTACGAAAATCAGCCATTATAAGTCTATTTTCCCAATTTAGAGGTTCATTTTAATCATATGCATCATTTATAACAATTCCGAAATGCCGAAATACAGAAGATTGCTGTTTCACATTGAGATGGAGACTTGCTGGACTTACTCCTAAACTACTACCCACGGAATAGTTTAGTAAATTAACAATCTGAGGAATACATTTCTCCCACGATACAATGGTGTTACATGGTTATCATTGCACAACAATTTAAACAAACGATTGGTTTCTCTATGGATTCTCTCCACTACAGAACTTTTTGAATTATACGGACTAACATAATGGATTTTAATTCCAAATTCTTTCATTTTTCCTTAAATTTACTAGAGACGAAACAACTACAATTATCCACTAAGACAAACAATGGAACACCTAAAAGTGGAAAATAATATTGTTCTAAGCATTTTAAAACACATCTTGCGGTTGCATTTATCATAGGAAACATTACATAATATCTACTATAAACCTCTAACAGACAAAGTATAGAATTGATTTTTTTAAGAACTACTAAACTCATTGCAGATGTCTAAATTCCAAAAATACTAACAATCCGGCTGAACAAAATTAGATTTTTATCCGACACCTACTTTCGATTTTTCAGCACAATAGCAACTTTAAATGGTTTCATTAACCAAAACACGGCAAACATAAAATCACAAGTGTTGAAATGATTTTTGCACTTTGCATTTTCTTCGAAAATCAATATTTCAATGGTTATTTTTAGTTTTTCGATATCACTGATTGCAATATTGTACACGAAATTACTTAGCTTTCTGAATTTCGATTCAAAACGTTTCACTTTTAATACACTGACAATGGATTTTTCCTTAGAAAATTGAATTACTACTTTTTGATTTATGCCACAATCTTCACAATTTTGTTTTCTTTTTTGTGAACTTTTACAACACAGAATTTTGTTTCAAAGATCACATCCCGCACCGTTTGTACTTTTCAGATAAAATTGGATTTTCACTTTTTCCGTATATTTTGACTCTTTTATAGCACTGTGATTAACTGACCATATAGCACTAGTTGGCTTGATTAACTTACATTTTGGTTTCATTTTATTTTTAGTTTTTAGTTTTCTATTTGTGTGTGATTTACGCACTTGATGATTGAAGATTTTACGATTACATGTATGATTACTTATGTTATTTACTTTTGATGGGTAAGTGACACCCCTTCTTTTTGACTTGGATTTACTACTTTTTTGTTGAGAAAATTTTATTGAACAAGGTTTTTTTACGCACGCTGAAACAATATTTTGCTTACAAATATTTATATTTACATTGCGTTTGTGGCGATTGGTACTTTTTGAAGAAAATTAAAAATAGCTTTTAGGATTCTGCAAAATGAATACATTATACGGTACATCTTTTTGACCTTTAGCTTCAACTTGTATAATTTTTGCTTATTTCGGCGACATTTCTCATTACAAGCTCGCAAATGGACATATTTTTAACAACTTTATCAAAAGAACTTTTTAGTTGACTGTAACTTTGTTGACAAATTGTTGTTTGTTTCTGTCATGGAACATGATTACCATTACTTTCACCAGGCCTATCTAATTTTAAACTTGTTTCACTTTTTTCTGAATTTATGATTTTCATGCAAATGAAGGTGCAAAACGTTATACGGTTTACCTGTTTAATCTGTACTTGTTTTATAATTAACTCACAACTGATACCATTGCATTGCCTACTGCTAATCTGAACTATTGTCACGTTCACAGAGCACACACAAGGATTGCTAACGGGGATACAATTTAACTCATTGGCCGATGACGTGCTTGGGAAGTATCCTTTTTCCAACGAAAACAGTACCCTACTAATGCATGTTGGCTCACTTTGGCCTTTACATTCGTTACAATGTACAATTACATTACTGTACTTTTTTGTCAATCTGCACGCGCAGAACCTGTTAATGCATTTCAATCCCTTATGCAACAAGCACCTAGCTTTTACAACGTTTGTTTGCTGATGAACGTAAGACATAGTATTAGGTACATTTGGTGCAATGGCTGAGCAATGAACATTTTCCTGAACAGCTGGTCTGGCTACTCTCTTGCTTACTTATACAAGTGCTACTAACAACTACATCATTTACAGGTATCACTTACAGTACACAGGTATTTACAGTACTTTTATCTACTTTTGAGATTTTATTAGTTGCATTTAAACTTTTATTCAATTTTGCACAAGATTTTTTGAGACTTTCTTCGCATGAACGTTCTACCTTACCTACTTCAGTTTGCAATTTTTTCTCAAGGTTGGAACGTAAATACTTTATTTCTTCCGTGACTTTCTTATTAAATGAAGTGAAATCTACTTTAGTTTCTTCCATAATTCTATCTAACCTATTGTGCAATTCCAGGTTAGATCTTTCGAAATTTTCTTTCACATTTGCATTGAATTTTTTCGATTTTTCAAACTTTTCTTTAATTCCGCATTGGATTTTTAAAGTTCATTTTTCAAATTTGCGTTCGATTTTTCAAATTTTTGATCTATATTTACTGACAAATCTTTAATTACCTGAAGCAATGTTTGTAAATTTAGATTTTCACTCTCAGACATGTTGACAAGCTAAATACACACAATAATGAAGAAATAACACTAATAATTAAAATACCGTTAATGCATACTAAACCAACTCAATATTAACCCCACACAAAGTCACACGTAAACACAATCAGATATGTAACTAAAGGTTACATCGGTCCCTGTTCGGGCTCTATTCTATGACTGTATGTAGTTCGAGTTCCACCGCTCCCTATGGAAGTTTAGACGTTTATGATAGTCCAGGATTCGATCCCCTATATCCCAAACGTCTCCTTCAGGCTTTAATAGCGGTTCGGAGATTTGTCCATGCCGATCATATAGCCACTGGACAGTACGGTTCAGAGTTTGGGTCAGAACATTCTGGGTAATTGACATAAAGACTGATTCCAATCTTATTCTCAATGCCGATACAATTTAATAATACGAAAATTATTATGTTGTATAGGCATTTATTATTTATGCTGTAAAGGAAAGTAAATTAGGTTATCTTAAACTCTAACATACAACTTTAAATCATGGTGATTATTTAGATTAATTATGATGAAAGGATACGTGTAATTATATTTTCTTGATTTTAATCGATAACACTGAAACTTCACTGATACAAAATAAATTCCACTTTGGCACTTTGATTTAAATACTTGAATATAATAATGGAATTTTAAACTTTTCCCAATTATTCTTATTACAATCAAGGAAGACGCGGTAGTCGCGGGTTACTGGTTGAACTTCACTACATCGTAAGTTTTTATTATTTTACACTTTCACTTCTCACCCATTTTAATGCTACAGAAAAGTAATTTCTGGCGGTTCCAGGAGGATGCACTTAACGTTGGAGGAACGAATCTTCTTACCTTCCACTTTATCTTCTTTCGGGTGGTCTTGAAGTTTTTCCTTTGCACAGCTAGCTCCTTGCCGTCAAGACAACTTTACAAGTAACTATTACGAACAAATGTTTTAGACTTAGATTTTGTTTTCTCGGCAACATTTTCGTTATGATCAATGGACCATATATTTAATGTAAGTTCATCGTTGTGCCATTTAACTTTTGATGCGCTAAACACTAATTGAATGCATTACATATTTAACATAGTTCGCGCACTGTTGTTCATCTACATCTTTGATATAGACACTCCCTGGTTACTGCTGTTGTCATGCCAGAAACAATCGTCAGACTCACTTGGCTTTTCTCCCCGCCTCTCCGCGTTTCTACCCAACGGAGAGGCTTGCGATGCAAACTGTTGATGTCAGAGCTAAAAATAACTATGACAACCTATAGGCAGGAATTTTTGGAGACGAAGGTAGCTCCCTGTGTTGAATATTAGCACCTTATTTGGAGAGACGAGAGGGTTTGGTCCAAGACTTCCGTCACAGACACGACACACATATACATATGCATATTCGTCTGTTTGCTAAGAGAAAAATCCTTAAGAGTGCTTTTATACGAGGTTTACTTAAAAAGTTAAAATTTTCTTTATTAATATTCTATGAGCTGGACCATATGGTTACAAGATAAGTGAGGGCAAAGTGTATAGATATCAAAATGTATAGAAATGCCATGTTAATTTTGAAACGAATCGAGGAATTGAGGTCAAATGTTAGATATGAAGAATGCATGTAGAGCTCCACTGAATAGACATACCGATCCCTATGGGAGTTTAGACGTTTATGATAGTCCAGGATTCACATGGGGGACATCTGAAAAGCCTCCATATTGGAATTAGTACAAGAAAAATATATGGGAAGGGGGTCATGTGATCTATAGCTATCAATTCTCACCGTCTATTGAAATCAATAGTGGCCAATATAGTTTGAAACCTCTGTTTAATTGCAACTGTTGTAGACTTTAAGCATAATTCTGTGGTGGATACAAAAATGGAGACAACAGTGGGCACATTTGGAAAACGATAAAGATGGACAATCTGGCTCGTCTCAATTGTCTCAGGTATTCAAATTGAAGCAGTAGTCGACAGATGTCATGAATGTGCCAGGTACTGTTTGCAAATATCCAATTTTGTAGCAATCATATCTAATCATAACTTACAACCTTAGTGCTGTAAACTGAAAGTGAGTGAGTGATTGCAAGTTAATGAAGTTGTCTCGTTGTCATATTTTGAAGTCAGATGACAGAAAAACGATGGCTGTTATATATTTTACGAAATTCTTATAGGGACGGAAGAAGAACACATCTAACCGTTGTATGAGTGACGTGCAACCATCAGAGATAGGAGTCGGGTAAGTTCGAGTTTGTCCGGTTTCTGCACCAATTCTTCATCTTTATGGATTCTCCATGAATAACCGAAGAGCAGAAGTTTTATGTGTTCTATGGAAGGCCAGAAAACGTCAGTCGTGAATTCTTTCAGGTTGTCCTTGGTCATATTGGAACTTTTAGCAGCACATGAACAAATATTTGGTGAATTGGGAAGTTTGTTGGCTTGCAAATGACCTGATTCACGTTTGTTGTAGTTCTTCATGTCACCTTTACGACTGTATTCCTAATTGCCATAGAGTGGAACGCCTTCTGTTACAGAGGGCCCAAACTGTATTGGCCACTATTGATTTCAATAGACGGTGTGCGTCAAGAGCCATATGCCACATGATCCCTTTCCCGTATATTCTTCTTGCGCTAATTCCAACATGGCGGCTTTTCAGATGTCCCCCATGATTCACATTACGTCTACTCAATGGAGCTCTACATGCATTCCTTATATCCAACATTTGACTTTAATCCCTCTACTCGTTTCAAAATTGGGAGCGCGGTGGCTCAGTAGTAGAGCGTTCACCTCCGGTACTTGGGGGACCTGGTTCGATCCCAGCTCGCGCTGTGTTGACTTTGTGGTGGACAAACACCGTGCTCGTGGGTTTTCTCGGGGTTCTCCCGTTTCCTCCCACTTTCTTCATTCCACCAATTCATTCATCTCTCATCATCACTGTCTCCTTTAGCCTAACTGGCATAATCGTGGGACGTAAATCTTAAAGATTTCATTTCGTTTCAAAATTAACATAGCATTTCTAGACATTTTCTACGTTCTATCTTCGCACTTTGCCCTCACTTATTTCTCACCCTGTGTATGGTTTGCCACTAAACACCCTCTTTTTCTCTGTTTTTTTTTTTTTTTTTTGGTGCTGAATCCAGTGCTAGCAATCATTTTCAGCAATTGAATTCACTAAATGAGAATGTTCCCTTGTGAGTACATAATTACAGAGTCACTAAATTTTCTGACCCGTCACTCGGCTAACTTTCCGATAGAACAACAAACTCTGCCTGACAATTTCAATTTTAATTTTACCTTTAATCTCCAAAATCTGCAACTATATGGACTTCTATGGAAGCACTCCTGAGACACGAGCAGAATGTCTTGCCTGACCGCTTTTCGGAGTATCATCTTCACCCTACGTTCCCCTAGACAGCCATTTCCATCAGTATTGCATTGTATTGCTTCTTGTGGGAATTAAGGTATTCATATATTTCTTATGGTATAAATGTATTGTGCGAAGGGCCTAAAAAGTGATTTCAGTCTTTTTTTCAGTACGTTAATAATAATCATACCAATCGCCATAACCACCATTATTTTAAATATAACTGTGTTTCTCAACGGAGATTTCAATCACGATCTCCCTGACAACGTCCCATACTCGAAATATCTCTACTGATTCAAGAAGAAGTCGCAAACTTAAAACCTCCCGTTGACACATGAACTGTACAATTCACTGATCCTCAAACTATCCGTGGTTTGGTATATCTAAATTAAATCTACAGCGACAACGCAACCTCATTCATGAGGAGATGATACTTTTTCGCTGATCCTGCTTGATTTGGGGACAAACTGCTAATATTCACTTCTTCTTTAGTGTGATGAAACCATCTCTTAGTGTTACAGTATTTTTGTACTCCACAGTGCTCACCTTAGGAGCTGATCACCCTACATCAGTGAATTTTTTTCTGTAGAAAAAGAAATAATCTTGCAGATTTTTTAACTCTCATCAGGGAGATGTAATGTACCCTCCATCTGCGTATCACCAACACGTGCTAGTCGTGAACATCAACATATCAGCATTTGATCCGAAGTTGGACAGCAGTGACAATAGCCATGAAGAAAGACAAAAGCAGCAGAACTTCTAGGATAAATGAAGCTTCAGAATGCTCATCGGTATCAATCTGCTGTTGGGACTGGTCACTACAACCTCACCTTCATCGGCTTGCCGTGGGCTGAAGGGCTTCCTAAACCACTCCCTTCTTAAAACTTCTTATCTCACTACAATTATATTAAGGGACACATATATTGATGTGTGATCTCATTCTGTGGGAAAACTGTATTGTAGTCCATAGAGACCTTTTATCAATTTTGTAATAAAAAAAAGGGACTAGGACAAACTAACTAACATTTGTCTCTACCGACCCCTACTGCAAAGAATATTACAATATGCTTACGAATATCTACATGCACCAGTTTAGCTGAGTTTATTAATATTTTATTATTCTTCTGATCTGAGAAATGTTAGCAATTCTTTTTCTTCAAGTTTTTGTTAGTTTTTACTTTAAAACAGTACTTTCATTTTTGCTTTGAATTTCAGTACAGTACTTTCCATTCTTGGGAAGGTGAAATGCTAATAGCGTACACTCAGTATTTCTAAAAGAGTAGAATAGAATCAGTGGTTTGTCACTTAACAAGCAAAATATTTTTTATGTTTATTTATATATGATAATTTTGTAATCCTTTTAAATGGACAATCCTTAAAAGCGCAAATAAAATACATTCAGATCTTTTTTTTAAATAAACACAAAATATGTTAATATATTGAAATATCATATTGTACACCTTAGTAAAATCCTGTTTTATAATACGCATAGCATTTAGGTGAAATCCATATTTAATAAAAGAAAAAAGCATTTAAGTAAAACAACTCTAAGCAATGCATTGAATAGAAGTTATTAGTCTCTGTTATTAATAGTAGTCTAATATATTTTTTTCTATTTTCAGGCTACCAATTGTTTGTTTGGTGTTTCTTTGTTTTGCTTCTGTCTACTACTCTGTGAAGGAGTGAGGCTTCCATGGAAAAGGAATGAAGCGTCTGATGGTTGTGGACCCAATCCTGTTCTGGCATTAGTGTCATACGTAAAAGATCTTGGTAAGTGCAACTATTCTATGGCCTATAACTAGGTCAATTTCCTTGCACTTTCGTCATTCCACCAGTATCATGCATTTCATTGTCACCATCTCTCTTAACACGTAATACGTCAAACTCAAAATAATAATAATAAATAATATTGAAAGTTTATGTGGCAGTAAATAGCTTTTACCGCTACAAGTGTGCCGAGAATGAATACAATATATAAAAGAACATACATATACAAAAGAAACATGCAATAATAAAATCATAGAAATCGTGCTACAAGTACAAATATAAAAGAGAAGAAAACAGAAGAGCATGGTACATACATCGGTTATATATATATATTTTTAAAAAACTTGCTTGTAATGTCTGTTAATACAAATAATACGAACTAATGAATAAGTAATTACCTTAAAATGTATAAAAAATCTAATAGTATATAAACGCATGCATGAGAAGAAAGGAAAAAGAAAGAAAAGAAATGAAATATTTAAGTTTTAAGCCCCATGATTATGCCGGCTAGGCTAAAAAAGACGTCGATGATGAGAAATGAATGAAATGGTGGAATAAAGAGAGTGGGAGGAAACGGGAGAACCGCGAGAAAACCCACGCACACGGTGTTTAGCCACCACAAGGCTCACTTGGCGCGAAGTGGGATCGAATCAAGGAACCCATGCACCAGAGGTGAGCGCTCTACCACTGAGTCACTGCGGTCCTCAAAAGAGAGAAAAGAGTAGGGAGTTACCCAAAGGTACATAAAAGAAACAAGAAATTAACGACCGTTAAGATGCTTAAGAAATTATGACAAACAATAGAAAATTTGGATTGAAATAAGTATAAGAACGTGTGTAATTTACTTGGTGTGAGTATGCAATCATATAGAAGATTCAGAAAATGTTTTAATGTAAATAAAACGAATTAAATATCTAATTTGACAATAAGGAACTCTTATCAAAATAAATCTCTTTAGGTAAGAATCTACATGAAGAATTCTATGAAAAACCTTTAAATAAAAAAAAAAACTAAATAAAATAAAAATAAAATTAAATTAAATAACGCGTATCAACGAAAGAAGTTCAAATTCCTAAGTATGTTGGTTAAGCTCATATAATTAAAGTCCTTAATTTCCACCTTAAACATGTCAAAAAATTATTTTGAATTAATTCTATGCAATTTACGAAATGTTTAGGTTCACAGATCCAAATGGCAATTCCATATTCCAGGTAAATTGTACAAATCAAGAATCTTACAGATATTAATGTTATTAAAATTTCTGCACCACCAATTGATCAAAGCTAAATAAGATATTACAACCTTTAGATGTTTGGGGGACATTAATTCAATATGCAAAACAACTCCAAGGTCATTCACATATCTAACACATTGAATCTCTTAAGAACTGATATTATATTTATACAAAGAGGGATTGAATTTTCTTGACTAAGTTTCCCTTGAATCTGAGTGAAATTTAAAGACAAAGAATTCATTTCGAACCAACGTACTACAGTATTAATATTGTTCTGTAGAATTACATGATCCTGAGTTGTATATACCATAACAATCGAGTGGATAATCTCAGATATATCAAAAGAAAGAGCAGCGAACCCAAATTGAAGTAATGTCGTAACTGAAAGAGAAATGGTTCCTTTATAATTTGTTAAAGATTTCTGTATGGAACAAGAAAAATGATAATTCAACACGGTAAATCGTATTTCTGCAGTGTCGTAATGGTGAAGTAGCTTATCAGAGGCCTTAGAAAAATTACATCAAAAAGTATATAATAATAATAATAATAATAGTAATAATAATAATAGTAATAATAATAATAATAATAATAATAAATTACTCCATCATTTATTAATAAATAAATTGCAGAGATATAATCTACTGACTGTATTATTAATTTGTTAACTTCATATTGAAATATATAGGAAATTTATGATAAGCTATAAAGGTAGTCTTTCTTTTATCCATAGTATTTCTTCTGGAGTACCTCAAGACTACAGTCTTGGTCCTTTATTGTTTTTGTTGTATATTAATGATATCTTTCAGAATTCAACATGTAAGTATCTATTATATACAGATGATATAAAGATTTTTAATGTAGTTGAATCTATTCAGGACCAAGTTATTTTGTAAAAGAATATTGACATAATAGTCAAATGGTCTGAAAAGAATTTTCTTCCTTTAAGTTATGATAGAACTCAAGAACTAATATTTTGAAGGAAAGTAAATAGAAAGTTGATATACAAATATAACATGTTGTCAAGATGTTCAGTCTGTTAAGCTTGTTAAAGTTTTAAGAGTGATATTGGATGATTTTTTTTTTCAGAATCATCTTCAAGCAGTGATATCTAAAATCAGAAATCATTTAGCTATGTCGAAATAACTCTGTCGAAATTTTAAAAATTACAACGCTTGTAAAATCCTTTATATGCCTAATGTGAGATAACATTTGTAATATCGTACAGTTATCTGAATCAGTAAATCTGGATATTTTAGTAATTGTATGAAATCAGTTCAAATGATTCCCTAGCTTGGCTAAGATGGAAGTTTAAAAAATTAAGGAAAATGTAGTTGTCAGATGTTAGCAAGTATTTGAATCTTAGATTTATATCTCTTTGACTTAAGATCGTTTTTACATAATTCTTAATGACGATTTTGTTTTAGAAAGTTTTGTTTTAATAAGAGTCCCATATAAAAAGGAAGGAAAAGGAAAGAAAAAGAAAAACATTTTTTGTTCTTTTTGTTACCACGTATTTGTTTACGAAATCTTTCATTTATAATAACATTTTTATTCTGTATTACACTTGTTTCAAAACAACTTTTGTCAAGTTCATCCAATTTTTTAATTTTTTTAGAATTTATAAAATTTTCTTCCTCTAAGTATTCTTTCAATTTTGCGCCATTGATGTATATTTTATATTTTTTTGAACTTTGTAACAAATACTGCGTGCTTTTTTCTGTAATTTATTTTTAAAATGTTTTATAACATACTTTTTGTAATTTTGTATTTAATAGAATACATTTTAGATTTTAGCATGATGTTTGTACCCTAAGTACTTCCATGCACTTTACACGTATAAATACTTTTCTTTTCCTTTGGCACGCTTATGGTTGTAACGTTGTTTGTTGTCAATAAGCGTATTAAACGTAGTATTATTAAACATTGTTTGTTATTAATATTATTATTAAATTCAATGTGAAAACAAAAATTTGCATTTCGTTTATTGGCATAACCCTCCAATGCGTGGGGTCGGTGATTCGATCCCCGACCAAGTAAGCTTGTAGTGGACAAAGCCGCGTCCGTGGCGCTCTCGTTTCCTCTCACTTACTCATTCCACTAGTTCTTTTATCTATCATCATTTACTTGCTTTAATCATCGTCTTCCTTAGCCGAAAGGGCATAACGTGGGACGTTCATTTCGTTTTTCAAATAGGTCCTTGAAATCTTTTTTTGACGCACTTTTAGCCTACAGGCAGGGCAATGAAAAACTAAAAATGGGAAGTGTAATACAAAGTTTAGCACACCATATATTGAATAATAATTACAGAAAATGACTTTAGAGAGCACGCATCTAACCCTGATGCACTTCGTATTCTGTACCTATTTATTTTTACCGAAACGATAACAGTTGAAGTGGGAAGGTATGGGTATTCTTCTAGACAACGTATTTACTTCTTATTGAAGGAAGAAGTATATATTTGGTAAAGTGGGTCAATAATAATGATTTTAAAAAGTTTTTATTTACTAAAGAAAAGTAATCAGACGCATTAGAAATGGACTATGGTGATCCTTTTCTACAAATCTAGAACTCTAGATGTGCTTTTGTTTATTTCCGTAAGTTTTCCTTTTATATTACCCTTGCACTTTCTTATTGGTCTATTCAAATATGTTAACATTTATAAGCCTTTTCTCATTATGTGTCTTGTGTTTAAGAAGATTTTAAGAGAAAATGGCCCAAGAATTCAATGTAAATGATAAACACGTTAATGCAACTAACAGTACCAATGGAAGTTTCATGGGGCATATTAAAAGTCGTAATTTATGATATTAACAATTGATTTTCTCAATAGAGATTTCGATTATTAATATAATGAATTAATCTTTAATACGCGTCATAAAGCTTCAATCGATACAATTGTATTAACATATCTAGTGTTTACATTAAAACTATTGAGCCATTTCTGTTTTTTAAAAAAATCGTTTATGACTTATGTTAAATCGAAGCTTGTCACCGATATTAGCTGCATCCACACCTGCTTCCCAAAGGGGATATGATTGGGTCAGTGAAATTTTAGGAGGCCAAGAGAAAGTTAACTAACAATCTAACAAGAAACTTACTTTTAAAAAAAGTCATTATTTATAAAATAATACTGATTAGAGAATTAACAAAATATTTGGAGCCGTTTTTGAGAAAATCGCGAATTTTCATTTCCACTCTTCAGCAAACTACTTTTATTTCTAGGGGTAGGAAGAAAATTCGAAAAACTCTCTGGAATATCTCATAAAAAGAACTAAAGTTTAAAATTTGGTCTCGAGATGTTGAACGGTATGGCCTCTAAACGAATGTACATCAGGATGAACGGACGAACAGACAGACAAATGTCGAAAAATTACATTTTCAGTATGTATGGGCCATAAAACGTGTAAATCTGTTGGAATATCAAAATCGATTTATTTTTACGATCACCATACTTTGTTCTTTCCTTTCGTCGCACTGATTTGACATTTTTAGCAGCATCAAGATTTTGTTAATTTTTAAAAATCCTATACATTATATAATTTTTAATTTATTTTTGTACGATCCTAAACATGTTTTCAAGTGGAATATGCCGTGACTAAAACTAAAGTTTAGACTTTGGTTTTCTTTATAATTTGTTTTTTCTTTTGTTTCTTATTTCTTTTTTCTTCTTTTTACACATCTGTCTGGTAAGAGATGTGTTTTCAATTTTTAAGTCATCCTCAGGGAAATGATTATACATAGGCCTAGCGTCAAATATTTGTCCCGGAATGGGTTGACCCATGATTGAGAACCCTAGCGCAGATACGATATATTAAATTAATATACGGAGGCTATCCAGAAATTCACTTATGTTTCGTCAGGTGTCACTAGGGACGGGGAGAGCGCCGCCATTTTGTGCAAGGAATTCCGCCCTTTCAGTGCGCTGTGGACGTGTGAAATTGGTGTTGCTTCTGCTCCGTTCATAACACATTGTTATCACGAGTGCTCCGATCAGCGTTGCCAGATCTAGCATAATGATGCTAGATCTAGCATAATTTGCATGTCTTTAGCATCTAGCATCTTGCTTTTAACATCCTGCCCAAATCTAGCATAATTTCAGCAAGTTTATCAAAAAGCCGTAAAACCTGGAGATGAGGAAGTTGGTCGTGGGAAGAAAAAGAACGGCAGAAATGTATCCTCTCCCATTGATTCATACAGTCGGTAAACCGTACAGACAGTCTTATTTTCCGAAGTAAGTTAGGAAAGGCTCTGGGCTTTTTTGTGTGTGGCTCCACACAGGGTTTTCTAATCCTTTAACTGCGAGGGATGGGCGGAGCTATGGGGGCCATTCTCCCCCCAACTTTTTGACATTTTCACCATCTTTATTTCTGACTTCACGACCATCTTTATTCCTGAAATGAAAGGTCCGAGACCGACCAAAAATCTGCCCCCCAGCAGACAACTGCCAACTCCGCTTATGCCGCGAGGTAATTTTCTTTCAAAATATGTAAACAAACACTGCATTCATTTATACGATATATATGCCATTGAGTCTGGCAACGACTGCACTAGTTTAGTTGAGTTAAAGCTTTGGTGCGTGAAGTATTGAGTTCTATCCACGCATTCTTGCGCTCTACGTATTTTAAGTTATGTTATCGTATCTCAACTTCGTTTTTTTTCTTTTAAAACTCATTAATTAGTAATTATGAGGATCTAGCATGATTTGACCGAATCTAGCATAATTTCGATCAGGTTTTGGAATAATTCCGAGCTGTGAGTCTGGCAACGCTGGCTCCGATGGGAAACCTTGCCAGTTGTGAAGCGAAGTCGGTCATACGACTTTTGTTGGTGCAACACTCTAAACCGATTGACATTCATCGACAACTGTGTGAAGTTTATAATAAAGATGTGATGAGTGAAATTGGAGTGAGGTGTTGGTGCCTCATGTTTAAAGATAGTCACACAAATGCTCACGTTGAAGACCAAAGTGAGCAACTGAACATTAACAAATGAACTAGTCACAAAATTCAATGACAAGATTTGTAAAAACAGGGTGTCTAATCGGTCATGAAAGTCACGAAAGTCATGAAAAAGTCACAAAATCAGAAAACAGTCATGAAAGTCAAGAAAAAGTCACGGAATTTAGCTTTTGGGTCACGATTTTTTTTAATCTGTACAAATATAAGTACAGACTGGAAAATTTTCTTCTATAAAACGTCAAAATTAACCACCAAAAATGTCTGTGGTCGGCTTTAGATGCTACCAAATCGCAAACAGAGCACACTTCTATTGCAAGCATGGAAATTCGGCCTAATTCGCACCCAAATTCGCTCTTGGAAATGTTACAAAATTTTATGGTTTGGTAAAGAAAAGGTCACGAAAAAGTCACAAATTTCATTTTGGAATTTTAGTAGACACGCTGCAAAATCACCGTTTTACAATAACAGCGCCCCCGTTTAAGCTTCCTCAAATTCCACGGAACTTATTGTATGAAGTTATGATCGAAAAATGAAACTACCGTAAATTTGTGCAAGATAGGTTTCGAAAATAGACAGAGAAACACTAAACTCAGTGGGTGGCAGCCGCCTTCAAACTTCTTAAGACTTATGACAAATACTGCGATTCCTTTATTGATCTATCGGTACTAGGGACGAAATTTGGCTTAAGCACATTAATTGTGAAAAAAGAGAAGAAAACAGTCTATGAAATGGATGGGGGCATACCACTTCCACAAGAAAAGCTAAGAAAATGCTTGCAAACCATATTTACAAAAAAAAAAAAAAAAAAAAAAAAAAACTGACGAATATTGTGTTGTGGGATAGAGAAAGAGTACTGCTAACTGAGTTTTTTGAACGCAGTACAAAAATTACCACTGAAAAATATGAAACAGTATAGAAGTTGTGAAGAGCAATTTAAAACAAAGCTGAGAAGAACTGAGTGCAAAAGTCCAGCTGTTTCATTACAACATACGTTCACACTTCAGGAACGGATTCAGGAACTCTTACAGGCCTTTCATTGGGAGATTTTCGATCATCCGCCATACAGCCCGGATCTCGCACCAAGTGACTACCACTTGTTTCTCCACATGCAGACCTGACTAGCAACGCAGCGCTTTGATAACGACACAGATCTTCGAACTTCCGTGCAGGAATGGCTGAAGTCATAAGCGACAATTTTTTATGTCAATGGACATTTAGGCTTGTTCATCGCTATGATAAGTGCCTAAACTTGTACAGCGAATATGTCGAAAAATACTGTAAGAGTGTCGCTTCAAAATGTACATGATAAAAAAATGTGAACTTTCATTTGTCTACTTTTTATTCCTATACGTGAGTTAATTTCTAGACAGGCCTCGTATATTGTCACATATATTTATGAATGTGTAAATTTTCCCGTCGGTGCTAAACTGAAATTACCAAACTAAAAAGAATCACATACATGGTTTTGCAGCTAAATATGTTTAAATGAGGACATGCAAAGTTGTTGTTTTATTTTGACCCACTTACTGCTAAAGGCGGGTTCATATTGATCCCTTTGTCATAGTGCAGAGAATCAGATTCCAATTCAGAATATGCAAATAAGTAAAAAATGGTAGAAATGATCTATTGATAAGATGTAACGCTGATGATATGTCAAGACAGCATAAATATTCTTTGCTTTTTATTAAATGATTTGTAATGAAATGTTGGGACTTTATCACATATTATTCATTAGTAATTATTGTCTTTCGTATTTTAACCCTATAGGGACGGGCGTGGCATATAAACACAGAGGATTGGTGTGGTTTATAAACCTCATTCGTGATTTAAATTTGTCAAATAGGTCATTCAATGTAATCATAGCTTTTAGATTACATTGAATGGGTAGCTTGGGTAGCTTTTAGAGCGGCCATTTCTTTCGTCTCTGAAGAAAGACTGAAAACCGTGCCTAAAGGGTTAAATTGCTGTATAATATTGGCTTCGCTTCCCCTAACAAAGCTCTATGTCTAATATATATTAAAAATTTATTATTGTAGGAGATTATTCGCCAAATGAAGTTCTTCGGGCGGTGGAGAAAGATTCGGAGCTCTGGAGTCAACTTGTGGATGTTCTCAAGGAATATGATGATTGCATTAGAGCTGGAGAGGGAATTCGCTTCAAGAAATCACGCCAGCTAGAGTCGAACCTACGACTGTCTTCTATACCTTTTAAGGAGTGCCAGATTAATACTAGAAATTAATCGAAATTACTCCGTATTTCTAAATGTGTTTGAAGTACATTTTCAAAGAATCATTTGCAGCAATACATGATTTGAGGAGTTGGTTAAAGAATTATTGTAAATTGAGGAGTCTATAAGGAACTTTAATGTTTACTGAAACTGAATAAAAGTAATGTTGCCTCCTAAATAGAATATACTTTTCTTTCATTTTAGCGAGATTTTTCTTTCTACTTCTTTCTAGATTCAAGAGGCAGAAGCCTTGACTTATTTTCCTTTATATCTAAGGTTATATAAATCAATTATTTTTATTGAGGTGAGTCACACATTGTATATTCAACAGTTAGAATCAAAGAGTATAACCGCGTGGCATAAAAGGGGATAGGAGCCATAATTCCATAACAATTTTCTTCTCTAGAGAATTGATAACATAACATAACATATCTGGAGACATGAATTCGATTCAAGATGGGAATTTATGTGTTTTGGATCCCTATGGACTATGATATTTACATCAGTGGTTCCCAACCTTTTTTGTCTCGACATTGCGGCACACTTGTTTGCATTTTATTGATTGATTAATTGAGGTTTAATGGAGACATCAGCATCGATGTTATTTGTCCCTGTTAGGATTGATTTTTTATCAATAATATAAACTATAATAGTGTACAGCTATAAGTTTCTATGAAGTATAATCAGTGCCCCCCGAAATAAATTTATTATATGCACAACTTCATTAAAATTTGTCTTCACAAAAAAAAAAAAAAAGTAAGTGCTTTTTCACGTGTTGTGCATAGCCCCCCAAACAGAATCCTAAATACTCCACTAAGTATAATAGAAACTCTATGTAGTACTGAGTGTTGTTGCTGCCGCTTGAAGCGTGGACTAGTACACTCCGTATACAAAATTGATTTTAAGCAATTATTAACTGTGTAACATACCTTGTTTGTTACAGACAAGTTAATAGGCTCAATATAAATTTTGGATTATATTACTCATATTATTATCGTATTTTTATAATAGCACAATCTAAAGTATTCTTATGTTTATTATTCTTTCGCAACCATTGCGTTGTTATGCAGATTTTGTTGTGTTTGGACGGTGGTTTTCGTGGTAAACTGCTCTTGAGTCTGTTTTGCCAATGTTGTTGTTCTTCTTCTTTTGGGTCGCACAGAGTAGGAGAATATACAGGCATAGGGGCGTTACGGAATGAGACCAGTCTTTAACGTTGATTTATAGTTCGAATTAATGCTGTAGTATTCTTTCTTTTCTATATATTTTGTTCATTAATGTTTGTATTTAGTGTAAACTATCTTTGTTTCAGTCAACCAAGCGTTGGTAAAGACTTCACCGAAATTTCCGACAGAGAGAATGAGAGAGAAGCGACGCGGTGAAATGATTGCTTTTATATATACAGTACTGTGTACTTCACCCACGCCGGATTGAACTTGTGTTTTGTGCTTTCTTTCTTTGGTGAAAGAAATTTAATTATTTGAAGTATTAAAAGTTATTCGTCGTTCTATTCTATTTAACATGATTCTCGAAGGAGTCGGGCTGCTGAAGAGAATATTATTCGTCCAGTGTTATTGAGGAGAGACAGATAATTCTCATGTAAATAGGGTAGGCCAGCTGAACACATGGTGATTCTTTTGTACTTCGGAGTAAGGCAGTGATCATAGCAATTTCCTTTCTCTTGTAGCTGCATTCCAGGTAATGTGATTAACTTTAAGTCTATCTACGGTGACTGTTCTGCATTGGAAACATCGAAGTGAAGTGAATTTAACTCTATTGGAAATATTGAATCTTGAAATCAGAACTGTGGGAAGTTAATTGATATATTTAGTTCAGTTAAGTTATTACGGAACAAGATCGTACTAAATGAAACTATTATTCCTTCTTGAGAGCTATAGTGGTTTCTCAGAATTGAGATAACGAAATTAAAGCACTGGTTTTCTCCAGATGTACAAAATAATATTTGTGGGTACTAAAATGTATAGCTTACGATCGTATTTCACACACACACGATGTCCAAGTAAGGAGTTCCTATGGGGGAAACCTTCTCCCAAAGGGGCCCGGCCAGTGCGCGGCCTCGAACAGTCCTAGTCAGCCCTCTCATCATGTAAGTCACACGTTGTGTTAATCTCTCTCTCTCTCTCTCTCTCTCTCTCTCTCTCTCTCTGCTGTGACGTCTATTAAGTCTTGTGTTAACCCGAATTATCAGTTTATTAGTTTATTACATACTGTTAAAAGCTCCAGTTTAAGTAAAGTTTCTTATATCATAGATTGATGGTATTTACCAGGGCTCATCGCTGTTGGTTATAGGTTCAGATGGCTATATTGGTAAGGTTGCCTCGTTACAGATGTTGTTTTACATAGAGTCTACACGTTTTTCAGAAGTTTTGTCCACCCTTTGGGCTATTCTATGGTAAGAGTAAATAGGCTTAACGGTGACTTCTCATTGAATTCATAGACATTCTAAGCTACGTTAAGTCCACTCGCTATCTGTCAGTTAACTGTCTGTCTATATATTTTTTTTCTTGTCCATCCGTCCAATGTCTATCCAGTTAATACATAAGTATTTCATCCAGTCGTTCTCTATATTTTATCTCGTCCATTGTCTACCAAATTCAGATTGTCCACCTGCTATCTACGGTTTATACTGTCCGTCCAACTTGTCCGCCCGGAAGGGAACATTATTATCAAAGTTCAAGTCACTAGTTGCTGTGTTGGCCAGGTTGAATGTTCGGCTGTACACGTTATTATCTAAGCTGTTACGGCATATTGATCTATGTAAAGTGTGTGAACAGGAGTTCGATCATACTAAAGCGGTGACTGAGATTTCAGGTGTATAATATTTGACTTCGTTAATATTATGACTTTAAAGTTAGTAGTAAAGTGCGCCCATGGTTGGAGCTGCCGAGCGGGGATGTTCCGTAAATATTTTCCTCCGTTCCTTCGTTGGTTGTTGACTTCGGCACCTGAACTGAGCCAGGAAGCGGTAACACTTCTTTCAGCAGGCGCTCGCTCAGGCGAGAATTGCTCTGTTCTTGTTATTGCGCCGGACATATGATAAGTGATATGAAATTATTAATGTTTATTCAATTTGCCTGTGACTAAAATACAAGTGTTTCTCTTAAGCGGCGTGACGAAGTGTCAAGTAACTGTTTTAACACTGAAAGTACAATCTACTCCAAACTATTGACTTACTGACAGTCCTGTTATGAAAATTGAATAATGGAAATCTGATAATGGTTTGTAACGTAAAACGAATTGATATGAAACTGACAGACAGAATCCTAGTTGTATTCTTTTGATTTTTTTTTCTTTTCCGATGTCCATATGTTATGTTATATGTCAAGGCACCTTACTCCGATTGTAATATTTGGGTTTAACAACTGCGAGAGAGTAGTAAGAATTGAAGTATTGTTAATAAACCATATCTAGAAATGATTTAATTTTTCTTTTCTCAAGTACTTAAGACAAATCAAAGTAAAATTTAAGTATATACATATATTTAAGGTAAAGTTTTATTAAAAAGGGTGAACTAAATGGAGCTATTGTGTTTTTCAGATGTAAAGCATCACGGGCAGTAGCCAATGCTGTGCGATATTCCGCGCGGTGTTGCCGGATTTCGGACTCCCCTTTCCCTTCTCGCTCTTCCTCTAGTTGAGATTATTACACATACATTGGCAATATTATTCACAATGTAAATATACTATTCCAGCAAACTCAAAGATTTTGGCTGTGTATCCTAGAAGTATATATAGCAACTGAATAACCTACCTATTAACTTATTCCAGTGGAACTGCTAAACGTTCGTCTTCAACACTACTTTCACTATTGTCTATGTCAATTAATATTTCGCCATTGTCTGAATCTGACTCTTGTAAATTTTTTATTATGAGTTCCAAAAATTGTAAACACAAAAAATTATTCTTCGAGCTTCACTTCGTAGCACTTTTTTTTTTTTTTTTTTTTAAGAAAATTCCGCACTTGTACTTGGTTTTCTTAAAGACATTGTCAACTATAATTTTGGAGAACAAATGAACTACCACGAAAGAAAGCAATCTAGATACTGATGAATTCTGTTTATGCTAGAAGAAGAGAAGTTGCGTTCCTACACACACAATCAGCTCCTTTGCTTCCATGTCTGTTCCTATAATAACATACTCTTATACTTGATGTAGGTCTCACAACAACAATCCATCTGATTCGTAAGCAACACGATATGGTCGAGTTTGTTTTGGGTTACAATAATTTATGACACCACTCAGACGCCTGGTGCTTTTGCATCCCTCCTAGAGGAGTAAAGAAGGAGTACGTAATTGGCCACACATACGTAAGGTATTGAAACGAAGAAAAAAAAATCATACTGCGTTTCTTCTGTCGAATAAGGAAGAATCTTGCATGAAGGCAATTTCAAAACAATATTACGAATGTCCCATACCTTCTGTTCTTCCACATGAGCTCCCGCCGGGAATCGAATATATATATATATATATATATATATATATATATATATATATATATATATATATATATATATATATATATATATATATATATATATGAATCAAATTGCAGAGGCTTGTTATTTAATTCGATCGCTTACTATTCTCAAGGGTGTAGAAACGGGGGAAAAGAGGGCCTTGACTTTCCAAACTATTTCCAGCTCCGAAATGAGGTTCATCTAGTATATGTTTAGTAAACTTATTTAATAGTTAATGCAAATTAGGAACGTTTATAATAAAATAAGATTTTTTTAAAAAAAGAAAACATCATCAATACAGTTACTGTACCTAATTACAAGGACGCTGATTTCTCTGTAAATTGGGGAGGGGGTGCATTCAGATGCAGAAAGCATATATGATGATATTAAGACAAATTGCATTCAAATTATGCCTAATATTGCACATTTACAAATAAAATGAGGAGCCCTGGCTCCCTCAGTCCCCCCAGGATCTCTCACTACTATATTATTGCATAATAATATCTGAGTTGATATTTTTTCGAGTTTTTTCCTTTTAGTATTTTAACCTACATAAACACAAAGTCGGATAAACAGACTGCTAGAAACAGCATTTGTTTTCTTATGAATAGCTTATTGATTTATCTCTTACAATCCGCTTTACAACTTCAGTACTGTCAAGATCCGTCTTTTGTTAAGGTAGCATCGAGAAAACATAATATGTGTATAGTATACATGGTGAGTTAAAATGCTTTCATATTCTGAAAGAGGTCATTTGTTCTGTTTTTAATGTGTGAAAAGCTTTCCTCCCCCTGAAAGTAATGTTCCCCTAGAACAACCTGTAGGTTACACCCCTGATTATCCTTTAATAAAAGTTGAGTTCCATTTCCAAATCGAAGAAAAATCCACTGGAAATTAGACGTGACTCAACGCTCATTTTACTAATTGTTTTATATGGAAACCTTTCAAAGCGTGTATCATGACAACCAGTTATCATAAAAAGATGTAGTTTTCACGTATGTGTTCGTAATTCTTTTCTCTACTTCGTAAAGTGAGCAGTTAATGTGCTAATACAATATTTCTAATAAGCGCCTCTGCTATTGTCAAGATTCGCAGTAGCGCGAGAAGTCAGCGTGCAGAACTGCTTGTCGCGAATTGTCAACACCGCTCAAAGCCAATTGGACGCCGCGTAAAGCCAACTCAAGGCCATGCCGCTTCTCATCTGAAATCTGCTGTAGTACTCTTTCCTCTAAGCTGCATCCGCCGGAGGTAAGTTTCTGGTTCTTTGTTGTTTTCTCTTTTTTCCGTTGCGCAAAGAATTCCCTTCTCGGTTCCTTTCGAGGTTGCCAGGACGTCGAATCAGGGATCAAGAAGGTGAGTTCAAGGGAGGCGGTCGTTACGTATTGGCAATAGTCAAGCCTTCCCTTGGACTAGGTCTTAGATTGTAGAAGTAGTTACAACTGCTTCACGATTTTTAAATGGTAAAATTACGCGACACATCCTGTGGAACTGCACAACAAACCTGTGTCTCGCGACACATCAGTTGGGAACCACTAACTTAGACTATGGTAATTAGAAAAGAGAATACGTTTTTGTTAATTCCAAGGCTGTATTTTTAATGGAGCAAGTGGGGCAGTTGGAGGCAGGCCATACGACAGTTAGGTCTTCAGGAAAAGTTATAAGTTTTCTATTTGTGATTCATTCTTGGTATAGTTATTTAGAGACATGAACCATTGTTTGGTAAGACATTTTTCACAATTGTATGTCTATATTACGTTTTAATGTCGTGAAATGAGATATCGATATCATTTCGTATAAAAAAGTCAAAATTGGCGCAAAATAACTTATTCATGCTGGATACGGAATTCTCGTCTACATCATTGCCCCGTAATTTACTTTCACCCCGTATCCCGCAAATCGACGGGACGACTCTGGTTAATTCATATTCATTAATAACGCCATGCCGTCCGTTTAAATATCGGAAGGGGATTATTATTGCCTAACAACAATTCTATCGAGTATAAGCCTCAAGATTTGAGTAAGAAAGAATCTTCTCCCACCTTCACCAACACCCACCAGTGGCTATATTCTAACTCAGATCTAATAAACATTAACGTTTCTAAACACTCAAGGACAAATATATATGGCTTTAACTAATGTAATTAGAATGCTGTATAAAGGAAAGGGAGCACGTACCCATGAATACCTTGCTGATTGACTTTTATTGAAATAGGATTTCAGGTAAATACATATAAATTCCAAATTAACATGTTTGCAATAAGAAAACAAATTGCAGTGTATGTAAATTTGTATACTGTATTTCTTGTTTTTTGATTTGACGAACCGCCACTTATTGTTTCATTTATAGCCACTGCACAGCACACTGTCAACCTTGTGACTGCTCCATAATTCGTAAGTCATTCTCCACGAACGAGTTGCATTTCGTCATTTCTTTGTTGTTTGCACGAACAGTGATGGCAAAAATGCGAAGAGCTATTGTAATCAGTCATTCGGTAAATATGCATGGGATGTTGATCCTCAAAAGGTATACACATACACTTTCCAACACATACGAACATAAAACTCATTATGCTAAAGAAGCATCAACAGATGGTGCGATATCTGCGTACATGAATGTCGAGCAGGTGTGTACGCGACTAATGCATATTATTCACAGTAGCTGGAGACGAGATGCAAGAACAATGACTAAGCTGAAGTGACTGGAAAAGAAAAGAGGTAAGAATTAGCTTTCTTTAACATATTTTGATTATTTTTATTACGCACAAGCCTTTCAAATACAGTGCCACTTTTATTTGGACTTTTTTGTGTTAGTTTAACATTTTAAATGGTGTATCTCTGTAAATAAATGTAGTAGCAGGCGAAAATGATGATTATGCTTATTGTTTACTATAACGTTGCCCAGAACAGAACAATTAGAAAAATCCAAATAACGTTATGAGAGCTATAATAGCAAAGAGGATGGCGCTCACGGTTATCTTGCTTTATTTGGTGCGTATGTTTGCTGGACATAGGCTATATTTCGGATATGAATCCAAGACTGTTTCAAATCCCTTTTAGTTCTCCGTTGTTCTAGTGGCTAGAGTGCGCGCCTTTCCTACACGGGATCCGGATTCGATTTCCGGTGGGTGAACATTGACGTTTGAACGCTGTATGGTAGCTTGATTCTATCTTAAAATTTAGGACTACGTCTCATGTAGTCTCGGTGATTAAAAGACACAAAACTCAAACCTACCAAATCAGCCTTCTGTATAATAATAGTTCACGCCCGTCGTTATCTCACTGTTCGCAGAGGCGGATCTAGCCCGGGGGCAGGGGGCCTAGGGACCCCCAGTTTTTGGAGTTTGAAGCTATATGTATATATTTGTAAGTTTATAGTAAACTCATTATATACCTATCTTAGTCTGAGTTCTGGTTGTCCTTCTAGATCCGCCCCTGATTGTTTGATAATAATAATAATAATAATAATAATAATAATAATAATAATAATAATAATAATAATAATAATAATAATAATAATAATAATAATAAAGGTTTCAGGTACTTCCTCCTTTATGGCTGACAATACACCCTATTCATACTCAGGTCCGTATCCAGGGGGCTCTAGGGGGACCGCCTCCTAAATTTTTGCTGGCCCCTATTCACGATAGGCTTGCAAATGAACTATAATATGGTGATGAACTATAATATAATTGGATTGGGTCCTCCTAACCTCAGACGGGCCCCCTATATATTTGGGCTGGCTACGGGCCTGGTCACACTTGAAAATAAATTCTCTCGCTTTTTGAAAGGCTGGGTGATGTGAAGTGTAAATACGGTTATTTTTGACTCTCTAGACCGAGGTCTCTACCTTACCTCTAAAGTAGCTTTTCAATTGCTGCACAATTCCGGGTTACTTCGGCCCCAACCAGAAAACTAACCCGTGACTATACACATCAAAAACTTGTATGTTAGTCGTTAGCCTACGCTGGACAAACACTATGTGCGTGGGTTTTCTCGGGATTCTCCCGTTTCCTCCTACTTTCTTCATTCCACCATTTCATTCATTTCTCATCATCACAGTCTCCTTTAGCCTAGCCGGCATAACCGTGGGACGAGAAACGTTTCATTTTTCGTTCGCCTACATACAAGAGTTGTCTTTCAGTGGAAGGGTAATTTATCCCTGGAGTGTGAGGTTTATACATTGTAATGAAAAGTGTAGTACCATACCAATGAAAAATGTAAAATTCTAGTTAATATTGGCGGAAAGTCTTCCTCCCTCCACAAGAAAAAAACTGAAGTAAGGCTACTGCTATTGCTACTGCTACGGAATATTTAATACACGTTTTCCCGTAAGTCTGATAAATTAGCGTTTGCTGTTATTTGACAAATGAAATGAAATATTTGGGTTTCACGTCCCGTATGTCATATAGGCTAAAAAAGACGACTGTATAGTGAAAATATGATTATGAATGAATTGGTGGAGTGATAATATTCTAGGAAACATGAAAACTCGGAGATAACCCACGGATGCGATGTTGGCCACCAGAAACTCACATAGCCTAGGACAAAACCAGGAACCACCTTCACGAAAGGAGAGACATCTATTACTGAATTATTGTGTCTCCTTCTTACATTTACTTTTATGTTTCCCCTAATCTACTTCTTACCAAAAATATCACAGCCTATAATGGTGTAAAACGTTGTTGTTGTTAAAAAATGGAAATGTGCAAAATTCTAGATAAAGAATCCATAAATGAAAAATAATGATTACCAAGTGTATAAGCAATCAAGCTATCTTACCTCGATTACTGTTAGAAAATGGCTGTTCTTTAGAAATGGCTTGACAAAATATATACCTTTTAAAAAAATATATACGTAAGTAGATCGACCTAAGCCCATCGAATTCTCAAGTCATTAATTGAAGTTATAATTGTACTGCTTGCTATATATATCTTGTTCATTTAATCTTTGTAATCGTCCCTATACTACTCTACTGTTGATAATTTCAATGTTAAGTAGCCCCCAGTGGCGTATTTAGGGTGGGGGGCTTCCGGGCTTAAGCCCCCCCGAAATCTTACTATAGTAAAGTATATGAAATATCTTGCAGAATTTTAACATTTTCAGGCAAAGCTCCCCCTGAAAGTTAGCAAAGCCCCCCCGAAACAAAATTGTAAATACGCCAATGGTAGCCCCGATACATTTTTTTCTTTAGTTATACTGTAGCAGTACAATTATAACTTACTCCTTACGGACAATGCCAAGTCCTTACATCGAATAAATACGAATTTTGATCAGTTATAATCCATTTCAATTGTCCGTAAGGAGCTATGGGCCTATATTGCTCTCTTGTATATTTTTTGGCCCAAGGATTCCAAAGGTAGCTCTACTTTCAGGTTTCGAGCCTGCTTAAAATTCTGGAAATTGGGCCTAAGCAACATTCCGGTTTTGATAATCGGTATTTCCACCGTATCTGTTCGGTGTAAGGACCCTTAACATGTTCTGTTGGACTTTCCTTAATGCCCTAAAATCTGAAATTCAGGGTGGAGGTGGGAGCGGCTGCCCTTCTGACCCACTGACGCTCTTGTCTAGCGGCTGTCATATGAAACTATCCCACGCCCTTTCACGTGGTTTTAGTTATATTTATTTCGGACTCTTGACTGCGAAGATATTACGTTTTGAAATAGAATTCATTTGCTGAGCAACACTGAACTTTATTGAAAATGGACTTGGATCCAATGTGCTCTGAACGCCCCAAATATTACTTTTCTTCAATAAATTACTGAATTTAAACACAACAAATTACATAGGCTTGCAGAAAATATTCTAAAGTTAGCACATCATGAAGTATACTTCAAACATTACTTTTCAAAAATTTATTATTTTAAAACTAGCAGCGTTCACCCCGCTTCGCTGCGGTCACCCCGGAACGCAATAAACTTTGTTACTTAGATAATTTTTACTTTTTCGCTTTCAAATTGCAAGCGCCTGTCATTTATGTTAACCCGCCGAGTCACGTGCTCATGCGGGTTGCATATACATACGTTTATTTTTACCTATGATGAACTATGGAGACTTGAATGGTCCATTATCTCAAGACACTGGTAATTAAAAATTAAAGTGATATGATAAAAACCATCTAGGGTCCAAATCCTAACAACCCCCCAAAAATGAAAGAAATCGGTTCAGCCGTATTAGCGTGATGAGTTCACAAAGGATTTGTACGTTCTCTTTTATATATATAGATGATTTTATTAGCATCAGTGTACTGAAATAGTAATCCGATTTTGCAACTAACATTTCACCCGTCTCCACGAAACGTGAGCTTAGCCCCTAAAAGCATAATTAGGAGACTTTCAGAAGCAGTAACTCCGAAATGACTTGTTTAGGGTAAAATAATGGCACAAACGTATTTTTAGTAAAATTCTAGCCTTAAAACTTGTAACATAACTTCCTTTGCATTTGAAATTTCGAATACCAATCAAAGATGGCCGCCATGATGCTTGATGTGTCAGTCCACTTCCAAGTTTCATAATTCTCCCACAACCCGTTCTCAACGCACAAGGGTGGTGAGGGCTTTTTGTTTCACTATGTATATTGATAGATTGTGTGAAATCTCCATAGTAGATATATTTTAGGATCTAAAAAGCTTATTACAACCAAGAAAGTACTTATTTGAGTCACTGACAAGAAGGTGTAATAAGAGGGGGTCGTGATATGAAGTAAGTTGAGAATTACTAATCTATATTGAATTATTCTGAACCCAACACAATGTAGTCTTAACCAGGATAAAATAAATGAAAAGGTCGGTTGCAAGTAAAGATCAAAAAGTCTTAACAAATAAGTTATTACACGGTTTTGAAATACGTTTAAAATCATGTTTAAAACATGTTTTTTTCGTATGTGTTTTAAAACATGTTTAAAACGTTTTGAACACCTTTTTCATGTTTTAAAGACATGTTTTGTTCTTTAAAATAAACTTAAAAAAAAAAATCTGTTGGAAACTGCTACCAGCTAGTCAGAGCATCAATGCAACTGTGTACTGTCAGCAGTTGAGCCATATTCAAGAAAAACTCAAAACTCTGGAGCCAGCACTTCTGAATTGCAAAGGGGTCTTTCTGTTGCAGCACAACGCTAAACCCCACGTAGCTAGGATGATTCGGGACACCATCAGTGGCGTAACTACTATGGCGTGAAACCTCGCAATGCGGGGGGCGACACTTCCAGGGGAGCCCTTCACCC
The DNA here is from genome assembly GCF_964235325.1 of Thermobia domestica. Classification (NCBI taxonomy): domain Eukaryota; kingdom Metazoa; phylum Arthropoda; class Insecta; order Zygentoma; family Lepismatidae; genus Thermobia; species Thermobia domestica. Next base: position 87,057,127 of record NC_137466.1, read on the forward strand.
TAGCCTCCTAATAGGTCGAATCACCATGCTTTTCAGTTTTTTATTTTTAACTTCCAATAATAATAATAAATATAATAAATGTGTGTGAAAATGATGTTCACTTTCCTTCGGACCATGGACTGTGTAAATGTATCACTGACTGGTGGTCGCGAACCTACTGGGCCCGGTGCAGGTATGCTACCAACAATCACCGATCCATTCACCAAAACCAGTTGTCACCGGAAAATGGAACTCAAATTTGCCCAAAGAAGATAATTCCCGAGCCTCCTCAATCACAACTCACAGCTTGGCATCCAGGCCTGCAGTCCGTCATCCGCAACCTCTCGTGAAAAAGGTTGCAAACCACAAACTACCGACACAGGATGTCGACCTCTAAGTTATGCTGACAACAAAGACTACGGAAAATCTGATGTTTGTGTTTGATTACCCTACCAGAAAATAATCTACAACGTCCAAAACAGAATTTCTTTTAGCGCAACGGAAAGAAAAAAAAATATCCAAACTGAGAATTTTGAAAGAAAAAAAAGAAGACTGAAGATTAAAAAAAAGTCTCAGTATTAGGTCGTCTCTTATGTCGATCACACCAAGAACTCTTTTATTCGAAACTTGTAAAATCTCACCTTCCACTGGAAGTTATAATACCTCTAATACTGCTCATGCATTTAGTACCTTGACTATATAGCTAAATTTTACTATAAATGTTATTCGAGATTGCTGCATTTTTCAAATTTCCAATTCTACTCGAAAGAAAACGTTCAGATTACAACTTCTTCATTTTATTAAAGAAAAACCGTTTGTTTGGTTTACACAGATGCTACAGCTCCATCTTGAGCAATATGAAGATGTAAAAAAAAAAAAAAAAAAAAAATCATTTCTTTCAATGTTTCTACAATATTTGATTTTTCAGTTAAACAGGAAAAATCTGACAACATCGACATAATGTTTCATTTCATCAAAATTTCTTACTGAATAATTTTTCCATGAGTAGTACTAATGACAAGACTAATGAAATATGTTGACATCCAGTAGCGTAGCCAGGATGTGTGTTTGGGGGGGGCAAGTGCTGTTATAGGTACATATAGAAAAATTACAAACAAAAAATATATAAACATAAAAATATATAAAAAAAATTACAAACATCAAAGTGCCAAAGTACATTGTCGAACCTCTTTGGGGGGGCCCGGCCCCTCCGGGCCCCCCTTCCCTACGCCACTGTTGACATCTGAGAGTCTTATGATTCTTGGTATCTCGACTTCAAGCTGACATCAATACACTCAATCTATTCAATTTATACTAAAGTTTTATACAGTGGTTAGTGGGCTAGAACTTCTCATATTTAGTGTTTCTTATTTTGTTGCTTTTGTGCCTCTGAAAAACAAACAGTGACTCCGGCGACAGGATTTATACGCACTTGGTCACCTGCCCTCTGTGCACGGAAACATTGCCACTTTCTGTGTCTTTCTCCCTAAAATTTCTTTTCACAGACATACAAGAACACAAAATCAGACTATCGGCACATACAGTAACCTTAACCTACACCTATCCTAACCTACACTAATCTAACCTAAATTACCTTAACCTAGAACATGAAAATATATCACTCATAAAACATTCACATTTTATTCATAGCCCACATCACATCTGAAATACAAAGACGTAAAAGGATGTCAAACTTTACTAATCCAACCAAACAGAATAAAATTTTTAATTTCAGACAAAATAAAAATAAAGATAAATTAAAGAAAATATTAAATATTTGTATTCCTATTCGTAGGATAGCATAACTTCCACGAGTTTTCGAAAGAAAATCTGTTGTCAGAAGTTACCATGATGCACGTTCAAAGTATATCTGTACCAGGTTATCGAAGTAAAATATATATATATATATATATATATACGTAACTGGGAATCGTACATATTTTCTTCGAATTTTTAAACACCAAGTCAAAAGAGGTTTTAAAATTTAAAACTTATACTTTATGAGCAGTAGTTTTGTTCCTAAAATCAATTGTAGTTTCGAGTAAATTATTTTCTTTTATAGGATTACATTACTGAAAAGTTGATACATAAGGTTGGGATGAGACTTGCACTCACAAGGAGCGCAAATCTATCTATTGCGACAATCAAGTCATTTTGTTTGTGATTCTTTTCCTGACTAATCCGTGTAATATCCGGGCTCACATGACAGATAAATGTGATTTCAGTTTCTGGGGAAACTTGACTTTAGTTTAAAACTGCATGATTATCTTGCACACGTACAACACACACAAAGCCATCATTGTTTTCCGAACAGAAATTTTGAGTTAATAGAACCACACCATTAATTTTCGTTGAATCCTGACAATTGCACTAAATCCTCATAATTCTAATTGTTTACTTGAATTATAATCTGCACCGATTTTCAGGATGAAAATCGTCCGGTGCTCAGAAAGCGAGAAAACAAGGTTCACCCACTCTCGTTGTTATACAAACATGGAGGTAAACTACCAATCGGCTTCCACCAGAAGTTTGTTGCTCTGATACTCGGCTTCACCACCCATTGAGCGTTTCTAAATCAAATTACCAACACGTCGTCTAATTTAGTTATTCACTAAAACACAGTTTCCACTAATTTAGATTAATTTTTGGTGGTCATTTCCAAAATTTTCACAATTTATGTACGAGGAACTAAAATGCCTGTCCGATCTTCAACACAGCTTTTTGTAGAAAGACAAAGAATGATAATGAGAAGAGCTCTAATTGGCTCTCTGATGACGCAACAAAAGGATAACACCTTAAATCTCGACACATCAAAAGAAACCGAACCAATGATGATATCTGGAATGAGCCTCAAACGAAGCTGAGATTTCCCTGTTCCAATGAGAAAATAATTACTACCTAAACAAAGGGATGTGCCAAAAGACATCATGGTCGAATTTTTAAATGAAAATTTTTGAAGAAATTATAGAATTAAAATTTTGAGTTTCCTTACGAAGATTCCCTACGTTAAAATTTCTTTGAAAATAATACAAAATCTATGAGAACTTACAAAATATACATCTTTGAACCCACATAACATTATAATAAGGACAAAATATAGAATATTACTAAAATATCAGGTTATATGTAATTTTATAGACACTACTTAAGTATGGTATTATTTTGACCGAATATTACAATTAAAATTAAACCTTAAATATAATAATTAATATCAAATAATTCTCAATTGTCTTTCCGAAGCTAAGCATGAACATGAATGTATGTATATAGGGAGTTCCAAAATTTTACTTACTATGATACATTATACTTGAGTATAATGTAACATATTAGTCGGTAATGTTCTTCCACCCCCTCCTTTTTCGGTTATCTTTGGGACGCTTGACGTGTACATCAAGCACCGCGAACAAAATTCGGTGCGGTCGGCATTTATAGACTCTTATATTTTTCTTCGGCGGGGAATATTGTATCAAACCTTAGAATTAACATCTATATTAAACTATTTTATATACTAAATGCACAGTTCCATTGTCGTTTTACATTTTTACGTGATACAGTATCCAAATTTTCCTTTTTTGTTTTCTGTCAATAGAATTCATCTCATTGATGAAATTCTAAGAAGGGCACAGATACTTCAAACAACGTACAGTTGTGATATTGGTTCTTCGTTTCCGATAGAAGTAATTTGCTTTGTGAAACAGCTGAAATCTGAAATAAGTGTTCAGAATTCAGTTTGACCTACAAGGCTTTTAATTGTGAAATATAAGTAATTGGCATCTAGCTTTTCAGAACTTATTGCCGCGTATTTGTTGTTTTTGAAGCTCCCTGTCTCTGTTAGTTCTGCGGAAAGGTTTTCTCAAAATTGAAATTAATATAAAACTATGTGAGAAGCACAATGGACCAAAATAGCTTGAATAATCTAGCACTGCTCTCAATAAATGCGAACAAAGCTGAAAAAATGGATGCACGGGAGTTAGTAAAATATTTTGCTGATAGGAAAGCAAGAAGGAAACCATTCAATAATTTCCTGCTACTCTTCAAGACGACTGACGTTAATGAGTGCAAAGAGTAGAGTCCATCTTTCATTGTGAAGCTTATTGAATAAATTATATGTATAACAAAGTGGTTTCCATTTATGAATATTTAACCCTAGTAGTTGCATGCATCTAACTCATTGTTAACAGATACAGGGAAGTATGGTTTTTTATTATGTTACCTATCATTAAAAAAAATGTTATTAAGAAGGAGGCCCTGGGTAATAATTAACTAGCAATTTTATTATTTATAATAGAACTTACTACTTACGAGAGTTGTCCCCAAAGTAATCTCTCCAAAGCACTGGAGACGCGAGGAAACTGTTCGTGCGACTGTTTTCAACACTGCGGTGTTTCTTGTTTTCTCCACTTTCAAACAAACCAGCGCGAACTTCACTGGGACCATCAGCCTTGGCTTGGTAGTAGTTTGTAATTATGGAGCTCTCGCTTGGCTCTGCCGTCAACTGCGGGATTCAAGCAGTTATTATAGTTTTCAACACAAAAGGCGTAAAACCTATCGGAATTCGTCGCAAATTGACGGAAGTGTATGGCGACTCATGTACGGATGTTAAGAACGTCCACAAGTGCAAAATATTTAGGGTGTAGGGAGTTTGCAGCTGGTCGTACTGAAATTCACGACGAACAAAGAAACGGGATACTTGCAACAGTTAGGATGGGACATCATCACTCACTCATTCTATAGACCGGACTTGACACCAATAACTAGCAATGTTTACTACGTTAAAAGAACATTTAACCGGAAGGTGCTTTAGCAGCGACGACAAGGTGAAAGATGAGGTTTAAAGCGCCCTTAAACACATAACCGGGAGGTGATATGATATAAGCGTACAAACACTGACATAGTACCTACAAAGTTGCATCGACCGAAATGGCAATTATGTAGGGAAATGGATAAATGTATAGGCTCTAAAATGATGCATACATTATTGAAAATAAAGTTTCTTTGTATTTCTAAAAGAAAATTAGGAGACGTTACTTTGGGATTGCATTCGTAAAATTAGCAAAAGGAAAATAATCCTCCTGTAGTATCATAAGATTAACTCTCTGATCCTATTAAACAGTAAATCACCCGTATTAATGTTACCAGATAAAAATCACTGTAGGGATGTTCTATTCAAATTTCAAGCACTTCGAGCAAAACCAGGACATAAGACGTTCCGGAATGCAGTATTGAAAAAATCAAAGCTGGAACAATACCAAACAAACCGAGGTGGTTAGCTACCATAAGGACGGCATATTTCTTCTCCTTTGGATCTTTGTACGTATAAAGTAAGAATTATTATCTGAGAGAACACCCATATGTACATATTAAATCGTTATGTAACTATGACAAAATTATTCTTTTGACTCTTATATTGAATATTTAATCCTCAAAAGACTTTTGTACGTTCATTAACTTTTGTCCCCACATAAGAAAGTTTTCTCTACTTGGCTGAGTGAGTCTGCGTGGGGTTCTGTGTTGCAACATATGGGTCAAGACAAGGATGTCTATTTTCGTTTAAAATTAAATACTGCTAGTTTGAAACTATTATTTTGTAGGGTAATGTGATAGAATTTATTTATGCAGGCAAACTCGATCCGTGATTTTTAAAGTGTTTTCTTAGGGAAAATTTGATCGACCCCATAAATGTATCATACCAGCACAATGTACGGTACCGGTATATACCTAATGTGGTTTTTCAGCAAAAGCACAAAACTTTTGGCAAATCCAGGATTGATCACATGCTTGATTTTAAAAAAAAGCAACACAACGAGTATGTAAAAACAAAGAAATTATGAAACGTTTTATTAATGTTGTTTGTTTTCTGGGCAAACAAGAACAGGTTTTAGGGGTCATAACGAATGTAACTGTGGGGGAAATAATGTGGAACTGCAAACTCTAGTTAGCAAATTATGATCCATTATTACACAACCAATTATAAAGGTAACCAAGAAAGTTCTGTCGCTTTTTCACCCACCACCTTCGAACATCGATATATCACCTAAGATGTACCTGCAAGATCAACACTTGTCCTCATCAGCATCGACGACTTTCTGCCAACATTCTGGAAGACTGTGGATTCCATTACGGTACAATTTGATGGGCCGTGAAGCAAAGTAGGTATCAAGTACATTTTGCACCTCTACTAGGGATTTGAACTGGCGTCCTCTAAGGTAATTGTCCAAGAAATGGAACAGTTTATAATTGCAATAGTGTTTCCCATCCTAGGCGTAGAATGGTGTCCAGTGGCGTAACTACGTTTTATGGTAGTAAAGTTGCAGAAGAATGTGCTTTAAAATGTTCCTCGATAATAATCAAAATCGAGGAATTTGGATAGGCTAAGAATAAGATTGGAGGATAATAGAAAACAGATATGTGTAGAGAGCCATAGCAATTCTGACCAGATTTAATTGATACAGAGTGAGACCAATTGAAATTTGTATTTGCGCCGTTTAACCCCTTCGGGATCCTATGGTACAATTTGTACCATATGCACTTTCCATGGTACATTGCGTTATTTCTCTTCTATTTGAGCTTTTTCGTCCGGTTTTTTTTTTTTTTTTGTTTTCCAAGTCCAGAGGCCTTGCAGAAGACATTACGTATGGTTTCAGACCGTCCTGCGTCCAGACATAGGAGGTGATGACGTCATAAGTCAAAAATTTATTTTCTCATTTTCTAAGCGTATGTTCAATATTTTTTGGCGGGCTTATTTTTCTACGTAGAAGATTGAAATTTTGCACAAACATTCAGTCCACGGAGTAGTATGTACCAGATTTTTTGTTCCGATGTCAGTGCTAAAACAGGGGGGGAACCAGAGGGGGAAAGGGGTAAAAATAGGGATTTTTTACCCCAAAAATCCCATTTTTCGTCATTTTTCCGCCTTACATACATGATAGGACCACGTGAGTCATACCGTCTGAAAGGCAGTTCCATTCTGAAGAGAACGACGGTCGAATTATTATCCTAGAGTAATTAGGGATGTCTCAGGGAATTTTTATCCAAATATACTTCTGTATAGGGTAAAAGTGGGGCATGGTAGGGAAATTTTTTCTGGCGGGCCTATTTTTTCACGTAGAAGATTGAAATTTTGCACAAACATTCAGTTCACCGAGTAGTATTTACCAGATTTTTTGTTCCGATGTCAGTGCTAAAACAGGGGGGAACCAGGAGGCAAAGGGGTAAAAATAGGGATTTTTACCCCAAAAATCCCGTTTTTCATCATTTTCCCGCCTTACATACATGATAGGACCACGTGAGTCATACCGTCTGAAAGGCAGTTCCATTCTGAAGAGAACGACGGTCGAATTATTATTCTAGGGTAATTAGGGCCGTCTCAGTGAATTTTTATCCAAATATACTTCTGTATAGGGTAAAAGTGGGGCATGGTAGGGAAATTTTTTCTGGCGGGCTTATTTCTTCACGTAGAAGATTGAAATTTTGCACAAACATTCAGTCCACCGAGTAGTATTTACCAGAAATTTTTTTCCGATTTCTGCGTAAAAACAGGGGGTCCAGAGGGGCAAAAGTTGAAAAAAGGGAAAATTTGCCCCCAAAAATCCCTTTTTTCAGGAATTTCCTGCCTTAGATACATGATGGAGACATGTAAATGGTACCGCCTGAAAGACAGTTCCATTCTGAGGAGAATGATTGGCGGATTATAGTCCTAGGGTAATTAGGGATGTCTCAGGAATTTTTTTCCCTGAGATCATAGTGTTTTATGGTACATTGGGGCATTGTGGGAATTTTTGATAAAAATTATCCCGCCCTTACTATTCAAGATAGAAACTTGAAATTTGGCACACACATTCAGTATACCAAGTACTATTTATCAGATTTTTTTTGATGGCTACGATCACACAGGAGGGGTCCAGGGGGGGCCAAAGTTCGAGAAAAAAATTTCCCTCCGAAATTTTCACTTTGACATTTTTTCCCGCTTCTGGTATATGGTATGAGCATGCAAGTGGTACCATTCGAAAGCCAGCTCTATTCTGAAGAGAATGAAGTATGAACCATGATCCTAGGATAAATAGTGACGATACAGTAGCTGCTTGACTGAAAGTCTAAAAAATAGCCCAAAAAGCCAGGATCCGGAAAGGGTTAACCTACTAATTCCTGAAGTCATCCATTTAGTAATGAATTAAATATTAGATATTATTGTTGCACTGATAATTTTTGTGTTTACTTTTGTAAGTGTATACACACATACCTACACGAGTTGTCTTACTTTTTTTTTAGTTTAACGTCCCACGTATATGCCCGGAAGCGAAGGAAGATGGTGATAATGATAATGATGAAATGATGAGTGAAGAAGTGTGAAGAAACGGGACAGCCCCCCAAAAATGCACACACAATGTTTGTCTACCACAATGCCAACTTGACGCCACCTGGGATTGAACCAGATACCCCACACACTAGAGATTATGGCTCTACCACTGAGAAACTGCGACAACCTAAATTTTCTATTTATTATACTATTTCTAAGTTCTTCAGGTTATTACAAATTTCTTTTTTATATGAAGTCATTCTACTCTTTTTTTCTCCTTTAAAAATACGGAATATTCAGAGAAAATGTAAACCATAATATTATCTTATTCTTACTACATAATCAATCCCAACAGTTGTTTGGTTCCTTTTTGCCTGCAGAAATACTTAAGTAATTTACATCAGATATAAAAATAACATTAATAATACCAACAGGTATACAATAATGGTAATTAATTCTGAGTTTATTTTCCTGCTGATTCCAATATAAATAACATGTAGTCTTTGTTTAGTTGCTCATGGCTATTAACTTTTATTGACGTTACGTGAAAAAAATATATTGCTTTAGTTTTGCGTCACGATACGATTAGATTATATTTTATTTTTTAATAAAATTAACATTTCAATTTTTTCATCCTCACATACATTTCAGGACTGATTATAGTGCGAGAATAATGAATTACAGTGAGCCAGTGAGTGATGACAGATTTTAATTTGTTTCATGGTTTATTTTCTTTTTTTTTAAATCTTCAGTTGTAATATGACGGTAAGTTCTTTAAACATGTTGAAAGCACTACTACATATTATTTCCTATATGTTACTATAGCACGGCCAACAAGAGATGGTCTCTGACGTTTCTTACCACATGCGGTGGGACATTGCAGCCCCTACTTTGATACCAGTTTTACCAACCACGATCACTCTGTCTTATACCATTAATTAAATTGCCACTACAGTTGCACCGAAAAAAAACCTTGACAAGCGAGTAGTGGCAATGTCACTGCGAGCTGTCAGAGACGTTCTCTTACTGGACGCACTATAGTTTGCAACTTACCAAGTCAGGCGAGAAGTCACCACATCTTGGTAACTCTCAAATTGTGTTTTTGTTGATCCTTTTAAGTAACCATCTGATTTACTCAAAGTGTAGAAAAAGGATTCACAAGTTAGTAAGTCGTCAGAATTCACCACTGAGTGCAGTTTTAAGGTCACTTCAAAACAACGGTACATAGTACACCGCAGAAGTTTTAAACTGGTTTCTTGTTTCTTTGGTAAAATTTAGCATCCCTCTTCAGTACCAAAACTATATGAGACGTGGACCTACAGTTTGAGATGGAATTCGACTCAGTGGAACGCGTTCAAACTTTTAATCCTCTTACGGGATCATGTTCACCGAAGGCATACTCGCTAGCCATTAGACTAGCGGGGAGGGCTCACTACGAATTTTGAACTGGTGTGTTCAATACACAGGGGGGCCCTAATTATGTATACGATGTTTGACTGACTGTAGTATTTGTAATTCTGGACAAAAAAATCGATATGGCAACACTGTGTAGCCTGAGAGTGGGGATAACGGTCATTGGACTTAGAACCGTTAGTATGTGCCAGACAAGATGAACGAAACATTCCCAAACCGTTGGATCGGTCGACATGGGTCTGTGGAGTGGCCAGCTCGATCTCCTTATTTTACATCAAATGACTTTTTCTTATGGGGTGTATAAAGGACAAAGTGTATCAACATCACATACGCAATTTAGCCGAACTACGGGAGGCTATCACAGAAGAGTTCCACAGTATATTAGTATGGATCTGTCATGCTGCTTATGACAACATTGCTCTTCGTCTCCAGGCATGTATTGACTTGAATGGAGCATTAGTGGACCATGCCATGGAAAACAAAGATTAAAATTCTTGTATGGAAAGGTTTGAGAGTAATGTGTTTACGTTCAATTTTATTTCAAGGTATATTGCTAGTTTCTTTATCACAATCTTTCAAACATCATATACATTATTATGGGTCACTCTGTAATGTTCCTCTTCTATTGTGACGAAGCAGAATTTGAGAATTTGAGGCAAGAGAAATCTTCTTCCTTGTGCTCAAGTTACTACACTTGAACAATGTTACATGTTACCCTTTAGTGTGCGATATAGTCCTTAGGAATAGTTTACCCAATGTTTATTAGCGGAACTTTAAGTAATGGTCTGTATGTCAAAGTGTTGATTGACTCTTTTATTTGCTTACAGAATATGAGCTATCAAGAATATGTGATTAATACAATATGCGACTCGATTGCATGAAACACAGGATGTTTCTAGCGTCCTTGCCGAACACTTTGATGATCTCGATATTGCTCTACAAAAGCGTTCTTCAAACATTTTTCAAATTGGGACCATTTTTACTGGTCAAATTATTTTATAGACTACTCTACTCTTATCCTTTTCGAAAGCAAATTTTTTATGATTTTCTTAAAAATATTTTGAATATACACCAATATTCTATATTTTAAAATATAATTGATTAAAATCTCCTTAATTGGAATTCCTAGAAGAAAATAAATATTAGTTTTTTTTAAAATAATTGAAGGCTATCAAGAATATATTATAATAATACATCTATATAAGTTTTTAGAATTTTATGATCTTTACCTTATTAACTGTCTAATTTAACATGTTTGACATTCTCAACCACAATTATTCTTAACTATTCAACATTATATAACATGTTTGAGATCTTATATACAGTGCAATTGTGTTTTATTTTTTTATATCTTTTTTTCTTGATTTAGGTTCAATTTAAGAGGACCGGAAAAGTAGACTTCAGGGACCACTTACAGTCCACGAGCCACAGTTTGAGTAACGCTTTTCTACATTATAGAGAGATAAATGAATGGGTTATAATCTCAATCGCTTGATCTCAACCGTTGTGAATTTTCTTTCGGGTTACTTAAGACACAAAATGGGTGGAAATAATTCCCACAGCAGTGATGGTGTCTGCTGAAATCTTTGGATCTCTGGTGGCTTATTTTGTATATACTTTGCGTTAATCATAAGACTGTCGGTGAGGGCTCTCACTTAAAACATACTATTTCACAAACTGTGTCATTTGTTTTCTAATATTCATTTTTAATATAACTCCAATCTACTTTCATTGCTTGCTTCACATCCCGTACTACACCTTTAAAATAAGAATTTCAAGGAACGTGTATGAATAAAACAGACTGGAGGGAAAGGAAACTTTGTATTTCCTTTCCGCAGTTTTCTGAGTAGAAAGTTTTCAGCTTGTAGCAATTTGACGTTAGCTGCCATTTCTAACGGAAGTCAATCAAGGACTCCTGATCTTATTACCCAAAGAATACTTTTTGGGAAATTATCAAAGAACAAGTATTTTCGTTTAAGTCAGTTAGTATTTAAGTTTTAATTCTTTTGGAACTCCCAAAGAATTTTGTCGTTCAAACAAAATTATTTCTTTGAAATTGTTAGTGCGATCTCTTTCATCACTGCAAGTTGCAATGAAAATAAACAAACAGATTAGTTAACCTCTCTTCCTCCATTACTAAAGTCACACGTTATGACATTTCTTTGCACACAGTACCTTCTAATTCTACATGAGAATCAATGGTCGGAGATACATTGACCTGCCATTGAGAACAAAACCAGGGAGGACGTTGGGACGAGGAGGATTGCTTGCCTGATTCTTACTCTGTGAAATGGTCTGGGCTGTCAATCATCCAAATATTTGTCTAAGTTTGAAAGACAAGAGTGTTCATCGCCACAGAGGCACATCCTGGAGTTGTGGGAATGAGTCCGATCTTCGCTGGAACTTCTGTCTAGCTTTCTTTCGACACCCGTGGCTGTTGACTGTATTCATCTGCATTTGATTTTGGAGTGAACAAGACTTCTGGTACGCCATAGCCCTACCACCTGTCTATCGTCATGTTGTTACAGAGAACTTCGCTGTAGAATCATCGTCGTTGTATACCGGAGGTACTGTAGTAGATTTTCCTATCCCAACGTTAAATCCTTTCTTTCACCCTTTCACCTTTCATCAACACAATCTGTTGAAAGTGTTGAACTTCATTTCACAAATGTAACTCAGGTTTCGACCTCGGTATCTAAACAATTCAATAAGTTTGTGGAAATATGGGATTGTTAGTTGAAATCCACATTTCTGTTATTTGGAACCCGAACCACAGGATTTAACAACCCCATGCTGCATTATAAAGCCGTAATTGTTCAGTGTTTGTATATGTAGTACCTTGAATCCTAACTGTCAATTTATACCTTCACTGCCGTTTCAATAATTTTATTTTTCAAAGTAATCTTTTAAATCACAGAGGAAAACGAATTTACTACACTATCCCTGATGTTCTGCAAAATCATAGAGTTGTATGTATGCTTCATGCGCTGTGTTATAGCCTATAAGAAGTTTTAAATTCCTTTGATCACAAATTGTCCTTGACCAGCTATACTAACGTAAGACTTCAAGACAGATTATACTTTATTTACTATCTGACTTTGACAGACGACTATATTTGCCATGTTTCATCATGTCGCAAAATCGCCTTGAAACTTGATTGTATTATAACGTTGTACAGAGATTTGTTGCAGTACTTACTCGTAGAGTCGGTGTATGTTCATGCAGAAAAAAATAGTACCACCGAAAGATTACCAAATTGTGCGGTTTGATATTGCTGACCAAGATAGATGATTGCAACTCAGATTCAAGCAGCGCTTGGAAACTAAAATTGTAAACAAATTACTTGTAACTAGTTACTTCAGAGTGTGCACATGCTCTGTACCGCGTACGAGTGTTTAGTTTGCCCAATTTCTCTACTAAAATCGTCTATTCTAATATCCTGCTGAACGCTGGATACATAAAAGTAGTAGGCCCCCCCGTATGTCCAGCCGAGTGAGCAAAAAATTTTGTGACGTCATAGGTCAAAGGTCAATGACCTTGGCCCGGGGTCAATGACCTAGGGGTACATAGGACCACCCACTCTAAATTTTGGCAGGGGTACCATGGCCCACCCCCTAAATTTTGGCAGGGGTACATAGGACCACCCCCCTTAAATTTTTGATATTGCCAAATCTAAAAATTTGGTATGGTAGCCTAGAACCATAGTATGTACCTCTATTAGTATTGGGTGTCTATGTCGTTCCCTTTCATGGGTAAAAAATTGGCAAAAATTCAAATTTCGGGGGGTTTTGACCTAATTTATCCCCTTTGATGAGGTATTATTACCCTATATAGTTATATGGGCGTATACAGGGGTCCATTACCTTTCATAACATATGGGTATATTAATGCACCCCTTGAAAAATTTGGGAGGGGTAGCTTGGCCCACCCCTTAAATTTTGGAAATTGACCAATTTAAACATTGAGTATTATAGTACAGGACCCTAATATGTATTATGATAAATTTGGGCGGTCCACCTCGTTTCCTTCTAGGGGTACAAAATTGCCAAAAATATAAACGTAAGCAATACGTTGTACCACGTGTTTGGTTTTCGACCTAATTTATCTCCTTGGATGAGGTCCTATTACCTTATATAGTTATATGGTCATGTATAGTAGTCCATTATCTATCATAAGACATGGGTACATTGGTGCACCCCTTTAAATTTTTGGGAAGGGTACCTTGGCCCACCCCTTAAATTTTGGAAAATGTCAAATTAAAACATTTGGTATTATAGTACAGGATCTCAATATGTATCATGATAAATTTGGGTGGACCACCTCCTCCCTTTTAGGGGTACAAAATTGTCAAAATATAAACGTAAGCAATACGTTATACCACGTGTTTGGTCTTTTGGCCCAATTTATCCTCTTGGATGAAGTTATATTACGTTATATGGTTATATGGTTATATATAGGGGTCTATTCCCTATCATAAGACATAGGTACATTTGTGCACTCCTTTAAAAATTTGTGAGGGGTACTTTGGCCAACCCCTTAAATTCTAGAAATTGCTCATTTTATATATTTGGTATTATAGTACTGGACATTAACATGTATTATGATAAATTTGGGTTTTTCTCCTCGTTCCCTTTTAGGGGTACCAAATTGCCAAATTTTAGTACAACCACGTTTTTTTTTGGCCCAATTTATCCTCTTGGATGAGATTCTATTACCTTATATGGTTATATGGTTATGTATAGGGGTCTAGTCCCTATCATAAGACATAGGTACATTTGTGCACTCCTTTAAAAATTTGGGAGGGGTACTTTGGCCCACCCCTTAAATTTTGGAAATTGCCCAATTTAAACATTTGGTATTATAGTACCGGACCCTAACATGTATTATGATAAATTTGGGTGGTCCACCTCGTTCCCTTTTAGGGGTACAAAATTGTCAAAATATAAACGTAAGCAATACGTTGTACCACGTGTTTGGTCTTTGGCCCAATTTATCCTCTTGGATGAGGTTCTATTACCTTATATGGTTATATGGTTATGTATAGGGGTCTATTCCCTATCATAAGACATAGGTACATGTGTGCACTCCTTTAAAAATTTGTGAGGGGTACTTTGGCCCACCCCATAAATTTTAGAAATTGCTCATTTTATATATTTGGTATTATAGTACTGGGCCCTAACATGTATTATGATAAATTTGAGTGGTTCACCTCGTTCCCTTTTAGGGGTACGAAATTGCCAAAATATAAAAGTAAGCAATACGTTGTACCACGTGTTTGGTTTTGACCTAAGTTATCCTCTTGGATGAGGTCCTATTACCTTATATGGTTATGTATATAGGTTCATTTTCTATCATAAGACATGGGTACATTTGTGCACTCCTTTTAAAATTTGTGAGGGGTACCTTGGCTCACCCCTTAAATTTTAGAAATCGCTCATTTTATATATTTGGTATTATAGTACCGGACCCTAACATGTATTATGATAAATTTGGGTGGTTCACCTCGTTCCCTTTTAGGGGTACGAAATTGCCAAATTTTAGTACAACCACGTGTTTGTTTTGGCTCAATTTATCCCTTGGATCAGGTCCTATTACCTTATATGATTATATGGTTATGTATATTGGTCCATTCCCTATTATAAGACATGGGTATATTGATGCACCCTTTAAAAATTTGGGAGGGGTACCTTGGCCCACCTCTTTATTTTGGAAATTGTCCAATTTAAACATTTGGTATAATAGTATAAGACCCTAATATATATATATATATATATATATATTACTATAAATTTGGGTGGTCCATCTCGTTCCCTTTCATGGGTACGAAATTGCCAAATTTTAGTACAACCACGTGTTTCGTTTTTGACCTAATTTATTCCCTTGGATGAGGTCCTATTACCTAATATGATTATATGGTCATGTATAGGGTCCATTTTCTATCATAAGACATAGGTAGATTGATACACACCGGAAGGGGTACCATAGCCAATCCCTTAAATTTTTGGAAATTTTTCCAATTTAAGCATTCGCTATCATAGTACATGACCTCAATATGTATAATGATAAATTTGGGTGGTCCACCTTGTTCCCTTTCATGAGTAAAAAAAATGCCAAAATATAAACATAAGCAATATGTTGTATCACGTGTTTGGTTTTTGGCCCAATTTATCCCGTTTGATGCGGTCTTATTACCGTATATGGTTATATGGCCATGTATATAGGTTCATTTCCTATCATAAGACATGAGTACATTGATGCACCCTTTAAAAATTTGTCCACTCAGTCCACTCAGTTTTAGAAATTATTTAATATAAGCATTTGGTATCTTTGTGCAGGTCTTCAATATGTACCACTATAAATTTGGATGGTCCACATCGTTCCCTTTCATGGGTAAAGAACTACCAAAAATCAAATTTTGGAGGTTATTGACCCTTTGATAAGTATTTACCACGTTATATGGTTTATTACCTTTATATGTTTATGTTCTCTTTTAAATTTGGGAATTATAAAATAACATAATTTGGTACACGTTTTCTAGGACCCATTGGTGTTCCTCTTATGGCCAAATATTCAAAATTTAGAGGTTATTAACCGGCTTTATTATTAAATGAGTACATGATTTATTACTATTTTCATAAGATACAGGTGTATTTGTGTACCAATCTTAAATTTTGGGAGGGGTACATTTCTTATTGTCATATCAATAATTGGTAATTGTTCTTAAAATTGGATAGTATCTCATTCATTGGGTAAATCATTATGATCACGTGATCAGTTATTGACCTATGATGGGATTAGGAGTCCAGGACATTGGTACATTTAAACTTTGTAGGATAATTTGAGAATTGTCAAATGAAATTGAGTCATTGGTATTGATTATTACAGCCAAATATAAACGTAAGCAATACGATGTACCACGTGATTGACCTTGATGAGGTAGTGTACAGGGATACATAGCTAACCTTATTGAATCTTATGACTCATAGTCTTAAGGGAATACATGCTACAACACTAGCAAAGTTATTGTTGATGCAATTTCATTGGTTGATCACTATCTTTCGTGCAATCTGATTGGCTGATCACTATCTTTCGTGCAATCTGATTGGTTGATGATTTTCAAATCTTTGCTGCATTCAGTTTTAAGTTTTGTTTAACATTTAAAAATCTTGGTTTCGTTCAACATTTTGCACTCACTGATAAATATGATCAAAACCGTTTATTTGTTAATCGAATAGTTAAAAACCGGATAAAGTTTGACGGTTAACCGTGAAACGTAAATTTTTTTAGTATGAAAATTTTTTGTTTGAAAGTTTTTGTTTGAAAACTCTTGTTTCAAATTTGTGTTTGAATTTTTTTGTTTCAGAATTTTGTTTGAAATTTGTTTCAAAATTTTTTTGAAAATTTTTAATTTTTTTGTTGCAAAATTTTGTTTGAAAATTTTTTGTTTAAAATTTTTCGTTTCCAAATTTTTTTGTTTCGAATTTTTCTTTAAATTTTGTTTGGAAAATTTTGGTTTCAAATTTTTAAGTTTGTGCACTCATTAGTGAAGAACCGGAACTGCTTGGAAGAAAATTTGGTTTGAAAATTTTTGTTTCGAAAGTTTTGTTTGAAATTTTTGTTTCAAAGTTTGGTTTGACATTTTTAAAGTTTGTGCACTCATTAGTAAAGAACCGGAACTGTTTAGAACTAAAACCTCTGGCAACATTGTGGTGCAATAGTACACGTCAGAACATGGGGTTGTACTTGAAATGAAAAAAAAAACACAATTCATTGTAATGGATCATTTTATTACACTCCACATACATCCATACCAGATAGTGGTTCTGGATATTGTCGATACAATGTATTTTGAACTTCTTGCACTAGTTTGTCTTTAGCTTATAATTTTAATTCCAGTTGAAGTCTTTTAAGGTCTATTGCAATATCAATTGGCGGAAACTCAATGTCCATTTGATCACAAATAAACTGTTTATCAATACAGGTATGCACCCACGAACGATGTTGACAACCATCACAACATCTAGATACATGTTGTACAATATGCATAACACATTTTTCAAAATAGTACTTTTTCAGGAATATACTTGTTTTGTTGCACACTTCCACTGAATGTTTCGCACACTGGAATACGTTGATGAATTTGTTCCATTCCGTTTGCGTTAGATACACCATGTTGCGAGGGACATGCAATGTACTCTTTTTACGTAACAGCACCATCTTCTCTTCAAGGACTGAACGCAGCACCACTTCATGATTTGAGCCTAATGATTTGACTATGGTCACATTTAGCTCATCATGAAAATAATCGTTCATTTGGTCGATTCGTGAACATAATATTTGCCATTCTTCAAAGGTCAGTTGTACACCAAATTGTTCTGCTTTGCCCAATCGAATTACTGGTTCAAATGTTCTAGCACTGATACCAATCATCACATGTTTTGTTTGAAATATATTTATTGGATAATAGCTTGCGAAGATGAATTCTTTATCGTTAGAAGTACACATCTTTCCTGCTGAAACGCACTTGCTCAAATGATTTCGTGGGATGACAGTGTATTGGTTGATTTATAGAACTACGGCTGACGTCATAGGAAAGGAATGTGCTGACATTTGAATTCATGATTTCATCACAGTTACTGACGTCATGCTGACCAACCAAATTCATACAACAACGTCTGACGTCAAAGGAATGTGCTGACGTTTGAATTCAAGATTTCATCACAATTGCTGACAAAACCGGCTGTGTACTAAATTCAAATTGATGACTTCGACCCAAGAATCCTTTGTAACATAAAGATACAGATCCAGTATTTAAGAAACGCAGCAGTTCTTCTTGTTTTGATGCTTCCATGGGTAAATATCTTGCTGGTAAAATTATATTCTTATCATTTTCAAGCTTCACTACGATTCTTAATCCAAACTTTGTAGGGATTTTTTGGCTAGCTAAGATTCTATAAGGTACATTCTGTTGTAAATCAGTAATCTTGGTAAATGATTTCATCACATTACGTGTGTTTAGAAACTGCAGACAAGTAGCCATGATGATGTTATTATGAATACTAAATCGAACGATATTTATATATGGTGCAAAACTGATGACGTTGCATTATCATGTTCTGACGTGTACTATTGCACCACAATGTTGCCAGAGGTTTTAGTTCTAAACAGTTCCGGTTCTTTACTAATGAGTGCACAAACTTTTAAAAATGTCAAACCAAACTTTGAAACAAAATTTTTGAAACGAAAAAAATTTGGAAACGAAAAATTCAAACAAAATTTTGAAACGAAAAAAATTTTCAAACAAAATTTTGAAAAAAATTCGAAACAAAATTTTAAACAAAAAAATTGGAAACGAAAAATTTCAAAACAAAAAATTTTCAAACAAAATTTTGCAACAAAAAATTAAAAATTTTCAAAAAAATTTTGAAAAATAAATTTCAAACAAAATTCTGAAACAAAAAAATTCAACCACAAATTTGAAACAAGAGTTTTCAAACAAAAACTTTCAAACAAAAAAATTCAAACTAAAAAATTTTACGTTTCACGGTTAACCGTCAAACTTTATCCGGTTTTTAACTATTCGATTAACAAATAAACGGTTTTGATCATATTTATCAGTGAGTGCAAAATGTTGAACGAAACCAAGATTTTTAAATGTTAAAAACAAAACTAAATGCATCAAAGATTTGAAACTCATCAACCAATCAGATTACACGAAAAATAGTCATCAGCCAATCAGATTGCACAAAAGATACTGATTAACCAATCAAATTGCATCAACAATAACTTTGCCAGTGTTGTAGCATGTATTCCCTTAAGACTATGAGTCATAACATTCAATAAGGTAAGCTATCAGATTTCTAAAGCTCAAGGTCAAATCAATCACCACAAATGATCTTAGACTATGAGCTGTGACTAAAGTTCAAAGTATTGTTTCAAATTTCGCGCCTTATGTTAAAGTTCTGTTTATCACAATTCCCAAATTTAAAAGAGAACATAAACATATAAAGGTAATAAACCATATAACGTGCTAAATACTTATCAAAGGGTCAATAACCTCCAAAATTTGATTTTTGGTAGTTCTTTACCCATGAAAGGGAACGATGTGGACCATCCAAATTTATAGTGGTACATATTGAAGACCTGTACGAAGATACCAAATGCTTATATTAAACAATTTCTAAAACTGAGTGGACTGAGTGGACAAATTTTTAAAGGGTGCATCAATGTACTCATGTCTTATGATAGGAAATGAACCTATATACATGACCATATAACCATATACGGTAATAAGACCGCATCAAACGGGATAAATTGGGCCAAAAACCAAACACGTGATACAACATATTGTTTATGTTTATATTTTGGCATTTTTTTTTACTCATGAAAGGGAACAAGGTGGACCACCCAAATTTATCATTATACATATTGAGGTCATGTACTATGATAGCGAATGCTTAAATTGGAAAAATTTCCAAAATTTAAGGGATTGGCTATGGTACCCCTTCCGGTGTGTATCAATCTACCTATGTCTTATGATAGAAAATGGACCCTATACATGACCATATAATCATATTAGGTAATAGGACCTCATCCAAGGGAATAAATTAGGTCAAAAACGAAACACGTGGTTGTACTAAAATTTGGCAATTTCGTACCCATGAAAGGGAACGAGATGGACCACCCAAATTTATAGTAATATATATATATATATATATATATATATATATATATATATATATATATATATATATATATATATATATATTAGGGTCTTATACTATTATACCAAATGTTTAAATTGGACAATTTCCAAAATAAAGAGGTGGGCCAAGGTACCCCTCCCAAATTTTTAAAGAGTGCATCAATATACCCATGTCTTATAATAGGGAATGGACCAATATACATAACCATATAATCATATAAGGTAATAGGACCTGATCCAAGGGGATAAATTGAGCCAAAACAAACACGTGGTTGTACTAAAATTTGGCAATTTCGTACCCCTAAAAGGGAACGAGGTGAACCACCCAAATTTATCATAATACATGTTAGGGTCCGGTACTATAATACCAAATATATAAAATGAGCGATTTCTAAAATTTAAGGGGTGGGCCAAGGTACCCCTCACAAATTTTAAAAGGAGTGCACAAATGTACCCATGTCTTATGATAGGAAATGAACCTATATACATAACCATATAAGGTAATAGGACCTCATCCAAGAGGATAACTTAGGTCAAAACCAAACACGTGGTACAACGTATTGCTTACGTTTATATTTTGACAATTTTGTACCCCTAAAAGGGAACGAGGTGGACCACCCAAATTTATCATAATACATGTTAGGGTCCCTTGCTATAATACCAAATGTTTAAATTGGGCAATTTCCAAAATTTATGGGGTGGGCCAAAGTACCCCTCCCAAATTTTTAAAGGAGTGCACAAATGTACCTATGTCTTATGATAGGGAATAGACCCCTATACATAACCATATAACCATATAAGGTAATAGAACCTCATCCAAGAGGATAAATTGGGCCAAAAGACCAAACACGTGGTATAACGTATTGCTTACGTTTATATTTTGACAATTTTGTACCCCTAAAAGGGAAGGAGGTGGTCCACCCAAATTTATCATGATACATATTGAGATCCTGTATTATAATACCAAATGTTTTAATTTGACATTTTCCAAAATTTAAGGGGTGGGCCAAGGTACCCTTCCCAAAAATTTAAAGGGGTGCACCAATGTACCCATGTCTTATGATAGATAATGGACCACTATACATGACCATATAACTATATAAGGAAATAGGACCTCATCCAAGGAGATAAATTAGGTCGAAAACCAAACACGTGGTACAACGTATTGCTTACGTTTATATTTTTGGCAATTTTGTACCCCTAGAAGGAAACGAGGTGGACCGCCCAAATTTATCATAATACATATTAGGGTCCTGTACTATAATACTCAATGTTTAAATTGGTCAATTTCCAAAATTTAAGGGGTGGGCCAAGCTACCCCTCCCAAATTTTTCAAGGGGTGCATTAATATACCCATATGTTATGAAAGGTAATGGACCCCTGTATACGCCCATATAACTATATAGGGTAATAATACCTCATCAAAGGGGATAAATTAGGTCAAAACCCCCCGAAATTTGAATTTTTGCCAATTTTTTACCCATGAAAGGGAACGACATAGACACCCAATACTAATAGAGGTACATACTATGGTTCTAGGCTACCATACCAAATTTTTAGATTTGGCAATATCAAAAATTTAAGGGGGGTGGTCCTATGTACCCCTGCCAAAATTTAGGGGGTGAGCCATGGTACCCCTGCCAGAATTTAGAGTGGGTGGTCCTATGTACCCCTAGGTCATTGACCCCGGGCCAAGGTCATTGACCTTTGACCTATGACGTCACAAAATTTTTTGCTGACTCGGCTGGACATACGGGGGGGCCTACTACTATAAACGTAATGCAATTTTTTTAGATTAAGCGAAAATAATCCATATTTGATGGGTTATTGGAGAAAGCGCCTAATATGTAATTTTAGAGCAACGGACGTTCTACATTTGACTTCAGATTTTAGGAAACAGTTATAACATAAGACTGGCTTGGAAGATACAGGGTGTTGAACTTTATTTATCATACCCTTGACAACCAACAGCATTTTTCAACTAAATAATACTTGTCAATATACTGCAGATATCAGAGATAGGTCGCGGATTTATCCTTTGTGAATTATATCTTGGGTATAAATTTCATTATATCACAAGGCAATCCATAGCAACTATAATCCTGCAGGTACGAAGAAAAAGGGAAGAATATAAAGCTGTATCCAAGACTTCTAAGATTATATACGCTTTCGTGGTAGACATGTCTCGTACTAAAACATATACAGAAATTCGTTAAATGCGACCTGCTGAAGTTCAATGTGTATGAGGTTATGCATATCTATCATTCGTTTAATTTCATCGATTATCTGAGCGTAATGAGCTCCTTCGTGGCTAAGCGGTTAGCGTACGCGCCTATACGTGTGAGACCCGGGTTCGATTCCCGGGGGAGCTCATGTGGTTCAGATTCCACGTTAATCAGTAGATTCACGTCTCATATAGCCTCGCTACTCAACGGGACGTTAAAATCAAAATAAACTTAACTCTATCTGAGCATAACACTTCTACTAATTTTTACCGATGTATGGCACATTATTAACCTTGAATTGTTTAAATTAATCTGCTATTTGTACCATTCTTTCTGTTACAGGTAATGAGGAAATATCTTTGGCTGTCCGTACACCATGATATTAACAGGAGTAATACTGATGATCATTGCCCTTATGGCGATATTAATGATTGCATCTCTTTTGCTCATTCGAAGATTTTGCGTTCATTCTCGCAGGTAATTATTAATCTTCTAGGGAAAGACATATAAAGTAAGAAATATCTTATAGTTAGTATAGTAGACAAGTTGTCTAGTAGAGTATAACTGATATAGTCTACTTCACGCTTGAATAGTCAGAATAATAAAATATTTATATAAGGTTTACTTTGATTTAATACTCAAATTATATTGTAATAAATGTAGTTCATCACGAGACTCCACCATTTTAAATTCAAATTATGTGAGGGGCCACGGTGGCTCAGTGGCAGAGCGTTCACCTATAGTGCATGGGGTTTTTGGTTCGATTCATGCTTGCGCCAAGTGAATTTTGTGGTGGACAAACACCGTGTGCGTGGCTTTCTTCGGGGTTCTCCCGTTTCCATCCACTTTCTTCATTCCACCATTTCATTTATTTTTCATAATCACTGTCTCCTTTTAGCCTAACCGGCATAACTGTGGGACATAAAACTCAAAAATTTCATTTGTTTTAAAATTATGTGAAAACAAATTTATGTTAAAACAAATTTATGTGAAAACAACAAGTATTATTATGCATAGGAATGAAACAACGTATACATTTCTATCTTATGACCTTGATATATATACATAAAGAGGGAGAGGAAGAGATTAAGATATAATATATTTCATCATGCAGAAGCCTTTAGCTGCACGAAAAACATTCAGTCCATGTTCAATTTCACTCAAAATGTTCTGCAACAAATTCAATACAACAGAGTATGATATATCTTAAGTATTGTTTCAAATCCTGTATGCTTCCTACTTTTGAAGAGATTATGTCTACCACATATACCTCCCAAAAAGGAGGTCTAATTGGATCTGGAGAACACCGGGGCCAGGAAATTGGGCTTTCACATGCAAGCTCATCGATTTGAGAATGTTGTACATTAATGTAGAGACATGATAACTGTAACTTGATGGGGTGTCATTGCGTTGAAAGATGATATTTGGATATATATCTTCTATCTGCGACATGTTAAAATTTAGGAATATTACGAAGGTGATTGTGGCTACTGCAAAGAGAATCCTACCAACAATCTTATTGTGTAAAAGGCTACACCATATATTCCCTTGTTTACTATACGCGTGTTTTACCGCTGTATCTAGGTTCCGAACCCCAAATCTTGATATCTGCTTGATATAGATCTCAAGATGTGTCTGAGATGCCCGTAGTGAGAACATTATGTGTTACAGAAAGATTTCATCATCAGCTACGTCATCTGGTGTAATGAAATGAAATCTTTGAGTTTTACGTCCCACAGTTATGCCGTCTAGGGTAAAGGAGACGGTGATGATGAGAAAAGAATGAACGATGGAATAAAGAAAGTGGGAGGAAACGGGAGAACCCCGAGGAAACCCACGCACACGGTTTTTGTCCACCACAACGTTCACTTGGCGTGGGCTTGGGTCGAACCCGGAACCCCACGCAACAGAGGCGAACGCTCTACCACTGAGCCACCGTGGCCCGTCTAGTGTAATGATTTCAATTGTTTTAGGCCATTTTTTGATTTCGTGGAAAATCAGGTCTTTTTGCATGTAGTGAGGCACGATTTTATCAAACTGAACTCTCCTCCTGTTTGCCTTTCTGACTTATTGGACACATTTCAAATGATGTCCGAAAGTTCTCTAAAATAAATTTCGGTAAACTACAACATGAATGTAAATATATCGTTCTAAAAGAAAAAGAAACATGCAAATACAAAACAAAAAAGATAAAAGTAGTAAAAAACTGTCAAATATACACACGCTAATAATAATAATAATAATAATAATAATAATAATAATAATAATAATAATAATAATAATAATAATAATAATAATAATAATAATAATAATAATATCGGCAAGATTTCTAGTACGTCAAATCTATGATACGATTAGTAAAATTGTTATTCTCAATAATAGGAATTAGATCATGCAGTAATGCTAAACATTATGTAAAATGTTAGTATTCTGAACATTCCATGACAACATGACGAGTAGTTTGAAAGACGAAACGCTTTTCATTATATAGAGGGACGGTCTTGAGCAATAAATACGATGTAATGGTGAATGCTATTTGGTTAATACTTACTACTCCCTTAAAACTAGGAATTGTCTCCTCATTTGAAAGAACTGATTAACACAATGAAATACGTATGTAAATCTTACAAACTTTTTCGAGGTCAGAAACCGGAAAAGAGTTCCATTTTGTGATAGATATGTCAACTGAAATATGACATGGTAGTAGGTACTACCGTATTCTTCTGAATCCAAGACGAGATTCTTTTACAGCAATTTCGTGCCCAAAACTACGAGATCGTCTTGCTTTCGCGATACATAATATGGGACTTTTTGTTTACTGAACAGAATCAAGAACTTCCATTAAGATCTGACTTTACCTTCTTCCTCGCCTTCCGCGATAACCTTGAACATTCGCAGATTCAGTGGAACAGGGAGGAAAGCTAAGTGAAATCTTTATCTGATTTGGATTTTAGTGTATTCTTTACTCTATTGTTAAGAATAGGGATGGCCAATTCCGGAATTTTTACTTTCCGGAATCCGGAAAGTAAAATCGGAAAATTCCGGAATTCGGAAAAATTCTGGATTTCGGAAAAATTCCGGATTTCGGAAAAAATCCGGAATTCAGAAAAATTCCGGAATTCGGAAAAATTCCGGATTTCGGAAAAAATCCGGAATTCAGAAAAATTCCGGATTTCGGAAAAAATCCGGAATTCAGAAAAAATCCGGAATTCGGGAAAATTCCGGATTTCGGAGAAATTCCGGATTTCGGAAAAAATCCGGAATTCGGAAAAATTCCGGATCTCGGAAAAAATCCGCAATTCAGAAAAAATCCGGAATTCGGAAAAAACCGGATTTCAGAAAAAAATCCGGAATTCGGAAAAAATCCGGATTTCGGAAAAAATCCGGAATTCAGAAAAATTCCGGAATTCAGAAAAATTCCGGATTTCGGAAAAAATCCGGAATTCAGAAAAAATCCGCAATTCAGAAAAAATCCGGAATTCGGAAAAAACCGGATTTCAGAAAAAATCCGGAATTCGGAAAAAATCCGGATTTCGGAAAAAATCCGGAATTCAGAAAAATTCCGGAATTCAGAAAAAATCCTAAATTCGGAAAAATTCCGGATTTCGGAAAAAATATTTTTTCTTTTTGTAATCCTAAGAATTTTGTTCAAATGCAAACGAACAAATTTCCTTTTTGTAATCCTAAGAATGTATGCTGCAAGTTAAGCTGAAACTTACATCCTAAAGTATACACTACTCAATCTTCCCATGGTTAATGAGATGTAGTCCAAAAGTACGATGTACTCCTAATATTTAATTTTTGTTTTACTGTGATATTGTCCAGAGGTAAGACATATATCACACTGAGATAAACAACTTGACATAATGAAGATGTTATCATACGTAGTTTTCCAGAAAATCGTGAGAAACGATTTTTTATGAAGTTTAATATGCGTCGCTTGTTGCCAGTGTGATGCAATTGATAACTTTTATGCTGGAATAGTCTTATTATTATTATTATTATTATTATTATTATTATTATTATTATTATTATTATTATTATTATTATTATTATTATTATTATTATTATTATTATTATTAATAATCGTTTATGTACTGTAAAAGAAAAAAATGAACCGTTAAGTAGTAGATTTTATCTGTTGTTTTTTGATATCTTCTAACAGTAATAACAAATTGCTTGTAAATACGCAATGATTATCAAGGACAATGTCATATTAATGTAAGGACTACTCTGCAGACTAGCAATAAACAATAAACAATAACAGATAAACAATAGTCCCCCCCCAAAAAAAAGTAACTAACTTGGGCACGTCAGAATGTTCGCGAGAATATAGGGACGCATTGAGACTAGCAAAAAACGTGGTGTTATTATTACTCAAAGGGCCGTACGATGGAGGCTTTAACGTTAATGTTAATGGCACCAATGAGCACTTACTTGCTCTAACGGTTAACCTCATTTTTGAGATGATTCTTAGAAGTGGGCGTGTTGGCATGCAGTTGGAGTACTAACGATTTGCGTCACTATCGAACACTAACGTAGCACTAGCGACGTTTAAAGTCGAAATTGGAGTCTGACATAAGTGGCTTGTCAACTTCACGGACATTATATTTTCCTTGAATGCTTGAATTTTGCGCCCGGGAAATTTGCGCCCTACCACAAAAATAGGAAAAAATGCGCTCGCAATATATTTGCACTGGGATGTTTGCGCCCTACCCCAAAAAGAGGGGAAAATGCGCCGGCTATATATTTGCACTGGGATGTTAGCGCCCTACAATTCAACTTATTATTGTATTGTTTAAAGTAACTTCCACTCGCACTTGAACTAGGCTTGCCTCTCATCGTCTCAGTGAGTTACTCCATCCGTTATAATATTCCGAACAAATGAAAAAAATACAATTTTAGTTCACTAAAGGGCAATCCATACAAATACATTTTTTCATTATACTACAAAATTTACAATAAACGTATAAATGACTGATATATAATTATTTATTAATATAATCAAAGAGTATAATTTAATCTACAAAAGGCTGTTTGGCTCTACCCAGATATCTCTGTTCACAATCCTTGCGAGTTGTTTGGCTTTTCAGGACACAAAATATAGAAAAGAAAATGTAAAGTGAATGTAAAATCAGTTCAGTAATATTATCAAGAAAACTATGTACAGTGTGTTTACTTGCTGGAATTACACTTCAAACACACAATTGCGTTCAGTCGTTCTTTCAGGAAAAATGTTCCGGGGGCACATTTAGTATTCCGGAGGGGGGTCACTGCTGGTACTATTCTATTTATTATTATATTATAGACGTATTATTTTGGTCTCCTCCGAGGGGGCACTCTGAGAGCTCTGAGGAGGCCAGTGTTCCCCCAAAATCATCTCTGGAAGAAGCAGTGATTGCGTTGATCCGTTGTGTTCTTTTGGCTTATATTGAAGTTTATTCTCCCCTTATATAGCCACAATGAAAATAAATCACAAATGGCATGGTTGTGG
This sequence comes from Thermobia domestica, assembly GCF_964235325.1. Taxonomy (NCBI): domain Eukaryota; kingdom Metazoa; phylum Arthropoda; class Insecta; order Zygentoma; family Lepismatidae; genus Thermobia; species Thermobia domestica. The sequence goes on from NC_137466.1 coordinate 87,085,239, forward strand.
GGGGGGGATTGTTTATGCTGTAATATCAGCCCCTCCGAGCAAATGCGTAAGCTCCAATAGGTTCTTTTATTTCGCAGGGCTCAAACTTCCCGGTGGAGGTACATCGCAGGCGGAATTTTCCCTGTTCTTGAATTAGGGCGCAAATTTCCCAGACGCAAAATTCTCGACACCGTTCGAATGACCTCGGAACACGATATCTTTTTCAATACTTTTTTTATATTCTTTTACTCGAGATTTCTTCATAGCTTCTTATTAAAATACTTACTAATATATCCTCATTTTATTGTCCTAACCAATCAATATGGGTATGTTGTCAGTAAAATATTTAGATTGATCGAGCCTCTGGTGTGTAACCACAGTATTTCATATCGTGCCCCCATTAGAAATCTTGGCTAAACGAACCAATATATGTTGCCAATAAAATAGTTTAGAATGATTGAGCCCCTGGTAAATAACCACAGTATTTCGTGACAGACTCCCCCCCCTTCCTATTACCATATTCTAGCTATGTGCCTGACTCAGCTAATTCTCTACATTCTTTACCAAGCACACATTTTCTAAAGCGGAAAATGCTCTCTAAATACCTAAGCTCATTATTTTCAGCAGATGCACAAACTGGGTAACATTCTATCTACATGAATGTTATATATGTCGATTACTGGAAACCGCTTCTCGCTATCTATTACCATATTTACTATATAATGATTAACTCTAAAACCGGAAATAGTTGATTTGTACCGCTTCCGGTTTGAATATTACATTCATCAGGGAACTCGATTCTTAACTATTGACTCTGTACATCATGGCCAAAATTGATTGGTAATCCATCAGATAGTTCTTGAGACTGTTTGTTTCACTGACGGACAGAATGAATATATGGCTATAGAGTTTTGATAAACTAAATTCGTTAATGAGTGATGATGGAACAAATATAAGAAAGGGAACCAAGAGTAGGCCTACCACCGGGAAAATTTTCGAACACAAAATTAGCCATCGAAAACCCACATGTCCTGGGTTAGAATACCATAGATGAAAACTCTACCACTGAGTCATCAATCACCCGCTTATTAGTTTTGTTAACTATTATATTAATATAAATTAATGAATGCCTGCTTATGTTAATTATTGAACAATTACATTGTATACTTCGTAAAGTCAAAAATTGTAAATTTGTATTTACTGTACATACAGTGAGCGCAGAAAGTGTTCGTACACCTATGCTATTGAAACGAGAATGCCTGCGAAAAAGAAACAGAAAATTTAAGAAGTGTAATAACACACACAATATGAATAATGAAAACTAAGCTTTATGAATATATCAATAAAGAATCACAAAGACAAGTTTAATGGTCAGAAAGTAAATAAATTCCGTAGAAAATGTATAGAGGAGACGCAAAAAGTGATCGTACACCTGACGTACGAATACGAAACAAAGATACCACAACTGGGGTTCACTAGTATTCACCTGAGTATACACTTCTGTATAGCATGACGAGTAACAGAATGAGTTTAGTTGTGAATAGGAGTGAAAAAACTGCACGGTGGGCTGTCGAAATGGGAAGCAACCGAACAGAAACAAATGAGGAGAAAAGAAAAGTAATTATTAAAGTGCATAAGAAGGGTAAGTCTTTGAGAAAGATAGCAAACCTCAGGGGCAGATCCAGAGGGGGGCGATCGGGGCCATCGCCCCCCCACAAGAGGAAACTTTCTTATTTTATATATAAATAAACCCATCCATAACAAGTTTGGAGCTCTTAAAAATAGCAGTATTACTGCCGACCGCCCCTTCCCCAGAAGTCCGTCCTGGATCCGCCCCTGTATAGAGTAGCCACAATCGAGTATTTTCCGCTGTATGTTTGGAGTCGTTGTCTTGCTGAACAATAAATTGTTTTCAGGAACCATCTTCTGCGCACTAGTATGGAGATATTCCTTTAATATGTTAATATACACTTTGTGGATCATCACTCCAACGATAAGGTGGAGACGACCCACTCCTGAGGCACTCATACAACCCCAGACGAGCACGGACCCTCCTCCGTGTCTTACTTTAGGGACGAGATTTTGAGGATTCATCTCTGTATTCACCTTGCGCCATACCATACGCCTCCCATTGGACTCGATAAAATTAAATTTACTTTCGTCCGAAAATATGACAGTAATTCAGAAAGAAGCCTGATCCCTTATCTTTATACTCTTTTTCAAACTTTAGTCTCTTTATACGATTTGTCTTGTTCACCCAGAACATTTTCCTGGCTATCCGACCATGATACCCTGCAAATATTCCGCACTGTACTGGCTGATACTTAAACACCGCGTGTTTCTAGATCCGTTGCCAATTGCACAGCACTACTTTTTGGAACCTTTTTTCTTTCCCTAATAATGTAACGTTTAACTTGTTCACTCAACACTCTTGGTCTTCCAGTTCTTTTTTTTTTATTATTATTTTTTTTTATGGTTTCGCACAGTGATAGAAACATTATACATCGCAATTATTGTTTGTACTGTTGAACGAGGCCTGTCTGCAAGGTTTGCCAGGGGTGGATCCAGGACGGACTTCTGGGGGGGGGGCGGTCGGCGGTAATACTGCTACTTTTAAGAGCTCCAAACTTGTTATGGGTGGGTTTATTTATATATAAAATAAGAGTTTCCTCCTGTGGGGGGGATCCGCCCCTGACTCTATAATACCTTGAAACAGCTTCGCACACCTCTCCAATCCCCAGACATGAACCCCATAGAACATCTATGATCTGTTCTGGAGACAAGAATCAGAAGGCACAGCTTGTCTACTAAAGAAGGCCTAAGAAAAGCTATTCAAGAAGAATGGGACATAATCAGTCCCGAAGCTACAGAACTACGAACTACTACAGGTGAAATCAATGCCACGAAGACTACAGACAATCATTAACGCACAGGGTAATCCCACAAAATATTAAATAACGTAATATACTTTATAAGCATTAATTCAAGCATAAGTGTACGGTGACTTTTTGCGTTTACAAAAAAGGAATTCTCTCTTTTCTTCTGAACAAAACAGTGATTGTGTTTGTTTGGCCTTTCTCTTGTATATAGAAATAAAATATATGAATGTGTAGTCTTAATTCTGGTTATATATATATTTTCCAACTCCCGTTCTCATGCTAGCTGTTTTCAATATAAAGTATGCACGGTGTACGAACACTTTCTGCGCTCACTGTAGGTATGTTGACAATAAGCGAATGTTATTGGAATATTTGTTGAGATTTATTTTCCTTCACTGCCTTTCGCCTAGTTAAAAAGTAGTTTGCAGTGCTTTGGAGCAGCTGCAGGTGGGAACGCGATAATGTTTGAGACATACCGGCGACTTTTTTGTGTGTGAAAATAAGACCTTTCTCATAAAGTAGTAAATAACTGCAGTAGCAATTGTCTACGTAAATGATAAAGACATATCCAACTACAAGAAATTAATACAGTATATATAGCCTATTCATTATTGTGTTTCTCTTTTAACAGCTACTAGCTAAGGATGGCCAATTCCAGAATTGTTACTTTCCGGAATCCGGAAAGTAAAATCGGAAAAATTCCGGATCTCGGAAAAATTCCGATTTTTTCTAAATTCCGGATTTTTTCCGAATGTCGGAATTTTTCCGAAATCCGGAATTTTTCCGAATTCCGGATTTTTTTCTGAATTCCGGATTTTTTCCGAAATCCGGATTTTTTCTGAATTCCGGATTTTTTCCGAAATCCGGAATTTTTCTGAATTCCGGAATTTTTCCGAAATCCGGAATTTTTCCGAATTTCGGAATTTTTCTGAATTCCGGAATTTTTCCGAAATCCGGAATTTTTCTGAATTTCGGAATTTTTCCGAATTCCGGAATTTTTCTGAATTCCGGAATTTTTCCGAAATCCGGAATTTTTCCGAATTCCGGAAAGTAAATTTTCCGATTCCGGAAAACAAAATTTCCGGAATCCGGATTCCGGAAAATTTTGGCCATCCCTAGTTAAGAATAAAACACGTATATGGAACACTGAAAACTGAGTAAGAGGTGGATGGAATAGCTGGTAGTGTTAGAGTAAGTTCTGAAAATATATCCACTATATGTCGTATATGTATTTTTTTAAATCTTTTGTTAAAAATATAGAGGTCGTATTGGATTCCGAAATACATGGTATTTCATTACTTCCGTAATTCTCCTCTGACAATATAACCTCTTTGAATACACACACAATTGATTGAAAACTTCCATTGCAAATATTCGTTCAAAATTTATTCCATATTTTTTAAAAATTGTTTCAATTCAGCAAGAGATTAATTTTTTCTTGAAGCTGATATCTGTAGAGGATATAAGTAATTTATTAAGTGTCTATAACCGCTTGCATTTGATGTTCGTAGTTCTAAGTGCCATTTTCAGATGGTATATACAAGTTCACTGACTTTTGACGAAAGTCACATCGGAAAGAAAAATACATTTTATCGCTACAATTTAAGGAAAGAAAGGTTCATTATGTTATAAATAAAAATTAAAACATCCCACCGAATAACTCGTATGTTTCATTTGAGTGGGTTCGACAGAGATGGAGGAAACTTGTAGTGTGTTTCTGGACTACAAGGGAAAAAGAAATAAAACATTATGCAAGCACATTATCAATGATTTGAGCAATATCTTAACTTATGAATGGTTATTCTGTATATGTCAATCATGTACCATTAGTATAATTTCCCGGATAACTCAGCACATTACAAAATGTGCCATACAGCGTTATTCGGTGGAATGCTTTAATTAGTACATTAGATAAGGTTTTTCTATTTAGGTATCAATATTTTTTTTCTCAAGTGCCATAATCGTACAATCATTTCTTCTAACTCCAACCTGCACTTAATATTGTTTTTGACTTATAAGTTTTGGTATTGATGCAATATCATGAAACAATTAGAGTGGAGTTGTCTGAATTAAAAAAGCGAGGGACTTCGGTTTAGAATGCTAGAATAGCTGGTCGTCAATGTACTTCCCTAGCTAAACACTTTCTGGCTACTCATAGTCTTCCACGCTGAATAGTGCTAGGGAGTTTAGTTGTTGAAATTGATTTTATGTAAGAAAATAGTAACATGTAGCAATTAATCTTATTTTAAAAACACATTCTTGAAAAACCTTTATAAATTTAAGTTAATCAATTATTCTGAAACGAGAGTTAAACTTATTATTGTTGTTTTATAAGATATTCTCCTGGACAACGCTTGGTTATTCTTCGCCATTGTCCGCCTATACATTGTCGGAAGATCAAAACTAATCAAGAGCTTCATTATCGTCTGATGCAAGCGTGCCAAGTTAATCAACATGAAGTGGTTTTCTCCCCTCAACTGGATATCAGGTAAGGAAATATGTTTTACTGATAAAGAGTAATAGACTATATCCTACGCGTATAATTTAGCAGGTTGTACTATTTCCATTTAATCGAACTAATTTCTATACATAATTGATCTACATACTTGTAAATTTAGTAGAAAGATAAAGTAAAAATGTAAATGGAACGTTTTGGACCAAAGAGAAAACAAATATATTTAAATATGTCCACGTGAAATAAATTCGTAAACGCATTAATTTAAAAAAAAAATACGTATTATTGATGCTTGACTGAGTGATCATTTGGATTATTGTCCCCCTTCAACACTATTATTTAAAGCACTGGAATGGACAATCTTTTATTTAAAGTAGAATTCCAACCACAATTACTTTTCGAGACTTTTTATCTTAATCGGAAATCGAGCCCGTGACCTACTGAGTGACCGTGACCATACATGAGACGTACTGCTTTTATGTGAGTGTTCTATACAAAGGAGGTTGTTTTTTTCAGTTATCGTACAGTAGTTAGACAGAATAATTGAGTTACTAGAGCAGGAGAGTTAGGGAGCCAGTTCTTTATTCTATTATTAAGAATACAATACGTATATGAAACGTTGAAATCTGAGTACGAGTTGGATGGATAATTAAGGTTAATGTGAATTGAGTGTGAGGGAAATGAGAAATAATGACTTAATTGCACACGAATTCTTTTGCATTCAATTAAATGTTCATGAAATAAGGAATACTGATGTCTGACAATGTAAACAAAGCAGCTGTTTTAATCATTATGAACACAAAATAGTTCTGTGTATTAAGATAGGCATAGACTGTGCTTTGGCAGGAGGTGGAAAAGTTAGTCTCTTGGCATTTCAGATCATACGACTCTTGTAATGAAATTTTAAATTAAAATAAAAGGATTTCAAAAATGAGGTCATGTGAAGAAGAAGGTGGGATGGAAATAGAGAACTGAAGAAGTTGGATGTTTGCCCTTTGGCGTTCTTTTCAGCACCGATGTTATATGAGACGTGGATCTAATGTTCAACGTGTAATCCAAACAATATGAATACCTATTGAGAATCAAACCCTAGTATTCTTTATGAAAATCAGAAATATTTAAAGGGAAATGAAAGCAATGATTGCAATAGGAAAATAAATCTTTATAAGAAATAGTTGAGGGAAATGAAAACAAGGAAAGAAATAAGAAAGAAATAAGAAATAAGAAAGGAATAAGAAAGAAATAAGAAATAAGTTTTTTTTAAAAAAAATAAGAAATGTTGATAAGCAAAGATGAAAATGGCAAAATAAGTTTCTATTAAAAATGTCCAGAAAAAATCAAAATTAAAAACGGAAGTAAAGGCAAGGTTAACCCTTTTCTTGGCAAGGAGACTTGTGTTGCTCAGAAAAAATACTGGATGCGACTTCCGTGCCATTATAAAATAATAGATAATTGCACATTTTAGTTACATGTTTTATTTAGACAAGGTTGTGATGTAATGTATCCCATAGAATACATTGCCAAAATAGGTAGTCAAAGAAGGAAAAATGTTAAAAAAAATTATGTATCCCAAAGGATACATTGTCAAGAAAAGGGTTAAGAATGGTATTTTTGTATTTTATCAGAAATGTTTAAGGGATGTAAAGGCAATGATAGAGTTATAAAAAGAAGTTTTTATAAAAAAATGTTTAAGGAAAATAAAAGCAAGGATAAGAATTCTAACAGATGCTTTTATAAGAAATGTTTAATAAAAATAAAAAAAGATGTGAATTTATGGAACACTGGCTTAGCGATATGTGTTAATCCCTGGTGCGAGGAATTCCAGTTTCAATTTCAGGCCATACATGTATGAGCTTTTTAGTGCACTTTCTCTGGGTTGTCTCATTTTTTTTCCATGTTCTTGTTCTAGATATTGTCCTATATTATTCCAGCCCTTCTCTCTAGTCTAGTGTTTAGAGGGCGTGTTCTTGATGCTTCAGGTCTCGGTTCGATTCCTGATGGGAAAGTATCGTACTACAGTAGTTCAGATACTCTTGTAACTGTAATTCTCGTCTTATATAACCTCGCTGCGGACAAAATATATAAATACCGTACAAATCAATTAACCATAATTATTCACTTATGTTTAACATCTCTCTCTTTAGAACAAAGGTTACGTCGTCTGATATTAAATAAAAACAAAACCTCTCTAATTAGTGATAGAGCGTTCACCTCCGGTGCTTGGGGTCCCTGGTTCGATCCCAGCTCGCGCCGTGGGGACTTTGTGGTGGACAAACACAGTGCTCATGGGTTTTCTCGGGGTTCTTCCGTTTCCTCCCACTTTCATCATTCCACCATTTCATTCATTCCTCATCATCACCATCTTCTTTAGCCCAACCGGCATAATCGTGGGACGTAAAACTTAAAGATTTAATTTCATATCATTTTACTGCACTCGTTCAGATAAGTTTCGCTTAGGGTGTATCAGTAGTCCGGGCCATAGGTCAGCTACGTTATAAGTGAAAATACAAAATAAAAAGAAATGGAAAAAAAGCAAAATGTTTCAAAATAGATTGTTTTCAATCTAAAATTGTGGATATTTTTCAATCGTGTTTGTCGCTTGGGCTCCATGCTGGTAAGGAGCCCTATGTTAAAAAGCAACGTTTCCAGTTCAGGACGCTGTTCAAATGGAACGTAAAGCCACGCAAAAAAAAAAAAAAAAAAACACCGGGAACGTACACATTGTTGTGTGAGGGGAATCTACAATACTTCGAACGTGTTCCGCAACAATGCTGTATTGTTGATATGGTGAGAACTCAAGAGAATAGCCTGCTGAACTGGCAACGTGTTGCTTTTTTCATTTAACATAGGGCGCCATTCCAGTGCAGATCCCAAATATATAGTGTGATTGGAAGAAATTCCAACATTTTAGGTTGAACACCACACATTTCTAACAACTTTCATTCCTCTCTATTTTTTCGTATCTTTACTTATTACGAAGTTGGCCTATTGCCCCTACTTTTAATACACCCTCTATATTAATTTAAGTAGAAAAGCTAATAATGGAAACCTTAGGCCGGTCGTAGATTGAGCAGATGTAGGAGAGCTAACTGTAAGCCGAGGTGGAGAGAGAGCCCTTACTGCATCTCAATCATAACGTTGGAAAGGCATTTGTCTAGCACGTGCTCGAGTGATATATGCGGTACAAGGCTTTGCTGCATTTGCTAAGAGTACTGTACATTGACTCAGTCTTCTTGTCCTCTGTTCAATGTACGACCGGCCTTAGTGTTGCTAAAATCAATTCGGAAATAATATATGTTACAATAACACATGTAATAAAACACAAACTTCATATTTCTTCATGTAATTATTGAACAATAATAACTTTTTGCAAAACTTAATTAATTAATTAATTAATTATTAGGTTAAACATTTATCTAACATCCCACATTAATGTACTCTATAGACCAACGAGGGCGGGTGATAAATGCAAGTGAAAAATAAAGAAAGAATTGATGCAATGAAGGGAATAAAAGGTAGAGGGATAAACTATAGAATAAATGCACAACATTTTGCTTTCCGACACACATTCACGTGGTTTGTTATTGAATCAGCAACCTTCCTCACACACACATATAAAATGACTATCAGTGAAGTACCGTCACCGTGTCTTCCTTCAGATTTTGTATCATTGATACCTATTTGCAGACGTTCCTTTGTGTTTATTTCCAGTTTTGCAGTTAGAACTATCACATAGTTCTATTATATATATAGGTTTTGAAGTTTCACATTTATTTTTCAGAATCAAGGAGGACTTAAGTTTACCTCATTTGTTTACCTCATTCCACCCAAAGCTTGATGCATTTTCTGACACTCAGTCTTCGAAACGCTATCTTAAAGTTCCGTAGATCTTCCTTTTGTTTTGTGTGTTCTCTTCTTCCGGAGTCCGTGGGATGCTTATTTAGCCAACCCGGTTGACTGAACAAGAATCACAGCCCTACTCTCTTCCCTTCATTTGTATGTTACAGTGCTCTCTCGTGGTTATATATATATATATATATAAAGATAATATTAACATGGCATAAAGGGTAAAATGAGGACTCCTTTCTCTTCCCTGTTAAGTACGTTTTGAACGTCCGAAATTCTCCCCTTGTCTTCAGTGTAACAAAAGAGGGCTTTCTCAGATTTACAAAGGAGCCCGTTAATTACGCTGTAATCTTCCTGATACATCATTAGACATATTCTGAGTTCTTTATTAGCAATGTTATTTATTTCAGGCAAATATGTAAAAGGGTTTAAGTAGCACCTCTTGGTTACGTTCACTCTCGCTTAGCACCTCCTCCGTTTATGTGTTGTTCATAATCATTCCACTACCCACACGTATCTCGTAACCTGAATAATTAAGATACAATGACCAACTGTTATTCCTATGTATACTAAAACGACCTAGACAGAAAAATGCTCAGAGTAGCAATACATGAGCTCTTCTCCAAATTACATCTGTGATATATGTGATCTTTATCTCGATTCCCATTGGAACATGCCCTTCCTGCTGGTCTAGAGGCTAGCGCGCGCACAGAGTCCCTGGCTCGATTCCAGGTGAGGAAGGAATGAAAATTGAACGCGTTACATTACTTCGGATTCCATTTTAAACTGTAGGTCCACGTCTCGTGTAGGTTCGGCGCTGAAAAGAGACAAAGCTGTAAAACAGCCTATGTTCTTTACATTTATTGGAAACCATCTCTGTGATTAGATGTGATAGCACTTTTTCTGAAATAAAATTTTTTGAAGAAAGGAAAATTTCCAATCTCTTGTAAATTTGTTCATACTTGTTAGAAATACTTCTATCTTGCTCATATTATTCAATAATGTACAATTACACGTCCGTCTTACTTGCGAGTCCCGCAAAATGTGAATGCTTACAACTGCCTGCGGTTTTGTAGCGTCCTTAGTTTGTAATATACGGAATAATAACTTTAATATTGTTAAGGTTTTTTTTTTTTTTGTTAAACATGTAGATTTAAAGTATGTAATAACCATCGTAATTGGAAGAAGCGGTCGGTGCCAAATATACAGGGTGCGGCACGTAAAACCGGCCCGTAAAGTGAACACCTAAAATGAAATGTAATGTATTGAATATGATTAACTACAACACATAAATGAAATATAATGTATTGAATATGACTACTCACCTTCACAGCAGCCTTCACAGCAGGTGCTGAAAGTGTCCTCCGTCCACTTCAACACACATGTGAGCACAATTGAGGAGATTCATATATACCCTTGTCAGTTCTTGTGTTGTAATGCTATTGGTGACATCCTGGATCCTGGTCTTGAGTTCTTCAATTGTGTGTGGATTTGTTTCGTATACTCTTCCCTTTAACAGTCCCCATAAGTAAAAGTCACACGTGGACAAGTCTGGTGACCGAGGAGGCCACAAGCCTTTGCTGATTGTCCTCTCTGGTGTAAACATCTCATGCACAAGGGACAATGATGCAGCTGATGTGCGGCATGTTGCACCGTCCTGCTGAAAGTAACATAACTGACGCTCCTCTTCGGTCAAGTGTGTATAAAACTCCTCCAGGATTCCCATATACACGTTACTGTTCACTGTCGTCTCAAAGAATATGGGCCCAATAACGCGTGTAGCGGAAATGGCACACCAAACACCAATCTTCTCATCATGCAAGGGTACCTGGTGGATTGCGTGTGGATTTTCTGTCGACCAATACCGGTTGTTTTGGGAATTTACGTACCCAGACAGGTGGAACCACGCCTCGTCACTCATGATGAGCATTAGTGGATCCAAGAAACCACTGGCAACGTTGCTCAACAGCCATGAACAGAAATGCACCCTCTTCTGCAGGTCAGGCTCCTTCAGTTCTTGCACAACACTTATCCGGTACTGTTTTAACTTCAGTCCCCTTAAAACACGTCTGCAACTTCTCTCACTCGCATGAACCTGTTGACTCAATCTCCTGGTTGACTTTCGAGGACTTGTTGTCATTATCTCCTCCACCTGCATCTTTAATTCAGGTGTGCAGACAGATGGTCGTCTGTTCCTGGGAGCATTTTGAACCGATCCTGTACGCCGCCATTTTTCAATCAATTCCTGAATGGTGCTTCTTGCTGGCACAGAACGTCCTGGAAATTTCTCCCGAAACAAATTCTTTGTTTTCACAAATGATCCAGTGAGAATGAACACTTCAACAATGGCAACACGCTCGGGTATCGAATACGGCATTATCACACACTGACACTCACCCGGCTTAACACAACGAGGCCTTTTTCTCAACTGGTTTCGACAAGTTTCACTGGCTGCGGCTGCACGTGACTGCTGCAGGTCACATAAGTCGACCCGACCTCGACACGCCATCTCTTGGTAGGAAGGTAGATTATTTAAGTGTTGCCAAAAACACAATATACCAGAATGTTACGACGGGCCGGTTTTACGTGCCGCACCCTGTACAAGAAGGAAGGGAAAAATAGAGCAGGTGACTAGTTTTCGGTACCTGAGTAATATTATTAGTGATCATATGAAGTGCGAACGTAAAATAAAAGCAAAGATAGGAATGACGAAAGAAGCCTTTAGGAGGTAAAAAAGTCTATTTTGTAGAACCTTAAATAAATAGTTGAGAAAAAGAGATAAAATTCTTCGTGTGGAGTATTGTACTGTATGGGGCAGATACACGGACATTACGCAAAAGTGATGAAAAAGACTGGAAGCTTTCGAAATGTGGGTGTGGAGAAGAATTGAGAGAATTAGCTAGGTCGGGCGGAAAATGAAAGAGAAAGTTAGAAATTGAGAAGTGGTGAGAACAATTTTTTGGTATTATTGAGAAGAAAATAGAAACTGACTGGGACATTGGCTAAGAAGAAGCTCTATATATCCAGTATGAGTTTTTCAACTTGAGTCCGCAAAATATTTTGGAAAATATGCATTGGACAAAAAAAATGTTTGAAATAAGAAGTTAATATTTTATGGGAGAAAATTCATCTGTGATAGAATTCGCCACTCTTTTCGCCTCCCTGAGAATGGGAGGTGGCAACTTTGAAAATTTAATGGGATCCTTATTTTCTATTGCAGATTAGGATTTCACGGAAGTAAATAAATAAATTTTATTCGATTTTTTTTTTGGATAAATGGCGCTATAATGGGTGAAAAGTAGTTTCACTAAGATTTTTTCAATTGTAATACATCACGTTTCATTGTAGAATAAATCTTCGATAAATAGTATCAATCTTTTTATCTTAAACGTTTTTCCGATTCGCGATAGGTGGCGTGGAATATTACTCTACATTCTGCGAGAATTCACGTAATTCAAATGTGGCAGTCAGTGATCTTGTAGGAAGAATCCCATTTTGTGGGAGTTTTTACATCACATTTTCCGAAAGGGATAAAGGAAATTTTCCTCAAAATTGTAGACACTATAGAGGATTTTTCGTATATAGGAGCTATAGCCCCCTCTTGACGCTCACTGGATAAAATGGATAAAATGGTATACACTGGATAAAATGGGCTTCAATCCAGCTTTACACTGGATAAAACGGCACCCGTTTAGCCCCTCCCTTGATCATATCCTGGATCCGCCACTGGATACAATGAATGATCAAAGAGCGTGAAATTAGTGTAAATCTTAAATTTTAACCAGAACTTTTTTTTTTATTTATCTCGAAAGTTCATGCTACTGAAGAAGTGGTTTGTGGAGTGTGTGATAGCAAAAAATCAACAGCCATGGAACAAAAACTGCGTTCTGATAAAATTAAATAATGAACAAACCAAAGAATGAATGAAAGAAAAATATCAAACAAGAAACAATCAACTTAGAAAAAAATTTCCACAGAAAATATGTAGTCACCATGAGGTAATGGCACACAAAGGTGTGATGAACACATTGCATTTCTGACAAAATGCAATAGTTGCTTTCAATTAAGGAAAACTTATTCACAAACCGTTTATATTCCTGGAAGATTGAATTATTTTATTTCACATATTATTATTATTATTATTATTATTATTATTATTATTATTATTATTATTATTATTATTATTATTATTATTATTATTATTATTATTATTATTATTACAGTGAAACCTCTCAATAACGGACACCAATGGGACATGAATTTTTGTCCGTTACTGAGAGGTGTCCGTTACAGAGAGGTTACAGTAATTTAATTTCTCGCAACGGTAATTGCATGCAGTAATATACAGTAGATATATTATGTATGAGCGTAAATACGTAAGATTCAATATGAAAATACTCTATTTAGTACCGTACGTATTTGAATTACTGGAAGGGGTGAAGGAGAAATTAATTTATGTTAAATAGCATTATTGCTGGGGGATGTGTTAATACATTTGTATATTGCAAAATATAATACGTGTATGATAATTTTCTTCCTACATGGGAGGGGAAAACGGGAGGGAAAGAGTTTTTCATTTATTTCAAATTTTCAGGACCTTCTCAAAAGATGCGTTAGGAACCAACTAACCGGCTAAACTCATTAGCAAGTGTCCTCTGAGAATCCTCAGTATGGTTGCGGAAAAAATATCTCTGTGTGTGTGTTTGTTTGTGTACTGGAGGAATGGATGAAAAGGCAAGTTATTGGGAGTGCATATGTTTATTGACTCAGCCCCAATCACAAAGAATATTCTCTTAGAGAAAGTTGCTTTTCTAAGAATGTAAGAGAGGAAACATTGTTCGTTGAAAATGTTATTGTAAAACAAACAACGTTTGTTTTGATATCTATGAAATTGTCGGGAAAGATGCAAGGCCGAGAGCAAAAAGGACTAAATTTGTTAGTGAAGGGAGGATCTTTCGTATAGAATTCTTGGCCATACGACTGACCCTGCATGAGTGTTATAGCTTATTGAAGGTTTTCTAGGATTTCCTCCAGAAAGCAATTTATTGAAAGCAGAATGAAAGAATTTGAAGTTCAGCTTGAAGCTGTTCTGTTTGATGGTTCATCGGTCTAGACTCATGATAGATACACTTGTGGGGAAAATACTTTTGTCTCCTGTAATATATATCGCAGAATCGAGAAAAATTCCTGTCCGTTATGAAGAGGTTATTGAAACGTTTGGGGGAAAAAAAGACTGTCCGCGTCCGTATCTGAGAGTGTCCGTAAAACGGAGGGTTTTGTTCCATAAGAGAACATGTATTTTTGCCGGGACAAAAAAATCTGTCCGTATTATAGAGGTGTCCGTTAAGGGAGGTTTCACTGTATTATTATTATTAATCTTGTGATTGGTATAATGTGGAAATTCAAAAGCAAAATGGGAATTTTTGTAACTCTAGAGATGGAATTTTACAATTTTCCAGGTTGACACTACTGGTGGGAGTGCAATTGGGTGGTAACTTTAATCGTAGTTGGCTAGCAAGCATTATATCGGCTGAATCTCTCCGTGGTTCACGGCTAACGGTATTTTATTGGCTATCCGATATGTTTTGTCTGACACTCACTTCTTTAATTGAGAAAAATATTATTATTTTCTTATTAATCAAGAAGTTAAATTATCAGTCGTTTCATTCATTTATTTTGCATTAGTTTTGAAGTGTTTTTGTTTCACATTTGTAGCGTACATCCAAATCAATATTTTTTACTACATTAGTTCATTTGCTTCATTTGTTTTACTTGCGATCATTAGTTGTTTTTGAACTAGTTTTGGCTAGTTTCATGACCAGTGTTTCCTCCAGACATGTTTTTAGGGAAGACTGGCACCCGGAGCTCTGAGAGTGCCCCCTGGAGGAGACCAAAACGTCTATAATATAATAATAAATAGAATAGTAAATTGTGAAAAAATAATATATATATATATATATATATATATATATATATATATATATATATATATATATATATATATATATATGCCTTTCCGAATACTTAGTGTGCTCCCTGGAACATTTTTTTTTCTGAAAGAAACATTGCTCATGGCTATGAAGAAATGTAGCTGATAAATCACTTTGTAGCCAACTACAATTATCATCTCCGGCTGCACCAAATTTCACCGTCACATTTGAATTACGTATTTGAATTCACGCCGAATGCAGAGGCATCTTTCACATCACCTTTTACAAGTCAAGGAAACGTTTGATACAAAGGATTGATACTGTTTATCGCAGATTTATCCCGGAATGAAACGTGGGACCTCGCAATTGAAGAAACTTTAATGAAACTAGTTTTCACTGATTACAGCGCCATTTATCACGAATCGAGAAAATGTTTTGAATAAAATTTGTTTTTACCAGTAGAATCTGCAATAAAAGATTGGGGGTTCCCATTTAAGTTTTTAAAGTTGTTCCCACCGCACCCAAAAAGGGCTAATTTTATTACAGGTGAATTTTACCCTCCAAAATATTAACTTTTTATTTCGGACATTTATTTTCATCCAATGCATATTTTTTATTTTCTTTTTAGATATTTTGCATTGAATTGAATTTAAGTTTAGCGTTCAGTTCAGCGTGGGACATGGGCCTACAGGTGCAAGTGGGATCCAAACCACATGAGCTCTTCGAGAATTGAACCCGGATTTCGCACGCCAAAGACGCGTACACTACCCATAGTCACAAAGAACCTCAGACATTTTCAAATCTCAAGTTGAAAAGCTGCTTGGCGTTCTGGGAATAATCCGACAAACTTCTCATACTGTTTTACACTTCAACACAGGAAAAAAGTTTATCTGCAAATTTGGGCGTTTGCGGAATTATTACGGAAATGGGACTAATTTAAGGTAATTTAAGGTGACTCTACATGGTTGCGTTAAATTGATTCCAACTCCGTAATTAAGGATTTCCGATCAAAGGGACAGATCAACTTTTCCCTTTTATTATAGCCCTGAACACACATGCGAAATTTGTCGTATATTCCCGGAACACACTAATATAAGTGCTTTGCGAAGTGTTTTATCCACTGTTTGCTCTAAATTGTTACCGTCCCCCATAAAAAATAGACTACAGTAGTATTGGGGTTACTCTACCGAACTCTTAATAATCCAATTTTGGGTCCCCATGCACCATAGTGAATGAATTAGGGATGCTTTGGCCCGGGATTACGTCACCTATTGAAATTTTGCTTATGCTTATTCAGGGGCCATGCACGATGGTACGAATGAATCAGAGGTACTTTGGCCAGGCTATGACGTCATTGAATTGGGAGTATTGGATCAGAGGTCATGATGATTCTTTAAAATTACTAAAAATATGGTCTTGATGATTCATTACGTTATGAAATAGTACAGGTTTACGAATGCTTTCGTTCCCTTTTATGGCATAAAATTTGGAGATTGTTATATCTTTGATGAGATGGACTAACACGGGTGCAAATGAAATCTTTAGTTTTACGTCACACGCTTATGCCGGTTAGGCTAAAGGAGACGGTGACAATAAGAAAGGAATGAAAGTGTGGGAGAAAATTGGAGCATAATGTTGCCCACCACAAAACGAGGAGTTTAAATCAGGGACCACATACAGCTGAGGTGAACGTTCTACCACTGAGCCACCGCACCTCTACTGGTATGAATGAATTAGAGGTAGTTGGTTCGAGCTAATATGTTCGTTTGACGTCACTGAACTGGGATTTTTTAGCTTGGAGCTTATGATGGCTTGTTTCGTTCCCTTTTATGGCTATAAAATTACCAAAACAAGGTTTGATCTCTTTCTTGATGATCTATTACATTATGAATTAGTAGACCCCCAGTAATAGTATAAATTAGTATTAGTATTAATATGAAACTCGAAAACTTTGGAGTTCCTTTGTGGCTAACCGGTTAGCGTATGCGCCTTTAATGTGGGAGACCGGAGTTCGATTCCCGGAAGGAGCTCATGCGGTTCGGATTTCACGTTAATTAGTAGGTTCTATTTTTGCTGCTGAACTTTGGGAGGAATACTTGATTTTTGGTTGTTATCCCTTTGATGAGATGAACTAACACTGGTGCAAATGAAATCTTTAGTTTTACGTCCCACGATTAGGCTAAAGCAGACGGTGACGATGAAAAATGAATGAAAGTATGGGAGATAATTGGAGCATAATGTTGCCCACCACAAAATTACTTCGAACCAGGGACCCCATACAGCAGAGGTGAACGCTCTACCACTGAGCCACCACGTCCCTTATTGGTTCGAATGAAGTAGAGGTATTTGGTTTGAGCTAATGTGTTTGTTTGACGTCGGGCTGACCCTATTTCACTTTTGAGACCCCACATGGACCATAGTGAATGAGTTAGAGATGCTTTGGTTTGGGATTGCATTACCTATTGTAATTTTGCTTATGTTTACTCAGGGGCAGGGATCACTCAGGACACATAAGATCACCTTAATTTACATCAGGAGTTGGGGGGGGGGCGGGAGGGGAGTATCGGACCTCGTTCCCTTTGATGATTATCGATTTTGGAGCCTTATGCGTTATATGGAGGCGTATTTAAAATTATTTCCTTAAATTTGATAAGTACTTTGTGATCCACTTTGTTCCGTTTCAGGGGTGAACATGGATACCTTGCAATCGTACCGAGTTCAATTCTTGGTGCTAGTTTAAGAAATGTTGAATTTAACGTCCCCAGCGAAAACGATGGTGATGAGAAATGATAGGACGAAACAGGAGAAAACATGTTCCCTTTTAGAGGTACAAAATTGCCAAAATATAAACGTAAGCAATACGTTGTACCACGTGTTTGGTCTTTTGGCCCAATTTATCCTCTTGGATGAGGCCCTATTACCTTATATAGTTATATGGGCGTATACAGGGGTTCATTATTTTTCATAAGATATGGGTATATTTGTGCACCCCTTTAAAATTTGGGTGGAGTACTTTGGTCCACCCCCTTCAATTTTGGAAATTGCCCAATTTAAACATTTGGTATAATAGTATAGGACCCTAATATATATTATTATATCCCTTTTAGGGGCACAAAATTACCAAATTTTACTACAACCACGTATTTGGTTCATTTTATCACCTTGGATGAGGTCCTATTACCTTATATAGTTATATGGACGTATACAGATGTACATTTCCTATTATAAGACATAGGTACATTTGTGCACCCGGGAGGAGTACCATGGCCCACCCCTTAAATTTTGGAAATTTTCCAGTTTAAGCATATACTACTGGACTCTAATATGTATCATGATAAATTTGGGTGGTTCACTTCATTCCCTTTTAGGGTACAAAATTGCCAAAATATAAACATAAGCAATATGTTGTACCACGTGTTTGGTTTTTTGATCCAATTTATCCTCTTGGATGAGGACCTATTACCTTATATGGTTATATGGTCATGTATAGGGGTCTATTCCATATCATAAGACATAGGTACATTTGTGCACCCCTTGAAATTTTTGGGAATGGTACCTTGGCCCACCCCTTAAGTTTTAAAAATTGCCCACTTTAAACATTTGGTATAACAGTACTGGACCCTAATATATATTACTATAAATTTGGGTGGTCCACCTCGTTCCCTTTTAGGGGTCATTTTGTTCCGCTTTAGGGGTGAACATGAATACCGTACATGCGTTGCAATCGTCCCGAGTTCGATTCTTGGTGCTAGTTTCAGGAAATGTTGAATTTAACGTCTCCGCAAAACGATGATGATGAGAAGTGATAGGACGAAACATGAGAAAAACATGAACTTACTTGATTGAGGATTGAAGCAGGGACCTCACACATTAGTGACAAACGCGGATGGGATGATGTGATTTTGGACCTAATTAGTAACTCTCGTTTCCGTTCATGGATTAAATAAAAAGATGACTCTTTGCTTAAATCTGATTAGTTCATTGTTCGAGCGATTTTTAAACGCTCTGCGTTTGTTGATCAGTAAGGGCTTCATTGATGGAAACAATGTTGCCAGATTTTGAAAATCTAAACTGCTCCGATTCTTTTTCGAAACGGTTCCGCTGAGTGCAAGAATTTTCAAAACTAAAAATTTTGAAAACTAAAAATTTTCAAACTAAAAAGATTTAAACTTTTCAAAAAAATTTTTCGAACTAAAAAATTTCAAATAAAAAAATTAAACAAAAATTTTCAAACTAAAAGATTTCAAATAAAATTTTGAAACAAATTTTGAAAATCTAAAATTTTTAAAACTAAAAAATAAAATCAAACTTTCTGGAACGAAATTTTTTAAACTTAAAATTTTCGAACTCGAACCGAATTTGAAAACTAAAAAACTTTTCGCACCAAGTTTTCAAACAATTTTTTTTTCGAACTCAGAAAGTTTCAAACTTAAAACTTGCAAATCAAAATTTCAAACTAAAAAGTTTTCGATCTAAAATTTTGAACTAAAAAAAATTCGAACTCAAAGTTCTCACTAAAAATTTTTCGAACTCAGAAAGTTTTAAAATCAAAATTTGAAACAAGTTTCGAATTAAAAATATTTTCGAACTACAATTATCAAACTCAAACTTTTCGAAAATCTTAACAGAGATTGAAAGTGATCACTCGTTTCGCGAGCCGTAAGCCGTAACTTTTAGTAATGTAACATAGTTTACGGTTTAAGATTTATATTGTCTTGAGAACGATTGAGTTCGTTTATGTAAAGAACCCGTTGGCCAGCCATAGCCTGATTTCACATCGTAGCTCATGAAAGCAATCTTGTTGTAGTTGTGTAGCCGTGACCATTTTTCTGGACAGCCTGTACGATCACCAGGAATGAAATACTACTTAGTTTAGCGACCATTAAGACGTGATTTAATAAATATTAGCCACATTAACACTTGAACTTGTATGAAACGAATAACAGCTGACTGATCAAAGCACAGAACGAACAAAATGCTAAGATGGACAGAATTTCATTCATGTGACGTCAAGCACGGAAGTATTTCCTTACCTCTCACTCCTCTCACTTGAAGGTCAAGGTGCTAATCAGCATTTTCTAGGTTGAATGCATTACAATAAAAAAAAATCTTTCCTTAAGCCCATTTGAGATTTCAGTGGCTAAGTCCAGGTTCGATTTTTGGCGTTATTATTACGGGTTTAAGTACACAACCCACAGAAGTACGTTCAAGTCTTATACAGCCTAAGGTCATAAACGCTTTCCATCTTATACGTAAAATAGAAACAAATATTTGGTGTTTATAGCTACATTTATGATGATTCGAATTTCACTTTGAACTGTAGGTCCACGTCCTATACAGCCTCGATATTGTTAAGTCAACATAAAACATTTATGGTGGTTCAGATTTTATCGTTCACGTCTTATGCAGTCTAGGAACACAAGATTTACGTCCTCGGTACTGTCAAGAGAACAAAAAACACTCGTGGTGGTTCAGAGAAATGAAATTAAATCTTTGAGTTTTACGTCTTACGGTTATGTTAACTAGGCTAAAGAAGACGATGATGATGAGAAATAAATGTAATGATGGATTAAATATAGCGGGGAGAACCCTGAGAAAACTCACGCACACGGCTTTTTTGTTCACTACAAAGCAACTTGGCGTTAGCTAAGATCGAACCAGCGACCTTACACACCTCTGTCATTGAGTCATCACGACGTAAAACAGATAATGATACACTTAACATGAAACAAGCAAGGTCACTGAGTTGAGGAAGATCATTTTGCAGGCCTCAGCTTTTTCTCGAGGAGCAAATACCACAACAATAATTTAAAAACCATTCATGAAAAAAGACTGTTGTTTAGACTAACATCACGCACACACACACACACACACACGACACACACACAAACACACAATGTTGTTTATTACAGCACATACTGATTACATTTTTAAATACAAATATATTACTTACGTTGATTTCAATGAAAATGTAATTAAGTTTTAGCAGTAGGCACAGACTGTTCGTGCAGTACTTTCATCGTATAAAAACTTCACTTAAAATAGTGAACGTCAGCAGGATCAAACTAGAATCCTTTTCGCATTAGATGCACTTGTTCACTTTTATGAAATTGTTTTCCAGCCGGAATCGACCTTCTTGTGAATGTTATTTAATACAAATCACTCGAATTACACCACCATGGTACAAAACAATATGAGATCAAAACGATAAATCGTTCATTTCTTTTACACAAGGAAAGCCGAACCATGGTATCGTAACAGTTTTTTTTTTTCTTCATTTACAATCTTATGAGGGAAGCTCTTCCACCATAGTAAATTGAATTCAATGTAGTATCATTCACTACTGGCACGATCTTTCATGAAATAAGTAACTGATAATCCTATAAGAACGACGGGAAGCATTCTAAAGGAATCGAACTGAAAACCTCTTGCACCAGAAAAATTGGATTCAATGCAACATTATAGCATCACTAGGTAACACGGTAATCACTATTGCAGTAAATGACAAGTTCAATGTTACAAACACAGGACTGATATCTTAGTAACTAAGCAACAGTAACACAATTTAAAGAGAGAATGCAATATGACAGAGCTGAGTGATGTTATAAAGAAAAACTGCAAATTCTGCATTCTTCATCTATGACAAAGAAACTATGATACTGAAGTAATGAAATTCATTTCGTTACGAAACTTGTGCAAGAAGCCGCTCCTCTTTTTCGTCATCTTCGCCTTCGCATGGGATTTTTTTTAATGCAATTTCAATATGACAGAAGCTGACTTAATATTTTAAAGTGTTTGGCAATGTAAATGGAAAATTGGTTCATTGCTTTTAACAACTAAGCAGACGTCGATTTTGAGGTCCGAGTTCCCAGCTCATAAGATATGAATCGCTGTGCTAAACGAAATATGTCCTTTTCTTAAAGTTCTAATCGATCCGGGGTTCGACTCCAGGTAAGGAAACACACATTTTTGTTTGTTCTATCGCAGGATGTCTTAACATTTGATGGTTCAGATTTCATCTTATTTCACGTCTTAATGGTCGCTAAACTAAGTAGTATTTCATTCCTGGTGATCGTACAGGCTGTCCAGAAAAATGGTCACGGCTACACAACTACAACAAGATTGCTTTCATGAGCTACGATGTGAAATCAGGCTATGGCTGGCCAACGGGTTCTTTACATAAACGAACTCAATCGTTCTCAAGACAATATAAATCTTAAACCGTAAACTATGTTACATTACTAAAAGTTACGGCTTACGGCTCGCGAAACGAGTGATCACTTTCAATCTCTGTTAAGATTTTCGAAAAGTTTGAGTTTGATAATTGTAGTTCGAAAATATTTTTAATTCGAAACTTGTTTCAAATTTTGATTTTAAAACTTTCTGAGTTCGAAAAATTTTTAGTGAGAACTTTGAGTTCGAATTTTTTTTAGTTCAAAATTTTAGATCGAAAACTTTTTAGTTTGAAATTTTGATTTGCAAGTTTTAAGTTTGAAACTTTCTGAGTTCGAAAAAAAAATTGTTTGAAAACTTGGTGCGAAAAGTTTTTTAGTTTTCAAATTCGGTTCGAGTTCGAAAATTTTAAGTTTAAAAAATTTCGTTCCAGAAAGTTTGATTTTATTTTTTAGTTTTAAAAATTTTAGATTTTCAAAATTTGTTTCAAAATTTTATTTGAAATCTTTTAGTTTGAAAATTTTTGTTTAATTTTTTTATTTGAAATTTTTTAGTTCGAAAAATTTTTTTGAAAAGTTTAAATCTTTTTAGTTTGAAAATTTTTAGTTTTCAAAATTTTTAGTTTTGAAAATTCTTGCACTCAGCGGAACCGTTTCGAAAAAGAATCGGAGCAGTTTAGATTTTCAAAATCTGGCAACATTGTTTCCATCAATGAAGCGCTTACTGATCAACAAACGCAGAGCGTTTAAAAATCGCTCGAACAATGAACTAATCAGATTTAAGCAAAGAGTCATCTTTTTATTTAATCCATGAACGGAAACGAGAGTTACTAATTAGGTCCAAAATCACATCATCCCATCCGCGTTTGTCACTAATGTGTGAGGTCCCTGCTTCAATCCTCAATCAAGTAAGTTCATGTTTTTCTCATGTTTCGTCCTTATCACTTCTCATCATCATCGTTTTGCGGAGACGTTAAATTCAACATTTCCTGAAACTAGCACCAAGAATCGAACTCGGGACGATTGCAACGCATGTACGGTATTCATGTTCACCCCTAAAGCGGAACAAAATGACCCCTAAAAGGGAACGAGGTGGACCACCCAAATTTATAGTAATATATATTAGGGTCCAGTACTATTATACCAAATGTTTAAAGTGGGCAATTTTTAAAACTTAAGGGGTGGGCCAAGGTACCATTCCCAAAAATTTCAAGGGGTGCACAAATGTACCTATGTCTTATGATATGGAATAGACCCCTATACATGACCATATAACCATATAAGGTAATAGGTCCTCATCCAAGAGGATAAATTGGATCAAAAAACCAAACACGTGGTACAACATATTGCTTATGTTTATATTTTGGCAATTTTGTACCCTAAAAGGGAATGAAGTGAACAACCCCCATTTTTATCATGATACATATTAGAGTCCAGTAGTATATGCTTAAACTGGAAAATTTTCAAAATTTAAGGGGTGGGCTATGGTACTCCTCCCGGGTGCACAAATGTACCTATGTCTTATAATAGGAAATGTACATCTGTATACGTCCATATAACTATATAAGGTAATAGGACCTCATCCAAGGTGATAAAATGAACCACACACGTGGTTGCAGTAAAATTTGGTAATTTTGTGCCCCTAAAAGGGATATAATAATATATATTAGAGCCCTATACTATTATACCAAATGTTTAAATTGGGCAATTTCCAAAATTGAAGGGTGTGGGCCAAAGTACTCCACCCAAATTTTAAAGGGGTGCACAAATATACCCATATCTTATGAAAAATAATGAACCCCTGTATACGCCCATATAACTATATAAGGTAATAGGACCTCATCCAAGAGGATAAATTGGGCCAAAAGACCAAACACGTGGTACAACGTATTGCTTACGTTTATATTTTGGCAATTTTGTACCCCTAAAAGGGAACATGTTTTCCCCTGTTTCGTCCTATCATTTCTCATCACCATCGTTTTCGCTGGGGACGTTAAATTCAACATTTCTTAAACTAGCACCAAGAATCGAACTCGGAACGGTTGCAAGGTATCCATGTTCACCCCTGAAACGGAACAAAGTGGATCACAAAGTACTTATCAAATTTAAGGAAATAATTTTAAATACGCCTCCATATAACGTAATAAGGCTCCAAAATCAATAATCATCAAAGGGAACGAGGTCCGATACTCCCCTCCCGCCCCCCCAACTCCTGATGTAAATTAAGGTGATCTTATGTGTCCTGAGTGATCCCTGCCCCTGAGTAAACATAAGCAAAATTACAATAGGTAATGCAATCCCAAACCAAAGCATCTCTAACTCATTCACTATGGTCCATGTGGGGTCTCAAAAGTGAAATAGGGTCAGCCCGACGTCAAACAAACACATTAGCTCAAACCAAATACCTCTACTTCATTCGAACCAATAAGGGACGTGGTGGCTCAGTGGTAGAGCGTTCACCTCTGCTGTATGGGGTCTCTGGTTCGAAGTAATTTTGTGGTGGGCAACATTATGCTCCAATTATCTCCCATACTTTCATTCATTTTTCATCGTCACCGTCTGCTTTAGCCTAATCGTGGGACGTAAAACTAAAGATTTCATTTGCACCAGTGTTAGTTCATCTCATCAAAGGGATAACAACCAAAAATCAAGTATTCCTCCCAAAGTTCAGCAGCAAAAATAGAACCTACTAATTAACGTGAAATCCGAACCGCATGAGCTCCTTCCGGGAATCGAACTCCGGTCTCCCACATTAAAGGCGCATACGCTAACCGGTTAGCCACAAAGGAACTCCAAAGTTTTCGAGTTTCATATTAATACTAATACTAATTTATACTATTACTGGGGGTCTACTAATTCATAATGTAATAGATCATCAAGAAAGAGATCAAACCTTGTTTTGGTAATTTTATAGCCATAAAAGGGAACGAAACAAGCCATCATAACTCCAAGCTAAAAAATCCCAGTTCAGTGACGTCAAACGAACATATTAGCTCGAACCAACTACCTCTAATTCATTCATACCAGTAGAGGTGCGGTGGCTCAGTGGTAGAACGTTCACCTCAGCTGTATGTGGTCCCTGATTTAAACTCCTCGTTTTGTGGTGGGCAACATTATGCTCCAATTTTCTCCCACACTTTCATTCCTTTCTTATCGTCACCGTCTCCTTTAGCCTAACCGGCATAAGCGTGTGACGTAAAACTAAAGATTTCATTTGCACCCGTGTTAGTCCATCTCATCAAAGATATAACAATCTCCAAATTTTATGCCATAAAAGGGAACGAAAGCATTCGTAAACCTGTACTATTTCATAACGTAATGAATCATCAAGACCATATTTTTAGTAATTTTAAAGAATCATCATGACCTCTGATCCAATACTCCCAATTCAATGACGTCATAGCCTGGCCAAAGTACCTCTGATTCATTCGTACCATCGTGCATGGCCCCTGAATAAGCATAAGCAAAATTTCAATAGGTGACGTAATCCCGGGCCAAAGCATCCCTAATTCATTCACTATGGTGCATGGTGACCCAAAATTGGATTATTAAGAGTTCGGTAGAGTAACCCCAATACTACTACTACAGTTTATTTATGTTCTCAGTTAACGCTCTTACCCTCCATATAATTAATTACTTTCTGGAATTTGACCCAAATATTTGTCATGATGCAATAATTGGGTACTTGAATTTGAAATTGTTGTAATGGTGAAAAGGCCAATTGGAGATGTTAGCCGTATCTAGCAGAATATATATCATTTTACGTAAAATGAATAAAATGCGCTAAAGTGGATTAATTTAGTAAATATATTTGCAAGATTTTTAGAACTCTTATTGGATATATTTAGAATTCTCTGCACGTTCTGTTTTAGTGAAATGAAATGAAAACTTTGAGTTTTACGCCCCACGGTATGCCGGCTAGGCTAAAGGACACGGTGATGATGAGAAACGAATGAAATGGTAGAAGGAAACCGGAAAACCCCTAGAAAATCCACGCACGCAGTGTTTGTCCACCACAAAGTTCACTTGGCTTGAGCGGGGATCGAACCAGGGACTCCACGCACCAGAGGTGAATGCTCTACCACTGAGCCACCGCGGCCCTTACCTTCTGTTTTAGAGGAGGTAAAAAATAATTTAGGTTGGGCACTCCTCGTTCTAGCCTCTTCCTGTCTATGGCCTGTTACTGCTAAGTTTGATTCTTTGTACTTAGTGTTCCTTTCCTTTAACAGTTAAGTTCGTGTAATACGTGGGCCTAATGTGAATAGCTTAATGTGGGATTGGATCTTCACGAACTACCACAAGCAATTGAACCCGGCTCTCCCACATCAAAGGACTAATGAGTATTATAGTAATGTACTTGTATGTATGGAGAAATAGTTAACTTCATGTTAATTGTAGATTCTTAACTAATACTTGCGCCATCTTTGATTTGAGTTCATCGATTTATAAAGGTAATCAAGAAAGTTCTGTCGCTTTTAATGCAGTCTGTGTTCAATTGGCCCTCACACCGTGAGTTGAATGCGAATGGAGATAAGGCGAAGGTCGGTTGTTAGTGTGAATATATCCAACATACTACCTGGTTGTGGCAGTTCAGTTACACCGTGAACTTTCGTAAGGACAGAGTGAACATGAGACCTCCACAGAGCGTCATAAGGGCGTGTATGCTGTACGCAGGGTTGGTAACCGTCCCGATTCTGTCGGGACTGTGACGATTTCTGACTAATCTGTCCCGAGTCCCGACCAGACTCTTGTCGGGACGCATATTGTCCCGTTTTATAGATTTTCAAAGTTAATTAATATTCTACTCGGCCATTTGTACAAAGGAATAACTTACTCTATTACACGCATAGTTTTATGTATAGAGTCAATTTAACAAATTTGTTTTAATTTGAGTCATGAAAAAATAGTTAGCAACTTGTCTTTAATTTATAGTTATTCCCTAATTATTTTGAGTTGATAATTCAGCTGATTATGATGATAGTACAGGGTGTCCACATGAAACCTCCCTGATTACAAATATTAATTGCATGGAAACTATTAGTGCCTGAGAATAACAATTTGCGGCATCTTGAAGAGCAACTCAAACGGTTTTTTTGTTGTTGATTGTTAATTGTTGTTATTTGTTGCAGGTGTTTCATGAACAAAGAAGACAACATCACAAGAGAGTGTGCAGTATTTGGTGTGGTTGGCTGAGATTAAATCACCAACTACCGTGCAAAGAACTTCAAATGAAAGTACCAACGGGACCCACCATACGTCAAGACCATGAAACATTGTTTGAGAAGTTTTCAATTACAGGGAGTGTCAACGACAGCCTGGCTCGGCTAAAGCACGAACGCCTGAGGAAACTATGAATGGCGTCAGCGAGACTTTACTAGAAGCCCAACAAAGTCAGTTCGCAGAGGTCACGCGAGCTAAACATCCCATGTTCAACGGTCCATAAGTTGCTCCATAAAAAACTGTATTTGTATGCATATAAGGTACAAATCGTTCAGGCGCTACAGACCGATGACCTATCAAAACGAACCAGGTTTGCAATGGAGATTCTGGAACGGATCGAAGATGATGCTGATTATCGGGGAGGGTGACTTTAGTGACGAGGCAATCTTTCACACATCAGGCAAGGTGATTCGTCACAATGTACTCATTTAGGGTTCCGAACCCCCATACATTGTTCGGGAATATGTCAGAGATAGCGAGAAAATGAATGTGTAGTGTGCGACAGAATTATCGGACCATTTTTCTTCGTGGAGCACACAATAACTGGTCCCGTTTATCTGGACATGCTTAAACACTTTGCTTTGCTACTCCCTTTGCAACCAAAAGTGATATTCCAACAGGATGGTACCCGACCGCGCTGGTGTTTAGATGTTCGTAGGGCTCTACACCGAACATTTCCACAGCGATCCGTTGGACGCGATGGACCCACTCCTTGGCCACCACGATCTCCCGACATAGCCCCTATGGATTTCTTCCTATGTGGCTATGTCAAAGATAGTCTTCGAAAAACCTGTACGAGATATTCCTACTCTTTGTCACTAAATTGAAGAAGCTATGAACTCGATCACACCGGACATGCTACACAATACATGGCGGGAGATTAAATATCGACTGGACATTCTGAGAGCTACTAACGGGGCCCATATTGAAGTGCATATGTAAAAAAAAAAAAAAAAAAAAAAAAAAAAAAAAAAAAAAAAAAAAAAAAACCACCTGTTTGAGTGTCTGTTCAAGATGCCGTAAACCGTTATTCTCTGGCTCTAATAGATTCCATGCAATTAATATTTGTAAGCAGGAATGTTTCATGTGAACACCGTGTACATTCCATGCAGCGATAAAAATATTGTTTTTCCAACCTCTACATAAAAGCAACTGTTACCGGAGTGGCAGTAACACTAGTCTCCCTTTTGCATATTTTAATTTAAGTTTACCAAAGGGAATAGCGAAAGACTAGACTTGTTTAGTTGATAGTCTGTTTCAGTCATTCTTTAAAGTAACTCATTTGTTTGTGGTAACAACCAAACATTCTATATAATTCTCTTTTTAAACGTTGTTAAATAAATTACAATTGTTTTGGTTTGAATTTGTTGTATGATGATAGTCAAAGAATAAGACTTGATTTTAGTCATACTTTTTGTCAGTAATTTCTTAACATTGTTATGCACCCTTTAGTAATAATAATTATATATTTTTCTCTCTAAACTTTGTTTACATTTAATAAATTGCAGTTGTATCGGTTTGAATTTGTTGCATATATTGCTTATACCTAGTGATGAGCAGTGGGTGGGAAAATAAAATGATAAGGTTTGCATTCATTCAGGTTCGTGTTATTCAGCTGATTATTTACAATTTTCTACGACTCGCTGTACGTGTAGTTGTCTCCGGGGAGAGGGGGCTCCAACACCAATTGTCCGTCCCGATTTTTCTTAAGAAAATTTGTCAACCCTGACTGTATGAGCTCAAACTGGGGTCAAACGCCGCTGCAACGGCCTTGAAGATATGCCAGCCTTTTGGTGAGGGTGCCGTGACTACGCGAACAATGCAGCGGTGGTTTAACAAATTTATGGACGGTGACGAAATACTCGAAGACGCATCATGTGGCGGAAGACCAACACATTTACTAAATGAAGATCTTCAAGCAGCAATTGAGGCAAATAGAGGTCAGACATGTGAGGAACTAGGACTACAATTCAGTGTGAGTGGACAAACCATTCGGCAGCACCTCCATCAACATGGGAAGCACTACAAGTTGGGTCGATGTGTTCCACATGATTTGACTCCGGGCCAGAAGGCAACACTAGCAGACACCTGTGTTTCTTTGCTGTCTCGTCTGAGGAAGGAGGCATTTCTGGACAGGGCGTTGACATGTGATGAGAAGTAGGTCCTGTACGAAACTCCATGTTGCCGTCATCATTGTTTAGCATCCCATAAACCGGTTCCAAAACAGCCAAAACCAATACTGCACCAGAAGAAAGTCCTCCTGTGTGTTTGGTAAACTACTCGCGGTATCGCGCATCGAGAACTGCTACCAGCTGGTCAGAGCATCAATGCAACTGGGTACTGTCAGCAGTTGAGCCATGTTCAAGAAAAATTCAAAATTCTGGAGCCAGCACTTCTGAATCGTAAATGAGTCCTCTTGTTACAGGACAATGCTAAGCCTCAAGTGGCTAGGATGACTCCGAACGCCATTCTACGCCTTGGATGGGAGACACACCTTGGACAATCACCTTAAGGGACGCCAGTTCAGATCCCTAGTAGAGGTGCAGAATGCACTTGATACCTTCTTCGCTTCACGGCCCACCAGGTTCTACCGCAATGGAATATGGCCTTCCAGAACGTTGGCAGAAGGTCGTCGATGCTGGTGGGGACTATTTTTGATCTTCCAGGTTCGTCTTAGGTGGCATATCGATGTTCGAGGGTGGTGGGTGAAAAAGCGGCAGAACTTTGTTTTTTACTTTTATTTGTAGGGGCTAATTTTTGTATTTCGTTTGAAATGCACTGGAATTTAATAATGTGCTTCTAGGGATTTATTCTTCAAAGCTATTTAAACGTTCCTTCGTGAAAATTATATTTTATTATATATCTGGGTCGCACCCACGCTGGGGTCAATTGGATCCGAAACCCCCCAAACTTCGTAACTTGACTAACATTTGTGCACTTTCTTAACACATCTTTACTATTTTAACAGGGAAATGATTGATATAGTCTAAAGATTTGATTTTGCACCTGATATATAGTCGTCTTATGTAAAAAAAAAAAAAAAAAAAAAAAATAGTCTAGTTCTATTATTTATACTGAGAATAGATGGCAATAATTAATAATTAGTTATCGTCTTTTCAGGTTAGAATAAAAGTTTAATACTGCTTAGACGTATTGGATTCCTCCCTCCTGAAAACACTTTGAACCCCTCCCAACAAAAATGTTTGAGTGCGCGTTTGTCATATATAATTATAAAATTTAATTGTATTAAATTTATGTATAATGCAAATATATTTTCAGAAAGCAAAGGAAATTTAACTTTACTTGAAAACTACAGAACCAAGAAAACCACATTAATTAGAATTCCAGTGCATTTCAAAGAAAACTGAAAAATAATTACTCGTGTAAATTAATGCTCTAAAAATAAAGATGACGTAGTTACTGGACATCGTTAGCAATCAAAATTTTTATAGGTTCTTGATTTCTTTTGCGTTATAAGCAGGAGTAAAAGTGAGGAGGAACGCGGGAGAGCGTCGTTCCCCCACTTCTACATAATAGATATATATAACGTCTCTCCACTTCCTAAAAAAATACAATAGGAAAAGATAGGCATGGGGGACGGCGTGACGTTGTCTGTCCCCCTACCTTTTCAGATCCACTTTTACCTCTGGTTATAAGCAAAATAAATTTTAAAGATTATTTATTCTAAGGATAATTCACTAATCATAGATTTATTTCCAATATCAAATTGTGAAACCTTTGTAAATAAATGTTAATAATAAACTAGTTCTGGCTTTCTTATCTTTAGCATGAAAGGGAATGGATTCTCAACGTATCAGGCTGAAGATAGCAGCAATGGAAATCCGAAAAGGTAAGTCATAAATAAGAAACACAAAATTAATAATATTAGAGACAAAAGGTCTTTCTGGAAATCTCGTAATTTCAGTACTGGAATTACATTAAGACTGGAATTGGTAAGTACATAATATTCTCCAAGTTCATTTCTCTATATATTGTCCCGTGGAAGTATTCAGACGTTATAAATATAACTGGGTATAAATATAACTGGGTAGTTAAATCAATCCATTTCAAGTTATCCACCATTAATAGATGGATCATCTTGGAAGTTTGTCATTCTTTATGATTATAGCATGATCTTAGGAGCAAGGATGTAATGGGGTATATAAGGCATATACGGCGTAAAGCCACCAAATATTTTTATAGTCCGGCGTATAATTACTTTAAATTTACGAAAGAACAACCGTATATAGGGCCGGATATATGCTATGTATTTTTTAAAACGGTCGAGTGTACCTACCAGAAATTCTATCATTATGTTATTGATTAGGAGCCCAAAACTACTATTATTTGTTTGTTGCTTCTCCTCTTATAAAAATGGCAGCTTTATCTATGTCATGGTAGTCGGTATTTTTTAGTTGTAAGCGTTCAGGAGAAATAAAATATCTGATCCTCTTACACCATATGAGCTGGAACAATTGAAATAACGTTTCAGGCTACACCATAAGTACCTTCTAAACCGTAATCCGACGATAATCATGATTCCTTCCGGGAAATTTTCTCGCTACTGATGGTAAAACTTCATAGGATAAAATGCCATATGTGCGGGACACCTTATTATCTCTATAATTTTCCAATACACCTGACAACAATTAGTCAGGTTTCTCCCTCAGCGAATCACTATCGCATTTTACATCTCTCCAGAAAAGGTAGTGCATGGCTGAATGAGTTTTCTATTTTTCTTCACATCAGCATTGCAATCTTATGTTTTACGATCAAAATTTTATTCCCAAATAGACTCAACATTTGCAAGATGAGGAGCCATTCCTTCCCTGTTTAAACGCACATAAAATCCGAATCGGAAGAAACCGCATGCAAGACGTGTCACGGTACGTAATTCCAAGAATAATACTATTACAAATTAGATAAATATAGGTCCGATCCAATGTGACAACTGCTTTTCATTTGGAACCCACCAAGTTTTGGCAATAGAATAAATTGTGTCGTACGTACGCACTGCAGTACAATACGGAGACGAGTGATGTAGCTACCATAATCTCTAGGACATGTCAACTTGGAATGATGGATTCTTCTGGTCTATCAGTCGACAAATTTTACGAAGCACGACATTTTCGCTGATAATTTCGAACGGGTACCTATTGTTATCAAATGTTTCTCTATGGGCTCACTTGTGTTTGCCTCGCCACGCTTTCCTTAGATGTGATCCCTCTGATGGTCGACCATTTCCCTGGCACAATTTCGCTGCTTGATTGTACAAAATAATATACGTGAAAGATACCCATGTTGTACCCTTCCCAATAACGGCATATTCGGTGTCATTTCACCAACACAATATCCCAGCACCTGCAAGCTGGGACTGCACACTGAAAACAACACTAGTTTCATGGTTCTGGCTCAGAGCATGGCCAAAATTGATTGGATATAAGCTGTTCAAACTTCCGTATGAACTAGTTGTTATTATATAAGTTCAATATTTTCATTACGTGAACAATGTGAACAATATTACTTATTTAATTTTTTTAAAAAATAGACTGGGCGAATTAAAGGAAACTAAAAATGGTATTTAAAAAAATAGCTAAAGCATTAAATATTTGGGATTTTTTCAAATATGAGAAGCAAAAATATTATTTTTGACTTTCCTTTAGAAAATGTAATACTTATTCTTGTTATTAATAATAATAATAATACACAAAGTAGTAATATTAATGCACAAGTTTCTTATAACAAATAAATGAAAAATTTGCAATCGAGTTCAGGAGAAGGGGTGTAACATATTTAACTCACATCTAGGGTTATCCACGATTTAGAAACTATGAAATATTTGAAGATACCTGATCTATCGATATTGAAATATCGTTGTAAGTGAATAATGTCTGAGTAAGGCATACCAACAGATGAAAGTAACAATGCTTGTTTGTAACTACGTAGATGAAAATATACTGGTGTGCAAAACTTTCGCCGAAAAACTCAAACCATACATAGAAAGTAATGCTCCAGTATGTTATTGGAAATAAGACAGAAACGCACGATTAGAAGACCAAAAATGACACTTTTATATGCAGACAATAACTTACATTGAAATCGCTGTGACTCATGTTGGCTACCATGATATTATAGGAATGAAATGGCTCTTATAAGGGTGTGTGATCACCACAGACAGCGATACATACTCTGCAACACAAGGTTGGTAATTAATTATTATAGTATGGAGTTCCATTTTCCACCAGTGTTGGATGGTCCTTGATGGGAATGGTGTGCTGGAAGAGGTCTCCTTATAACATCCCAAACATATTCGATAGGGTTGAAGTCGAGAGAACAGGCAGGCCAGGAAATTCGCCTAAAATCTTGCGTCGTTGCAACAACTCTGCCACCTGTGTTGTTCGATGCGATAGCGCGTTAGGATTTATAAAGATGGAGAATGAAGTCTTTCAGTTTAACGTCCCATGATTAAATCCTTAAAGCTAAGGGAGACGGATGATTAAGGCAAATGAAAGATGATGGAAGAATTGGTGGAATGAAATTTGGGAGGAAACAGGAGTACCCCGAGAAAACCTACAGACATAATGTTGTCCACCACAAACTTACTTAGCCGGGATCGAACCAGGGACCCCACGTACCAGAGCTCTATCACTGAGCCACCGCCCCCATTTATAAAGATGAAGTCGGGTTCGATTGCGCCTCTGAAAAAAAAACCTAAGTGGGGGAAGAGTAGTGTGATAATAACGTTGATCAGTGAGTGCACACGTTCACAATTTTGGAAGTCGCTATGTCCACGCAACAATATGAATCCCACACAGGAAACTTCTGAACCACCAAAACGATTATGACGACCAAAACGTTCGACAATATTGTGAGTTAATCGCGTGTTCCCATCTCTCGCCAGATAAATGTATGTCCAAAATCACTACTCAGACTGAATCTGCCCTCATCTGATTGTGAGAAGAGAACGCAATGTATTTCTCCACGGTCTAATCTAAATGTTCTTGACACACCAGTCACACTTTGTCCTTATTCCATTTTCCCGATGATTCATCCTCGTGTGACGTCAGCCAAATGTAGTATCTCTGGCCATATTATTCTGAATAACAACTCTAAAAATGCACCTTAACAGCTGTCTGGCTGACTGTTCCACCTCTTTCATTCAGCTGCAACTTGTTTGAGGTGCAGCAGATCCACTCGGCGCCACGGTCACGCATGGAACCGTCTTTCTTTCTTTCTTTTCTTTTCTTTTTTTTTAAACACTGTGGGAGTCCTCTGAAAACATACTTCCGGACTTCCATTTATTTACTGCGACTATGCAATATTTTATGTTAACTTTATCTATCTCGTTCTTAAGTTTTGCATATCAGTGTATTAAAGTAACTGAACGAGAAGTTGAAAATATCTAGGTAATTTGTAAAAATCCCAATACGTATAACAAAGAAATATGAGTAGCAATACTGTTTCTGATTATTTTTGCAACTCGTGATGCGATTTAAGATTTCGAACAATCTTTAATCATTCTTTTATTTTCACCTGCAATGTCATTGTTACAGCAGAATACGAAACTGTTATCAATTCCTTTATAAATAATCGACTTGAAGTTTGATTTGCCATATTTTAGAATCTTTTTATATAAATATTTTTTAAATAGTTATGATTGTTATGGTAGAATCATGATGCCTAACTGCACTTTGACTTGTTAATTACATATGTTGCGTTTGTTCATTTTTCACTTAAAGATAAAAGTTACAGTTCTAAAATTTAGAAATGAAGTATCTTATTTAGGTTACAACTAATACCAGGTTATCATAAAAAAGTATCGCTGCTCAGGGAACTCTGTAGACGTAACCACTCGACCGAATGCAACCAAACTTGGTAGGAACATATTTGGGAACATGCAGAAGCGATTGGTGTAAAAAGTAAAATTAGTTCAAATATTCACCACCAGAAGTAATTGTGGCGCTGTAAGGAAAGCGACACTAGTGATGCTAAATGATAAGAAAGGATGTAATAAACCTCTCCAGGTGCCTGCCTACTCACACCTGCATGTGCTTCAGCGGTACGAGTTTGAGCGCCACTATGTGCCAGAAGTGAATTGATGGTGATCCGATGTTTGCTTCTTTTTTTCTTCCCGCACTCTTTGCCTTCTGATCACGGGTTCGATTCAGGCCCGTGCTGGCCCACCGGGACACCGGGACAGGTCCCGGTGCGCCCTCCGAAACATTACATTATAAATACAGGTACGAGTTTTTTGTATAATAAATTTATACAGTTGTTATTGGTAAAGAACCTGTGATAAACACACTGCGCCCTTTATACAAGGCGCCCTTGCGAAACCACATCAAAGATAAACGGGCAGTTAAATTTGAAGACAGCGAACTTGGTATGATCAGAGACTGTCCTGAAACTAGCAGTAGCCAAGTGTAGGGCGAAAAAGTCCACATGCACCTCTAGTGAAGGATCAGCAGCAGAGATTTAATGCGAGCCTGCTATGCAGTATGGTGGATAATTTTGTGGTAGGACTTTATTTATTACGGACTCGCCTGTGTGGGAGGACGTATTTTTTTTATTTTTACGCAATGTTCTCCCAAAATTGTTAGAACATATGCCCTTGGACATAAGACAGCAGATGTGATCCCAGCATAACAGGGCACCTGCACATTTTAACAAAAATATGCAGACCTACCTAAGTGAAATGTTCCAGATCTTTGGACTGGGGAGAAGGACCTGTGTTATGACGACCTTGTTCACTCTACCTCACGCCCCTTTGATTCCTTTTTATGGGGGTGATTGAAACGCGTTTTGTATGCAACACCAGCTACGACAACCGAAGAACTTGTTGCTCGAATTAATATAGCTGCGGCAGTCATCTCCGAAATTTCAGGTGTGTTTCACCGCATGCGGAAAACTTTTCTTCGCCGATATCATCTTTGCAATACAGTCACGGTCAATGGTCCAAAATATCAGACTGTGAACTCTTATTATTTACATCTGTCTCGTGTACACATACTACATTGCACAAATACTGTACAAGGTACCTATGAGAATTTCATAGTTATACTACTTTGTACAAAACAGAATAAATCGGTAGTTTGAAACTATTTCTTTGAATCATTGTGCAACACACGCAACAGCTTGTGTTTCGTCGAGTTTCATTGCTTCTGTGCTCGGAGTTATTATCTTTCACAGAATTACGTATTACAAGGAGGAAATCTTTTAATACAACTTACTTTCGCCATAATTGTAATGACATAATTTGTGACAATCACTGTTGTGATGTGAAGAATCCCTTGTACTCTCGTTCATCATACATGATCTTTGCTGCCTGACTGTCTTATGCACAGTGGTTATAAACCTAATCTGGATCTAAGTTATTTCTTCCATTTTCCCACACTCTTACTTTGGACAGGAAGCAGTTAATTTGTCATCCGTTACCATTAGCCTAGAAGATATAACTGCGATGCGTTAAAGACTTCTTTTAATTTAAACTGTTCTTCCGAGAGTTTATTTTGTGCTGAGACAAAATAGATCAATCACACATGTGAATTTCTCTTTCGAACTCTAAGTGTTCTAATTTGAACTCTGTACTATTACTTTTGATTGTTCAAATCTTGTACTTGATTGTTGTACATTTCCTCATTCAACGTTTGCTAAAATACTCGAAGACATACTCCAGTTTCTTTGGGAGTCACCTTTACACCGCCATTGCACTACACACGATTGCACACTAATGGAATCTACAATTAAATATAATGGACATTCTCTTTTGCCCAGTTTCGATCCGACATTTTGTTCTCGAGTATGGTTGTTTTTGCATTTATCCGACAATTTTCAGATGTTCATAGCTCCGATACATCTCTACACCCAAGTTGGTCTGTACTTTCCGTTTTATCTCGGGGACAGGAAACACCTCCGGATGTTTAAAGACATTAATTAATTTATAACGCATACACACACACACACACACACACACACACACACACACACACACACATATATATATATATATATATATATATATATATATATATATATATATATATATATATATATATATATATATATATATATGTGTCCACCGTCCTTGTTGGTATCCCAGCACGGCTTGGTTCGATTGCCAGTCAAGACACACGTGAGTCGGATCCCATGTTAACCTGTAGGTCCCGTCCTTAGAACGTCATCATCTCATACGGTACTAGTCACCATGGGTTTTCGTTGCTCAGGGTCCTTCAGGAAAAAAGACCAGACTTTGGACAAAACCCCACATCATCATCATCGCCCATAACACATCACTACACCACGTGATCATTAATAGAAGTACAAATCAATGCCACACGTCGCGCGGGAGACATAACTACGAGATTTCTTTCATTGAATATCAATAATATCATTTGTCCTCCCAGGGGCGGACCAGGCCAAATTTTCACCCGAGCAAAGTGACTTTTTGGCGCCCTCCCCCCTAGTACTAGCTTATATTTTAAATTTTATCTTAGTGTTTTTAATATTTTAAACCCATTTTTCAAAAAGTCATTCATTACCTAGGAAAACTTCACAAAGAATATGACCCGCCATAAACAATACCAACTCCGCCCTCCCACTTGGTCTAGTGGTTAGCACGCCTGCCTTCTGTGGTCCCGGGTCCAATTTTCGGTGGGTTACTGTTGAACGATAGAAGTGGTTCGGATTCCACTATAACCAGTATCCACATCTCCTTTGGCCATTAAGGCATAACCTAAACTCAAGGAAACAAAAAATACTTACTCCCTCTCCACTCTTTATTCTACATGCCATCTCTCCATTTGTCGATACAGCCCCTTACTACTATGAAACTCTCTTCTTCTATGGTGAAATGGAAAAAGATTATGTAATTGCCGCTACTTTGCAAAAATATAACGAAAAAAAAGTCGGTAGAAAACACATGATAAAATTTACTTTTTGAGGCTCGTTTTGGTGCCCCTCTGACTCTGGCGTCCTGGGCAGTTGCCCGGGTTTCCCTGTCCTTGGTCCACCCCTGTGTCCTCCATAACACATTTACCGTACTTAATACTGAAACGGAGACTAGAGACGAGATTTGACACTTATCTTTTCCTGGAATTTTGGTGGGAGCTTGCAGTTTATGAGCAAAGTAACGACTATCATTTAACTTCGGTTTTGAAAGAAATCCACACGAATTTTAAAAGGACGCTTCAGTTCAAAAGGCCTCTCCTGCCGTAAACCCACCACTGACCACGGGGTATTAATAGCACTGATATGCCACTAGACCCACAGGAGAGGTAATTACAGCATTTCTTATCATTTAGCATTACTAGTGTTGTTTTTCTTGCGCGTTGCACTTAACTTGGTGTTGTACAGCGCCACAATTACCTCTGGTGGCGAAAATTGGGACTAATTTTATTTTCTACACCAGTCGCTTCTGCATGTACCCAAAGATACTCCTATCAAGTTTGGTTTCATTCTGTCAAGTGGTTACGTCTCCAGAGTTCTCTGAACAGCGATACTTATTTTATGATCGGCGACACTTATCTGGTATGTTGACAAATTTCCATGTCTTTTTACATTTGGTTTTAAGCTGCTTATATAACTTCTCTTTAATATAGATGTAAAATATACGATACACTTAATTCTTCTTTCTATTGTTTCTAACATAGACATCAGCAATTATCTGTATTATAGACTGTTTCTCTAAAATTCATGGAATCAGAAGGTTTATGATACTTTGCAGCTTAAATCAATGGAGCTCCTGGGTAGCAGCACACCAATTCTAGTTCTACATTTGATTGGATAACTTTACAGGGGATTATATTATGTTTGTATTCCCGTATTAAACGTTATACACAGAATACAGGTATCATTTAGCTCCGCTACTAAGAAGGGACGTAAACTCCAAATAAAAATAAGTGGATTATATTATGTTTGTATTTCGTATATTAAACATTATACACGGAATACACACATTATGTAGCTTCGCTACTAAGAAAAGACGTAAATCTCAGATAAAATAAATAAATAAATAAGTAAAATCAATGTATAAAATCCTATACGCCAAATTATTGATCATTTGTCTTTGTGTTGCACAATAATTACTGTTTTAGAAGCTCTGCTGAGTGCTTCAATGTATTTGAATCCTTAATGAATTCGATTCCTGGTGAGGGTATAGAATGTTTGGAATTGGTGTAGCATTCAACTACGATGCAGTGAAGCCCGATTTTCTTTAAAAGAACCATCATGAATTGGCTGCTGAAGATATGCTTGAACGACCCAGTTCGGATCCCACATTCATGAAACGCATCTAAACGGGACGAACCATGATTTTATGAGTTTATCATGCAAATCAGCTCAGATGCTTCGCATTAATCCATAATGTATCTTCGATAGCGAGTCTAAACCGAAAGAAAGTAAAATTCGCCTGATAATCAGTCATGTTGACTGTTTTCTTAAACAAATGTTGTTCACTCAAAATTCCTTTCAGAGGACAAATAGTCAACAATATTACTGTATCTGCTCGTTAAGGTGCTTGAGAGAGAATGGAAGGGCTGGATATGTGGAAGACCAATTCTTGAATTATGCACCACGGTAATCCTTATATGCTAATTTCTAATCAAAAGTTAACCGAATGTCATTGATTAAGCATCATATTCTCCAAATATGACCTCGTGTAAATTTGTTTGTTTCTCAAACTCAAATTACCACTTTATATAAGACGTCGGAGTGCATTGCAGCAATAAAACAAAAATCACAGTAGTTGAAGGCCATACCGGAAAGTAATTGTAAGAAATGTTTTGGTGTCTGGCTTATTCGTTTATATAAATGTGTCACATCAAATAGAGCCTATTTTGATGACTTCAAAATAAGTTAGGATGATCAAACCAATATTTTCGGCTTTATTGAACAATTACCGGTATGTATTTGAAAAAAATGCACAATAATGTTGTTAGCTTACGCTCCTTCAGTTCGTGAGCTCTCTTGTGAGTATAGGTTAGCGTACCTGGGTTCGATTCTTGGCGAGAGCTTATATGGTTCTGATTTTACGTTAAGTTGTAGGTACACATCTTATATATATATATATATATATATATATATATATATATATTCTTTTTTTATTATTTTAGATGGAAAATTGGCCCAGTTGTTTCTCCTCCAAAACGCACAATGAAGAACCAGCCACAACCTTTGGAGCCTCCAGCGGTTGTTCTTCAGCCTGTCTACACACAGTTTGAAATATCATGATCATCTTTGTTAGTATGTTGTCACCTAACAGTTGAAAAGTGCTTAAGATTAACGAAGAGGAGTAACGAAACGAAACTAACGGATTTTAAGAGGAATATTAAGTTTGTAGTCATGTGTGGTTGGTATTGTGTATTCCAGTGTATTGTATGTCAAACAGTGTAACGCATTTATACGTACGAAGTGTTACGAAGATGTAAGCATAATCGTACTCACATAAACTCTTAAACATCTGAGATGGAAAATTTGTTATAAGTAATTGAATACCTTAAGAAGAAAATAAAGTTAGGGAATTATAGCTCGTTCCCATATTTTGTTTTTCATTTATTATATGAGGTCAATTTTTTGTTTACTTCTCCCTGTTCTCCACACTCCTTGTACTGTTCTCTGTTCCATCATTACATTGAGTTTCCTCGTGACTAAACAGTCAGCGTGGAAGACTAGGGTTCGATTCCCGGTGGGAGCTTATCCACTCCATTATGTGTTATAAGTTGCTTCTCTGGGCAAATCGAGAAGGGGTAGTTTATTCTTGGGATGAGGTATGTTCTAAGAGGAAATAAAACAAATAAATGAAAATTCGTCGTGTCCACACCTTCCTGTAATTCTAATCATTTTAAAATTATTTCAATCTTGAACTTTTACTAATGGCACACGGTTCCCTTGCATTTTCTCTTATATCCACCACCAGTCCCCCAACTCTCTACTTCCAGTGCTACATTCAGAGAGCAAAAAATTTGAGAGTATTTTAGATTTTCTCGGACTCTTGATATGGTGAGTATTTATTACGGTGAGTGATTGTGATAAACGCTGTTAACATGCTTGTTTATTATTTTCTCGTTTAGTGACAAATCTGAAGACTCAGAATTTCATTTCACGACAAACTTGTGACATTCTTGTATGCACCTAGCGACTGCGCTTGGTCTGCTATTGGCAACACTGATTTTGATATGCAATCTTGATGCATTTTTTCGGCGAAAACAGTGTGCGTTATTACCACCTCTTGGATACCGCAAAATTTGTAGAAGTCTGAAGGAATCCTACAACTGGTGTACGGCTCGAATAAGAAAAACAATTTTAGCTAGATTTTAAAATTACCTTTGTTTCGAATATGGTTTTATTCGGGATGTATTTTTTGTTTAGCTTGTTATTTTTTTCCCATCCGAATTAGTCGTCGACCATCGTTAAGAACAATAGGCCTACATGGACATACTGTTGGGGAAAAAGTCACCTTCCACTGACTCGATAATAAGTAATGGAAATTCTGATAACCGCAAAAGAAACTGTGCTAATTTGAAAAGAATATAAGCGCACGAAAAGTTCTGGTTCTTAAAGATGAGTCGAAACTTTATAGAGAGAGTCACGTGTAGCAGAAGTACGAAAAAGTTGTGTTCATGTAGGTCAAATGATACTATTTTAGTTGTAAGATTAAAAATACGAAATTTCACATGTGAAGGACTTATCGTTTACAAAGTGAATATCGGAAATGTTGGAAATATTCATTGGAGCAAATGTTGGAAATTCTGTTCCGAAGGGTGGGCATATTCAATATGGGAGACACAAGGGAAAGTAGATTTTAACCAAATAATATTCGAATACTCGAATTGTGGATTCTTAAAATGTTCATTATTCGAATAAAATTCATGATTCGATTAATAAAAACAAATATTCGAGTATTCAAATAAGAGGAGAATATTTTTTAATGACGAATATTCGAATAACTTTAGCTTAATTAGTATAGTGCTTTTGATTCCCAGAATAACAATATCTTGTTCATTCCTACGATTTCCTAGGAGGTGATGCCTAATTCGACGTGACAAATGGTAAGTGTAAGATAACCAGACATCCAGTTTTTTTCTGATTCCCAAACGGTACGCGTAAATATTCCGTCTTTCAGCAAATACAAACGAACTATTACGTAATTGTTATTCAAAATATAAATGTAAGTTGTTCCTTAGGGTGTTATCAAACTTTATGCTACTTGTGGTATTCTTCTACAAAATGAGAAAATCGAATGCGAGAACAACTTGGTGTATTATATGGAAGTGTTAGTGACTGGAGGCATGGAGGCATATATATATAGTGAACACTTACCTGCATATGGTGATAGGAAATGTCTGGGTGAACGAAGGTTGGATAACTCGAAAAGGAAAGCATTATGTAATTAATATCAATATAATTAGATAAACGTAAGCCTGCGAAAGGGAAATTTAAGTATGTTACTGAATAACAAGAACTTCTTACAAGTACTATCAGTTGACTCCTATGTTATTAAAACACGAATCTGACTTTCAAGTAAAATAAAGTAACCAGGTAATAGTGGAATCTGATTTTTTTCAAACCTACTAGCTGAAGGTATGCTATAGTTAGAAGTAATTAACTTAGATACATGGGACATCACTAATCACGCTTCTTTTCGCAAGATTTCTCTTATGAAACTGGTATGTTCTGACAGAGAAGTTTTCCGTTGCGCATAAAACTGACTAAATCATAGAACAAAGTTTCAGTATAAAGTTAATTTTTTATTATTTTTTTTCCTGAACGATGCTTCTTCCGTGCTGCAGGCATCTCGAGCTGCGAGGCTAACTCCTCACAGGCCGAAATGCAAGTAGGCGGAACTAAGAGGCGCATTATGGTTTCTATAAATCTAATGATTGCAATACAAGTCTTCGGCTTGCCAAATGGTTTTGCTGGTCTCGACGACAGCACGTTTTTTTTTCCTATGTTGCAAGAACTAAACGTTAGAATTTCATGTTCGCTGGGTATCTGCAATCATTTTCTGATGACTCCACTCTGATTTAATATAGTTTTTACTACCCGTTATAGAACCGAAATGCGCACGTCTCAGTTTGACCACAATAGCTAGGATTGTAGCATCTCACAGTCCGGCTCCCCGTATTAGGATTGAAAGGGGAATGTTTCAAATGAATGATTTCTTTCCGCAATTATAGCCTCAAGACCATAGATCTGAAGGTGCTGGACCACTGCCTGTTTGATAATGGAAAATCCGTAATTCTATTATTTCTTCAGGAGCTTTTAACGTCTATTCCGTTTGTTTGATTTTCCAGTGAACTTGTCCCTAAGAGAAATTGTTGTTTTCGGATGATCTGTGCATTTCTGTGTAATATTTACAGCGCTTTGTGACAATAATTGGGGCCATTGATGATTTCAGGTATTCCCTGCATGGACATTGAATACAGTTGTTGGTGGTGAAAATATTCCCGGGGCTGAAGGAATTTTATCTCCAGAGCTAGCTCCTGAAATTATCACTGATTGGAACAATAATCGAAAAAGGTTATGTTGTGAAATTTAAAAAAGAAATCCTTAAAATCGCTTTTGTTTAATAAAATGTAGGCCCAATGGATGTACAAAGTATAGTTGGATTCATGAGAATGGAGAAATACAGCTATATCTCTGAAATTGGTGAAATACCGACTTAGAACCTTTCAAATATTCTAATCAAATATATTCGAAGATTCCAATTAAGTGTTAATCTAGTCAACAGGTAAGGTAATCAAAGTAGTCGATAACAATGTAGACAAATGATGCTGTAGAAGTTACATTCATTGCGATAGGAAATTTTCACTTATCTATCATGCTCGCAAGATATCACCCACTGACTTTAACCTTTTTTCTATACCTGGATATGCAATATGTCTTCAATAAACAAGACATTGCTCAGAATTTCTGCAAAATTTTCATCTGCTCCAGAACCGAAGATGTTTGCATTACTGGGACAAATAATATTGCTTCTGGCTGAAAGAACTGTTTTGATAACAGTCTCTTTTCAATTTTTTTTTTTTTTTTTGGGTTAATTCCACTAAACTTCAGAATGGTTTTAAAAGTTTGTAAAATCAT
Source organism: Thermobia domestica (assembly GCF_964235325.1). Classification (NCBI taxonomy): domain Eukaryota; kingdom Metazoa; phylum Arthropoda; class Insecta; order Zygentoma; family Lepismatidae; genus Thermobia; species Thermobia domestica. Next base: position 87,129,799 of record NC_137466.1, read on the forward strand.
TCAAACTTATATACATTCATGTGAAAATTTATATTATTTTTCACCTTCGCCTCAGAAGCCTAGATAAAGTAAAAAAGTACAACAAAAATAAAGAAAATTTTGTACAAGGAGAAACTAACATTTAAAAAAATGCTGAAGCTTTTTGAAAAACGAAGTTTTGTTTTCAGGACTTCTTTGCCTGGGGAAATTTTGGTCTTTCTAAAATATTTCACTTTTATTGGAAGATAGCAGCAGGTTCCAGCTTTGTTTTCTCATTATAACACGAAAAATCATTTAATTATTGTTTTCTGAAGGAAAAAAATCTTTAGAAATTCAAAGAATCAAAAAAATTGGTCATTCGATAGGTAAGAAAATGTGCAACTCGTGGAATGTAATGGCTTTTCTAGTTCCAAGTAATTGTCTGTAGAGCTGAAAAATATTTGAACTCCCATTAAAATATTATTTTAATGACCATTAAATAGTACTCAATTTTTCGTTTTGGGGCCGCGGTGGCTCAGTGGTAGAGCGTTCACCTCTGGTGCATGGTGTCTCGGGTTCAAACCCTGCTCCCGCCAAGTGAACTTTGTGGTGGACAAACACTGTGTGCGTGGGTTTTCTCGGGGTTCTCCCGTTTCCTTCCACTTTCTTCATTCCACAATTTCATTCATATCTCATAATCACCGTCTCCTTTAGCCTAACCGCCATAACCGTGGGACGTAAAACTCAAAGATTTCATTTCATTTCATTTCAATTTTTCATTTATAGTAAACTCATGTTATATCTATCATATTATGGGTTCTGGCTGCCCAGCTTTTGCCTTCCAGATCCGCCTCTATTATTTAGTGCTTTCGGCCGGTTTTGTTTTATTAATACTGTAGAATATTTTCAAAGCTGTAATGAACAATATACAAATCGATCAGTTTCTTCTTGTTTTCTCCTCGCTTTCGTTCCCTCTTTCCTTCTATGACATTACGACGAAGACAATTTCTTTGCAAGATGTGTTCAGTCCGATCGACCTTTTTGAGAAGAAAGCTGACTAAAAGAGTTCTCTTCTCTCTTACCTGTTTTAAAACATCTTCGTTTGCTACTCTCTTTCCGTCCATTTTATCTTATCCATCTTCCTATAACACCATATTCTAAGCTCTCTATAGATTTATTGAAGCTGTTAGAATACGAGAGGGATCATGTTTAAAAACATTTTTCTTCTGTATTTTAAACATTTTAGTACATGTAACAGTAAAGAAAGAAGAAATTATGTGAATAAAGAAGTTATGCTACCACGTTAACCTAATACCACAAAGAAAAACAGTCGGTCATTACTTTAATTTAGTAAACGGAACACATATTATGTTCTAATAAGAGTAGAATGTCTAATATTCAGGATAAAGTGTTTCCCCTGAACGGAGAACGAAATGTAAGCGAAACTTTCTATCAAAACAAAAGTTTGTTTTGTATCTGTTACCTGGTTTATGGTACTTTATTTCTTTCTATCCAGCTCGAGTTTAAGCAACCAGTAAAAGATATATATCAAGATATAACTTCCAGGCACTTGATAAGAAGGTTAAGCAACAAAGGAACATCTGATAATGGTGGATTGCATAACTTACACTTACTGACAACTAATGCAATGCTACTTTGAAAACCAATCAAGATAGAAAACCAATCCCGGACTGAACATAGCAGAGTGTTGCTTTTTTCCTACCCTTCCCACTTAAAATAAAAAAAACGAAATTAATAGTTAAATAGATTTAAACTCTATTCCTACCATCAACAGATATGTAGACGTGAAAATTTTGTTAGCAGCCTAGTTACGTATGATATTACCCGTACTTATCAGGTTTCAGACATCAACATTCCACAATAATATTAACAACTAATTTTGTATTGATAATATGGAATGAAACAAGAAGCCATAAATGTTTGCATTGTTTTTATGGTAATTACAATTATCAAATGTCCCTGGGTGTTGTCGCAGTCAATCCTCTTCTGCTTCCTGCATGCCTCTATACTCCATAATTCATATTCAGTTTGTTCAAGTTACTAATCTCTGACGCAGAAGTTCCTCATCATCTTTATCTCAAAGGTGCAGAAGATTAAATCATTGACGAAACTGGTATTTCCAAATTTACTGGAATATCTGGAATACTTATGAGATAAGTCACAACGTCTCATACTCACTTTCTTATTATTAACAGATTCAGTTGACAAGTAGACCCAAAACTAGGTGAATCCCTCTGAAGGCGTAAAAGACCATCAAGGGAGCAGGGCCACAGTTTACTTAAATAAAATAAACTGTGAAATTATTTTTAAACTGGAAATTTGTCCGTTCGTTTTATTTAATCTTTATTTTGTCAAGTTTAGTATTGAACGAAACTCAAACACTGAGACTTTGTTCTTTCCATTTCAAATGTGTTGAGCAAAGTACAGTACAGAGAATACCAGGACATCCATTTGGTTTTAATCAACCTAGAGAAAGCGTATTATAGAGTGCCACGGGATATTATTTAGTGGGCATTGAATAAGAAGTGTGTTTCTAACACATATATCTGTATAATTCAGGATATGTATAATGGATGTAAGACAGGAGTGAAGAGCGCGTGCGGAATGACAGAAGAGTTCTCAGTTAAAGTGGGACTTTATCAGGGACCTAGCATTAGCCCATACCTTTTCCCAGTTGTGACAGATGACTCTACAAAAAATATACAAGAGTTAGAAGCTTGAAATATGCTATTTGAAAACAACATCATGCTGCTGAGTGAGACCAAGCGATATTAGAAACCTGGAGAGAATAATTGTAGATCAAAGGGCTTAGAATTAGTAAAACCAAGACAGAATATTTATATTGTCCTTTCAGGAAAAATATAATCGAAAATACAAGAATACGGCTAGAAGAAGAAGGGGTGGTAATGAAGTGAGGCTATTTAAGTGTCTGAGATCAATAATGCAGGAAAAGGCAGAATAAAAGATCTAAACAATAGAATTAGCAACGTTTGGACAAGATGAAGAGAGGCGGCAGGAATATTGTTTGTTCGTAGGGTACTAATATGCCTTAAAGGAAAAGTTTACAAAACAGTATGAGACCTACCATAATATACGGAGGGGAGTATTGTACAACGAAGAAGAGAGAACAGAAATTGTATGTTCCGAACATGAAGATGCTGCGGTGGATGTGTGGAATAATGCGGAAGAACAGAGTTAAGGATAAAGTGATCCGGGGACCAATAAAGGCGAGATCAGAATTAGAAAAATTGAAAGAGAATAGATTGAGATGGCTTTGACATGTAAGAAGAAAATCTTCGGAATACTTAGCTCACCGAGTAATGCTATAGAACTGATTGGGGAACGAGCTAAGTAAGAAGTGGAGATATCGTGTGAAGAACGGCATGGTGCAGTGAGGTGAAACAGTGGATATGGCACAAGATAGAAACAGTTGGAAGACAGCAATCTGAAAAGCCAACCCCATCTAACTAGGGAAAAACGCTTAAATAGCGCGAAACATAAACTTGTACAATTAACATTACAAATCTGACAGACAGCCTGTTATATAAGTTGTGTGTTGATATGTAGGGCCTCAAAATCCTGCATTAACTTTGAACAAACCAATGTTATGACATACCCTTGATTAGACGTAGTCCATCACAGCAACCCATATCCTAGTTTTAGTCACAGTCTACCGCTTCCATACGGTCACTTATCTGAGAAGTGCAACTCTAAACCAGCCACTTATAGCTACGTTTAAATCCATTGCAAACCCTGTAACACAGAACGCAATAGGAATTTCTGCACTGGAAAGAATATGCAACAGGAATTTCTGCACGCAATAGGAAGAAATGGGACATGACACTGATGGAAACAACTGACCCCTAAGATCTCTTTGAACACAGGGTTGCACAACGTAAATGCTGCTAACCAGGAATCCTTGTCAACTGTAAAATGGGTTTTTTATAGTCTGATAGATTTATAAAACCCCTCCGAAGGTGTAACATATTCCAAAGCTGTAGTTGTTGAACATAAATAATGAAGGTATGACACAATAAAGATTTGATAGACGTGAACCCAGATAATGATAAAATTTTAACTTAAATTAAAATAACTTCAAATGTATTTGGGCAATCTATAAGAAATTTCGGTAACATTATACATGCTATAGAGGCTGTCCAAAAGAATTATCATCAACACTGTAAATAATACAGTTTGCCAACTCAGTTTTCAAATGGCAATATATCATGTTATTACGTATATAAGATAACTGGATAACTGAATAAAATATAAATCTAATACGTAGCAATGTTTTAAACTTTAACAGTTATTTGAGATTGATTGCTACAATTTTGATTCCCGTTGGAGATGAGATCTATTTTGTTGTTTTACACTCCTACAAATGCGACGCAAGAATTCGCTCAGGCTTCATGGAATGGGAACTTTCCTGCTTAATGGCAGCCGACATGGAGGTCGTAACATCAGATCCGCAATGTAGCGAAGTCGTTGGTTCACGCTAGCCTCTCCCAAGTCGGAAGTATTTACACATTATAGTACTAGTATCCTTTCACGCGAAATACTTGTAACAATAATAAATAATCTATAACAAATGTATCATTGATATACTAAGGCCAATTTGATTCCTGGTGCTTTCAATTCTCATTGAGGTCCCATTTCTGTTCCAGCAAGCAAATGCCAAATCAAATTTCATAATATGATAAGCTCGTTAGGACATTAAAAAATAATAATAATAAAAAAATAAATCCAGAATGTATCCTTGAGTTTTTTTTTTTTTTTTTTTTTGTGAGCTAGCTTTGAAACAATCCATCTGCCTGAAGTTATCTATGTATTTAATATTTGATTATAACCATCACTTACATTCATTTAGGAGAGTTAAAGGTATTTACGTTAGAAAAAATACATTATTTTAAATAAAAATTGCATCACCATCCACTTCGTTTTTATTGTGAATTAGAAGAGAGTTATCAATACAATTGTTTGTTGTTATTATTGTTCAAAATTTTCTGCCTTGTTCAATGGGATATATTATTCGAATGTTTGAATAGATATTGTTTGAATGTGTCTCATTTTTTATTATTAAAAAGCACATATTTTTCGTTTCTTTTAAAAAAAGATATGTCCTAAATTGTCTTGCTTATTTCAATAGCAGGATTTGTTTTGGTTTAGAAATAGGATGCATTTTTTCTTACAAGATCTTCAAGGCAGTGTGCAAAGTAAAGGTCTTGTAATCTCGATGAAAAATTAATTATATGCAGAACAAATTCAACTGTATCACCACAAAAAGAAAAAAATCAGTAATTAAATATTAGACAACATGGCGAATGTGCGTTAAACAACATTTTTAATACATTCCCCTCACTGGCTTACATGAATATTACTTGGAACGGTTATTATCATAAGTGCTGTGCAATTAACAAGAAACATTCTAACACTTATTACATTATATTTCATGGACTAGTTTTACCACAATTATAAACAGAACATGAGAAGTGAGAGTCACGTGATTGCAATAAATAAATTTTCACACAAAGAACTTGTGTTATTTTTTATTTAAAATAACATCGAGATCACAATACCAACATATTTCTCTGTTTTCGTTTTCTTTCTTTTTTATAATATTATTGTTATAGTATTATTATTATTATTATTTTCAAACCGAAATACATATTTAAATTAATTAATAATACATTACGAATCGTTGATCACTCAGAAAGAAACCGAAAATAAATGTTAAATTATTGTTTTAAATATATAAAAGGAAGGGGTAGTTCGACTGTTGGGTATCTGTTGCCAGACGCCAGCCTCATTTTTTTATTTCGTCTGGAACTGGTCCCAACAGGGGATCTGATTGGACAACCAGGATAGGGGCTCTAATCGCCAGCTGTCCTCATCGTCGGGGCACGGGAGCCAAAATAAACAAATCTGCAAAGAGAAAAGAAAATCATGCTATCAGTTAATACAGGATATTGAAGTCTGATCATCTAAATATCATACAGAAACAAACACTTAAAGTTTAATATTAGTTTAAGAACTCTGAACGTAAATAATGGTAAATTTAAATCGTAAGTAATATACGTAACATACTATATGTATTGACAAAAAAAATCAATGTACGTATGTATTGAAAATGAACCTTAGGAAAAAAATATATACAGTTACGATAAGAATTAATGGGTCGTTTCACAATTAGGGAAAAATTTGAAGTCGCTTATTAAAATTATTTTTGTAGGTTTATATAAAATAATGCATATTTTTTATGTGTACAAGTACTGTATGTCACACTAATTTGCTTTCCATAAATATGTTTGAACTATCCTTTCCAAACTATAGGTCCTATTTAATTCACTATTTTATTCTTAAATGTCATTACCGTCACATGTCCTAAGCAACAGATATGATAACACATTGTATTTAATGGTAATTAGAGTGCAAATTTGTATTTCTTTCATTATTTTTTTAAATAGAGAACATGAGTTCATTTATATTATGCAACAAGGTTTTTTTTTACTTCTCTCTTTCTTTTAAGCAATGATATTGTGATAAAAATTGGTGTCCCTAGTCTTTTGTGTTATTACCGCAACCACCTAATTTCTTCTTTGATGTTTTCTGTTTGGCAAAATTGCATCCAAAACAAACGCACATTGTGTCTCGTATCCTTCGGATCGCTTGAATGCACATAGGAGTGAGAGTAAAGCATTTGAAGATTCCTTGCTGCTGTTGTCTACAGATGAGATGAGTATGTTATCTATATGTCATTACCGTAATACAAAATTGTACTGTAAAAATATTGTATTGCATCTGTTTGGTAATATTTTTAGACATAGCTCTTCCTTGGTTCCTTGCGACTTCTATCAGTGCAATTATTCATAAGAACTTTTAGAAAACCAAGTAATGTCATTACCATTACGGTCATTACTGTCACATCATTTTTCGTTGTTTTTGCTATTAATGTGATGAGTAATCAAAGCACTATGCTATATTAAAAAAAACTTTCCAAAAACTAAATATATTTGGTTGTTCATTTTTTTCTAACAAAAAGTATACAATTTGGAAACAATTTGAATATAATTAATTAGTTTTAACATTTTGCTATCAATTCTCAACAGACATTTTCCAGCGAAATGAAACTGCAGTTAATTTCACATTTTTCCTTAAATATCTCAAAACTAAGTAAGATATCCTAGAAAATAATCAGGTGGATATTTTGATAGTGTTATTTTCCTATCAAATACCTTTAACTGGAATATTCTACCTACTTCCAAAAGTCAGCCATTGCGAAATTCTCATAAAATACTTTCATTTATAATTACTACCAATTGGATTTTTCGTTTCGAAATCGTGTTAAGAATGCTTGATAAAAACATAAATTTATCAACTTATCATTCTTCGGTAAATGTTACTTATTTGCGAGATAGCTACAAAAAATGTAAAATTTGCAGTAACTTAATTTCGCAGGCAAAACATAGCCTTAAGTTAAATGTTTGAAAATGAATCAATTAGTATCCTCAATTAACTAACTAACTAACTAACTAACTCTATGGCCTATGGAACCCGGAGGTTCAATGCCGCGTTCACAAAAGCTCTCCACTGACTTCTATCCTTAGCCAACTGCATCCAGCTTCCACTCCGTATTCCAATCTCTGCGAGATCCATCTTAATATTGTCCTCCCATCTGCGCCTAGGTCTTCCTAATGGTCGTTTTCCGATCGGTCTTCCAGTCAAGACTTTGAAAGCGTCTCTACTTTCTTCCATTCTAGCTACATGATCCGCCCATCTAAGCCTCCTAGACTTGACGATCCTAACAATGTTGGGTAAACCATATAAATTATGTAGTTCCTCGTTATGAAGTTTCCGCCATTCCCCATTCCCGTTCCTCTTGGGTCCGGGTCCGAATTGGTATCCTCAATTATCAGTTTTAATGTGTCATTTCGTACTCGTGGCGACTAAAAAAAAACTTCACTTATACTTTTCATTAAGTAATGGCTTTTAAAGCCAGGATTTTTGATTAGACACACTAAATAATACTGGAAGTGGAAATGTCCTGTACAACGCTTTGGAAAACAGTGTAGCTATATAGATTATGGGAATGTCTCACCAACATTACAACTTTTAAAGCTTTTGCCGAAGCACAAAATAATAATACTAATAATGTATAGTTGGCAACCCAAATTTTCAATGAACTTAAAAAGTTCGTTACTGAATTCTCTATGTCTGTGTGTCTGTCTCCGTCTGTCTGTCATTTGCGTTTTTTTTTTCAATTTTGAACCCTGCATTCGATAGAGCATCAAAAACTATGAGAGAAACTATACTTTGACAGATGTATATTTATTTCCATAGTTATTAGACCTCCCTAATGGCTGTGTGGTTAGCGTACTTGTATTCGGCACGAGAGACTCGGTTATCATTCCTGGTAAAGCTCATGTTTTTCGATCCCCACGTTAAGGTGTAAGCCCACGTCTCATATAGCCTCGGTGCTAAAAGGAACGCTAAACTCCAATTTACCCAATCAATAACTGTCAAGATGAAAATACAAGAAAATTAAGTAGAAACGAAGAAAAAAGGAGGTATAAAGAAAAAACGAACAAGTTACACAGAAACGTACTTCAAATCAGCTAACTTTACGTAAGAAAAAAATTGTGGTAGAGCACTCATTTTGTATGAAGGAATTCCCTGGTTGAATCCCAGGTCATAGGTGAATTAGTAATCGACATCATGTCCGTTTTCTTTATCGACGTTTTCCCGTTTCCTCCGACATTTTGATTCCAACAATTATCTCAAAATAATTCACTTTTCTGATTTTTAAATTCCAGTACATTATCTATATTAAAATTGTCAGCTTCGATAATAGAATTTCAATAAGTTACCAAATCGGAAGAGAAGCCCCCACTTAATGAAACAATTGCGCTACAGGCAAAAAAAAGAAAAAAAGAAAAAAAAGAAAAGAAAAAAGAAAAAAAGAAAGAAAGAGAAATATATGCTAAAGAGAGAACAATTGAAACAAATAGGTTGTTTCATGACCTCCAACCTTTTGACTTTAAAGATCCAATGCTGACTGACGACACATGAGAGGCAAACAAAATACGCAGAAAATAAACACATAATAGAAGTCACATATCAACACGTGTTCATTGCACCTACAGGGCTTCCACCAACTGAACTTGTCATCAAAGCGCATTGTTGTTTGGAAGATATTTTCACATTTCTACGATTTCTAGAATTGAATTCAAAGGTAAAAGCGAAAAATGCATGATACAAATATACACATGATGCATCTATGTTTATAACACTACACAAACAGAAAACTACAGCAGAAAAATATTTTCTACTAATCCTTTACTGGACCGTAATTGTATTCTGTTGCTTTTCCCCCTGGAAATTATTTTTAATATATATTCTTTTTTACCATTATGTGTTGTTGAATACATGCGCTATATCGGCTTTCCAGCACATTGACTTATGTCAGAAAGTGTTATTTTCTCGATTGAATTGAACTGAGATTTTTATTGAATGGTTTCGTTTTATTATTTTTCTTCAAATCTATATAAATATTTCGTACTGTTTGTGCATATAATAATTATAAAAAGGAAACTTCTCAGCTCTTCATTCTTGATCACACTAATATTTTTTAATAATAAATAGTTATGCTAATAGGTGTCACTACTTGCGTTGGTTGCTGATACATGATACCAATAGATGTCGCTACCGTATATGCAATTTGCAGATTTTAAACTATTATTACGAGGACTCACTTGGGGAAGTAATAGAAATACACGGTTCTGATTGGTTGGCGTTATCACTTTCTCAACACGGAGCTTATACATTGGAGTTTAGCGTTCCTTTTAGCACCGAGGCTATATGAGACGTGGGCTTACACCTTAACGTGGGGATCGAAAAACATTAGCTTTACCAGGAATGATAACCGAGTCTCTCGTGCCGAACACAAGTACGCTAACCACACAAGTACGCTAGGGAGGTCTAATAACTATGGAAATAAATATACATCTGTCAAAGTAAGAAATTTAAAATAATTATTATAATCTTAAAACATTTCCCCTGCTAGATCTTAATTACATTCATCACTTTCACATCCTTTCGTGACCTCTCAGTATTCCTCTCGCACAGGGGCGGGTTCAGGACGGACTCCTGAGGGAAAGCTGTGAAAGATTCTGTTTTCTCTCTCACTGGGCCTTTGGAGCACTGACTTTTGCCGCTCGTAGGAAATGTGATCATCAGGTTGAGAGACCCCGTAGTAGGACATCTCAATGACACCTTCTCAAAACTAGGAGGGTCACATATATATCATTCGAGTGGGAGGTTTGACCGTAATCTGCCAAGAAATATTTTGAAAGAACACTTCTTAGATCTTCTTAAATACAATCAAAATCTTCCCATAGTTATTACTGAGATTAGTGTGAAGAATGTATACGTTCATGTAAGTATCTATGTTGTTTTCGGAAGTATCTCTTTCAGAAGAACATACCTGTACATATACGGATTGCACATTTTGAAATGAGATGAAATCACAAGTTTCTCTTAGTTTGACAGTTATAACTAATGATTCAGAGAAGATAATACACTTGAAATAAATAATGAAGAAGTAATATACGGTACGGTACACAAGGTTTCTATATTTTTGAGAGGAGGAGAGAAGAATGAATACGTTGACACGAAGAGTATAGGAGTGTGATATCGACATTCACTTCTTCAATAGCAGTTAAACTGCAAAATAGGCAAACTTATCAACATGTTAATCTATTTGGCAGTGCCGTCACGGAAGTCACGAACGTTCTCGCAAAACAGGAAAATCCAATAACAATATTGTTGACCGTGTACTATCAGTAAAACACAGTAGTGTGTAACAAGCGTAAAAGGAGGAGGTCAAACCAATAGTCGTGATCAGCTGATTGATAACCTACAAATGTTGCTAAGAGTTTGCAAACTAAAAAAAAAGACTACCGTTTAAAGATGACACGTGCTCATATAAAGCGTACGTTAATACAGTTAACATATTTATACGATACATTAATGGTTTCATTTGTGAGATAAATATCAAGCTTTAAATTGGATGTTTAGACATTATTTTTGTGTTTACTACTAGAATAGTAATTTATTTCGGTCACTCAAACGTAGAGTTGAGTTCATTTTGAGTTTAACGTCCCGTTCAGCAGCGAGGCTATATAAGACGTCGACCTACTGATTAACGTGGACTCCGAACCACATGAGCTCTTGCCGGGAATGGAACCCGGGTCTCCCACGATAAAGACGCATACGCAAACCGCGTAGCCACGAGGGAGCTCACACTCAAACGTAGAATCTTCATAGAAAAATATTTATAACAATCTGGTCATTATTTTTTATCAGTATAGTTCGTCATCGTGAATTTATTAAAATCAGGTAGAGCCGAATCAAATATGAGTAAGCGTTTGTCCCGAATTGTCACAAAAGTGAAATGTCAGGATGTTTATAAATAGTGTTCATCACAGTGGATGCCATGCAGCCAAGACTCCGGAAGTATGTTGACACCCTGATAGTAGCCATGCGCAACGGTAACATTGATGACCTGAGTGCCATCAGAGATGATGAGATTACGCAAGGTTTCAACATGCTTCTGGAGCCCTGATAGCGTATCACCAACAGCGATGAACGCTACTTATGAACATCCTGACATTTCATTTATGTAGCAATTCAAGTTTATTAAATATCAAATAAAATTCTTATGCATAGTTAACTCGGACAACATAGTACTACAATACCTTGGCATACGAACTTAATTCATTCCAGACTTGTATTCGAGTTCCAAAACATTTTTTCTTTAGAATAATGGAAACTGGATTAATCTGATCCTGGGTTCTACATATTAGACTTTCCAAATGATTTTGACAGTAAGTGCACTAGATTTTAAAGTAAAATATTAACAAATCCTCCAATGTTATTAGCGTTTAAAATAATTTTTTAGGATCAAAGATGACATATATCCATTGACAAATGCATTCAGCTAAATAAAATGATATGCGTTTGTGTGAACTCTCATGCATAGTTCTCAAGAAGAAAGGGAGAAACGAATTTCTTTGTAAAGTGAAAAATTACAAGAGTCATCGTACTTATTCGTGTGAAATTGATACTGGATTCCGTGCATTTTCGGGGACCGCTGTGCCTCAGTGGTAGAGCGTTCACCTCTGGTGCTTGGGGTCCCGCGTTCGATCCCAGCCCCCGCCAAGTGAACTTTGTGGTGGACAAACACCATGTACGTGGGTTTTCTCGGGTTCTCCCGTTTCCTCCCACTTTCTTCATTCCACCATTTCATTCATTAATCATCATCGGTCTCCTTTAGCCTACCCGGCATAATCGTGGGACGTAAAACTCAAAGATCTCATTTCATGTTTTTCCGTGCATTTTCACACGGTGCCCATTATCGAGCAATTTCGCACGGTCCTGTTTATCGGATTAATAATTCTGCAGGTGTCGTGCATTTTCGCACAGTCAAACCGGTGATTCATCACGTCAAACACGTTTCTACTCCAGGTTTTCGGAAATTGATATCGTTTCTACAGGGATTATACAGTATGGGTAAGTATCCTATTACTAGAATTAGGATTTTCCGTAAAATTTCATATTTCCTTTGGGCTTCATGTGATATGATATGTCCTTGTAATACATACTCATTTATGTTTTTTTTTTTTTTTTTTTGAGATGAAATATAATGGTTTATTTATGAATTTAATACATTCTTGGTTTTCTCCGTTGTTGTTTTCATGAACTGGACACCGAGCACCCAAGGCATCCGAAAATATGCAATATCACATCTTAAGCAGAGTTTGAAAATTTCATAACTTTTAATCTGAAAATTTTATAATTTTATCTTTATTAACCCTAGGAGGACAGTATAGGACTTTTCTAGAGCGTAAATATTTTTCACATTGTTTTCACACTTATAATATTTTAAAATTAAATTTCTCTCATGTAATACTTTGTCTTATTAAGGTGGATCACCACCCGGAAGTCAGCACATATTTTAGCTCATTCCCTGAACTACTGCGCAGTAAAACGTTACATATTATAAATATTGTACTATAAGATAGAGTTATGTTTCAGCTACAACGCAAGATTGATTCATTTGGTTGTGCCTTCTCATATCGAAAAAGGTAACAAATAAAAGAAAATATTTTATTCGTTTTACAATAAGCACACAAGATGGCGCTTGCTGTCTGATCTTACTAGAAGTGCTCATTTTTATGAAATGTTTATCTCTATGTGTAATGTATTTTAAAGTAACAATCTTATTACGAAATAGATATATTTTTTGCCCGTTTCTCGTGTTATGTTTCACATTTTATTTAAATATCAATTTACATTTAAGGAAATAAATTTTGAGAAGTTTGCGTAGAACGCCATAATGCGTCGTTACCAAATTAGTACGCTTACTGTGATAGTCACCATAAGAAAATTCCTGGGTTCTAACGTTGCAGTTTGAGATACGAAACTTAGCTGAGAATTCCGATAAGGGTCGAACATTAATTTCTCCAGTAAGAATCCAAGCCGAATTCCATGATAACTTCCTTTATTATCTGGCATAAGTATACACTCGACACTATCTGGCAACGCCACACTATACAAGCAGCGTTTAGCATAGCACCGAGAACATCTAGTGATCCACCTTAAATAATGGCGTGTCCTATGGCGTGTGACATTTTTTACTGAACTCTGTTCTTATTGCCTACCTGTTAGGATGAACGTTTACACAGTGAATGGCACTGGACTGGATGAATAACTCCCTGATCTACACATCTTCTGAGGCAGCTTGGACTGCGTTTATCTGCTTCCTTCTTACCGAACCCTGTTGAGAGACAAAGAACAATTAACAAGTTTGTTTTTATTAGAAATACGATACCAAATTTATTTTTTTCTAATCACCCAGCATGTGAGTTTATGAAACTTAAATAAATTAGAAAGTAAAGAAAGGAAAAGAAGTATTGCAAACATTCTCCTATTATTCCTTCTTTGAAGCACGGGGTTAGTCCTAATAACAACCCATTTTAATTCGAAACTGAAAGATCAGAATAACGGAACCATTTGGGTTCCCTATCACACAACCCTACCCGCTGGTCTAGTGACTCGCGTGTGCGTTTGTTGCATGCTGCTTCGAGTTCAATTATCGGTGGGAAAGCATACAAATTTGAGCGTGTTATAGTGTTTCGGGTTCCACTTTCCCCATCTCATATAGCATAAATGCTGGAAAAGGCATGGCAAACTCCGAATAAACAGTTTCCGTAGCACGAAATAATTTTACTTTTTCTCACTAAATACTATAAGCATGCAATTTTCAACAAAGTAACTGGAAGTCCTACGAGTAATACCAATCCAGTCTTCACCTCGTGAATATAATGGCCAATGATGAACGCTGAAAAATGCGATTAACTAATCAAAATGTCCGAAAGGCTTCCCAGATACTACCCAAAAGTGAGCTATGTCATTACTCACATAATTTCCATTTACTCTGATTTTCAATAAGCCACACAAGTACAACAGCACTTCTTTTCTTGGTGCAGTACAGGAAACTTCTGCCAATAATTTGTAAATAATAAGATAGTCTTGTGTAAAGGAAGCACAGGGAACGTTTGCCTCTAGTGCTAGAAAGAGTTACACTGAAGAACCAATAATGTATGTTAATAAATCCCAGCAAAGTAATCGAAAGCATTGCAAAGTGCAGGCAAAGGCGTGAGCACCGAAAAAAAAAGGTTTCGAAGTTGTATGGTTTAGTATCGAGAGGTAAGTTTTTTTTTTTTTTTTAATTTATTTATCAACGAGTCTAAGTTGCACTGAATTTTTAGGAGCCTAATAATAATTATTAAATTTGCCTTTATGGCAAAATAGTTCTGAATTTTTCTTTTTATCTAACAGTAAGTCCACTTTCTATTAGTCTACAACCTAAGCAAAAGAAAGCAAACTGAGCTCCTTCGTGGCTAGGCGGTTAGCGTACGAGCCTTTGGGGTCGGAGATCCGGGTTCGATTCCCGGCGGGAGCTCATATGGTTCGGATTCCACGTTAATCAGTAGGTCCAAGTCTCATATAGCCCTCACTGCTGAACGGGACGTAAAACTCAAAATCAACTCAACTCTACGTTTGAGTGGCCGAAATAAATTACTATTCTAGTAGTAAACACAAAAATAATGTCTAAACAATCAACTCAAGGAAACAAACTATTTTATAAATATTAATATCCAGTTAATAATAATTCACATGGATATTTAGATAGTTTGTATTGTTAAATAGTGAATCTAAATTAGCAAAATGTCATACGTCACACTCCAGAATTATATACATAAGTTCTCAAGTTATTAAGCTATGTAAAATTACGAACTTTTCACCAAGAATGTTGATTTTACATTTATTTAAGCGAGTTGATTAGGTTTAGAATTTTAATCTATAATAATCTAAAACACACGCAAATATAGTCCAATTGATATTGGAAAGAAAAAAGTTATATCACATTTGTAATTATCAGTAAGGAATTACGCGAAGATCAGTATTCTACAAGGAAAAAACAATAGTCATAGGAAATAACTGAAATTAAGGAGCCCTAATAGCATAGGAAAATTAAGCCAAAAATGACTCTAAACGGGGAAAAATATTAGAAAGCAATATTTCATTTTAACACGTTCTATGAACTCCCCGGACATTCCATAGAAAAGTCCCCAAAATTCCCACGTGGGCAACCACCTGAAATGACGTCATCAATATGGCGGAAACGCAACTACGACTATTTACGCTTATGCGCTAATATCTCATCATACAACTGAGATAAAAACTTCGTTCTGGTGCCAAATTAAGGATAAAGAATTGTTTAAGTGATTTCAGCCAACATCGTTCTTAAGTGTTGCCACCATTTTTAAATATGCCCTTTGTTATCTTAAAAATTAATTTTCTCCGTTTCATTTTCTTTGTTTTATAGTAGATTACTATGAAATTATCAGATATACAGAAAAACACCAAGAAGTAAACGTTATAAAGTAGAGTCTCGCCTTTCTGTATTATTTCTGTATCTTAACAATTAAGAGAACTACTCCATTTTATGTAGAGTAAGGTGCTGAATTTTCAGCACTTAGATTACGCTAAACATGTGAGAATATTTTTAGAATTAAAGGCGGAAAAAAGTTTGGAAAACAAACTTTTAACACATTTTTTTAAATCGCTGAGACTCCTGAGAAAATCGTCAAAAACAGCATATGAGCAACTACCTGCAATGACGTCATCAATATGGCGGCCATGCGAATACATTCATTTATGCCAATACGATAATATCTCATCATAGAACTGAGATAAGAACGTCGTTTTGGTGCTAAGTTAAAGGTATTATTTGTCAGGAAAGTAAATGTACACCTATTTTTCGAGTCTGGCATTCCTGCGCTCCATCCGTGGAGAGTATGAGAATTAAATCAATCAAATGTTTACTGAGAGGCAAAGAGAAAAGATTAATCTGAATAAGACATTGCAGAGGGACACAAGCTGTGAATACGAATAGTGCATAATATAAATAAAAGAAGACACCGAAAGAGAAAGCCAGAAACAGTGTTAAACTTAGAAAAAAAGAGTAAAAATTGTCGAAGTGGGAACAAAAAACACAAATACAACAAATACGCCGACATCTAAACGTTCACCATGCCATGATCTTGGTGTAGTGGTTAAGGTGCTGCCTTATAAAGGCAGGGGACGCTAGTTCGAATCCCCGTCAAGGACGTCTTTAAAAAATTTTGTTAATAATACATACAGCTTATTAGAGATGGCAAAAGAGGTCGTATTTAGTTTTTCGTAGCAATTATTATTGGTAATGTTTAGTACTGATAATACTTTTTGTCTTTGCGTATTGCTTTTATTCTTTTCTTCATTTCAAAAGAGAAGAATATCCGAATAAATGCCACTAAAATTCCTCATATTTTGAATGTAAACGCCATTTGCAATTAGTAAAGAATAAAAATTGAACGTTCCGTGTAGCTGCAAAAAGTAAAAAGAAAAACATGGAATTGGAGTGTTCGAATCCATACTCATGGTTATTAAAAATACAATTTCTACATGCCTTACACCTCCCGACCACGTTTCTACGTTAGCAAGTAAGAGATTTGTGTTTAGGTTAGGCTGGTCAATACGTTTTGCAAAGGGGCCCGGTTTAGCTCTGACGCACCACAGGTGTGAGAAGGGAGCAAAACACTTTTTCTCTCTCCCTCTGTGCGTCTATTATTCTATCTATCTGTATATATATAACGCTTTTTGCGAATGCCATAACCACCCTAATTTACAGCGGATTGAGACGAAACTTGGCACAAACATTAATAGTTGAAATATCTTGAGGTCGTTAACCAGAATAATCAGACGAAAATGTTCAAAATGGCAGCCCTTCAAACTCTTAAAAACTTCCAAGGGAACCAAATTTCGCCCATAAATAGGTATTCAGAAAGTTTGAATAACTTTTCCTCTTTTACTGAAATATTTGTGTGCACAGACTTATTGAAATATTGGACCCGATTAATCGCTTAAAGAAGGTTCACGCCCTTTCGCTACGGTCAGGCTTTTTTTATTTTGCAGGAGGGGGTTACTTTCGTATCGGAACAAGATGATTGTTAGTGATGATATGAAATTACACATTGAAAAAGAAGTAACTTGTGAAACGTGTTATTTCAAAGTATAATATAATAAATGTGATTTCCTCTAACACAGAGAACTGTAAATCATGTGTTTCGAGTTCGGGAGCGTGTATGGTGAGGATTGTTATTTGATTTGCTTTTTAGTAACACATTGCATTGCAAATAAAGGTAGGCAACATTAGTGGTAAGTAAAACAACAACAACAACAATAATAATAATAATAATAATAATAATAATAATAATAATAATAATAATAATAATAATAATAATAATAATAATAATATGAAATATTACAAGCTAACTCGTGTGTGTATTTCGACAATATAATTTTATATTATTATGTGGAAATAAGTAAGACTGGCTGGCGCCCGCCCCCTAATTTTTTCGATCCGCTTTATGGGTCCACGGTGTCCAATCTCACCAACACCTCTTGTTCTCTCGATATAAGTTATCGACATTTTGCCTAAAGAGGGCTCTGCCGTGGTTCCATGACTACCCATGACAATGACTTCGTTCATTTTGCATTGAAATCGCTTATTTTTCTGAGTACTATGAGTGCATACTGTGCAACGTTGCTCCCATCACTCAACAGTTTCCCGTTCTTTCGATATAAATTGCTAATATTTTGTTTGTAAGGGAGATATGGCGTTACAATTATTACGTTTGAAGAAGAATTGAGGAAGATATTGCCTTGCCACAAACAACACCTATTATTATTATTATTATTATTATTATTATTATTATTATTATTATTATTATTATTATTATTATTATTTTATTATTATTATTATTAACCACTAATGTTGCCTACCTTTATTTGCAATGCGATGTGTTACTAAAAGCAAATCAAATAACACTCCTCGCAATTCACGCTCCCGAACATGAAATACATGATTTACAGTTCTCTGTGTTAGGGGTAAGCACATTTATTATATTATTCTTTCAAATAACACGTTTCACAAGTTACTTCACTTTCAATGTGTAATTTCATATCATCACTAACAATCATCTTGTTCCAATAGGAAAATAACACCCCACCTGCAAAAAAAAAAAAAAAAAAAAACCTGACCGTAGCGAAAGGGCGAGAACCTTCTTTATGCAATTAATCGAGTCCAATATTTCAATAAGTCCCTGCACACAAATATTTCAGTAAAAGAGGAAAGTTATTCAAACTTTTTGAATACCTATTTATGGGCGAAATTTGGATCCCTTGGAAGTTTTTAAGACTTTGAAGGGCTGCCATTTTGAACATTTTCGTCTGATTATTCTGGTTAACGACCTCTTCAAGATATTTCAACTATTAATGTTTGTGCCAAGTTTCGTCTCAATCCGCTGAAAATTAGGGTGGTTATGGCATTCACAAATAGCGTTATATATATACAGATAGATAGATAAATAGACACACAGAGGGAGAGAGAAAAAGTGTTTTGCTCCCTTCTCGCATCTGTGGTGCGTCAGAGCTAAACCGGGCCCCTTTGCAAAACGTATTGACCAGCCTAACCTAAACACAAACCTTTTACTTGCTAACGTAGAAACGTGGTCGGGAGGTGTAAGGCATGTAGAAATTGTATTTTTAATAACCATGAGTATGGTCCACTTCCATGTTTTTTTTTTTTTTTTAAACTTTTTGCACCTACATCGAAACGTTCAATTTTTATTCTTTACTAATTGCAAATGGTGTTTACATTCAAAATATGAGGAATTTTAGTGGCATTTGTTCGGATATTCTTCTCTTTTGAAATGAAGAAAAGAATAAAAGCAATACGCAAAGACAAAAAGTATTATCAGTACTAAACATTACCAATAATAATTGCTAGGAAAAACTAAATACGACCTCTTTTACCATCTCTCATGAGCTGTATGTATTATTAACAAAATTTTTTAAAGACGTCCTTGACGAGGATTCGAACTAGCGTCCCCTGCCTTTGTAAGGCAGCACCTTAACCACTACACCAAGATCATGGCGTGGTGAACGTTTAGATGTCGGCGTATTTGTTGTATTTGTGTTTTATGTTCCCACTTCGACAATTTTTACTCTTTTTTTCTAAGTTTAACAGCTGTTTCTGGCTTTCTCTTTCGGTGTCGTCCTTTATTTACACTATGCACTATTCGTATTCAAAGCCTGTGCCCTTCTGCAATGTCTTATTCAGATTAATCTTTTCTCTTTGCCCCTCAGTAAACATTTGATTGATTTAATTCTCATACTCTCCACGGATGGAGCGCAGGAATGCCAGACTCGAAAAATAGGTGTACATTTACTTTCCTGACAAATAATACATGATTCAAATGATTTCAGTTAATATAGTTTTTTTATGTGTTACCGCCATTTTTAAATATGCTGCGTATCATCTTAAAAATTAATTTACTCCGTTTCATTTTATTTGTTTCAAATCAGATTATTATGAAACTATCAAATACATACAAATATACACTATCTAAAATGAGAAGCTAGATATTTCCTGCGTTTTAAGGAGTGAGCAAGAACTTTGCTTGAGGTACGAGTTGTCTCCATTTTCCCAAACTCTGTTCGATAATGTTGGATTGGGTAAAGGAACCAAGTCAAAGATAACATATTTCGTTGACAAGATGTGTGACCTAAGCAATATCTTACCCAAGAACCGACATTTGTTCTCGATGCTGGTGATCTTTTACATCAAGTACATTGGCCTCGCCCTGCTATCTATGGTGAAATTTGTCATAGGTAAATCAAATACATAAATATTCGTTACGGAACCAATGTGATCGTTGCTTTCGACGGGTATGAAGAACCAAGTACAAAACATATTTTGCATGTACGAAGAGGCCAGGTACTACGAAGCTGAAAGTAACAGAATTGAACGTCGTGCCCAATCCACAAGAGCAGTTCTTGTCAAACACAGCTAATAAATCAAATTTGACTATCACCGGATCCTGGTCACGAAATAACATATTCTCTGTGGGACCTAATGTGAATATTTGGGTTTTGCGTTTGAGGGACACTTTTTGAAATGTTTTCCCAATAACACTCTCAGAAAATCTTCTCCTACTTCCTAGGAAAGGATAAATTTCCGTTGTATTAATTTAAACGTACAGTGAAACCTGTCAACTTGGCCACCTCTCTAATTTGGCCACCTGCTTATCTTGGCCTAGTTCGTCTTGAACCTGCATTTTCCCATAAGACATTCGTTACTTACTACTCTATAAGTTGGCCACCTGTCTATCTTGGAAGTTGGCCACACTGAAGCAATGTTTATCCTATGATGATAATGATAAATTTACCTGCGTATCTTGGCCACGCAAAATATGTTTTGTTATTTTTCTTAACTCTTTCTTATTGCCATATGAGAGGCAGATGTTCTGTATTTGTGACTGGACACAAAGAAGCATAGATTCGCACGATTTGTTCTTGGAGGTCAATGGCCAGAACACTACCCTCATAAAGGGGTGGTGAAGGAAGGTGTGAATAAGAAAAAGCACATACAGGAATTCAGGAAATGGTTGTACGTATTTGTTTACCCTACCTGTTTTGGTAAAACCATTAGCTATATCAACTACTCTCATCAGTGGGGAGCTTTAGTAATTCCGGAAAATTCTCAAGGTTAAAAATAACCATCTCAATTGTCAACTATTGGCACCTGTCGGTTCTTCAAAAGATAGCGGAGTGTTTGAGATATCAATTCCTTCAAGATTTTCTCAAAACATCTTTGGCTCCGAGGGAAACACTTTCAGCTCATTAACAAGAGATAGTTAATTACAATATTAGAATGTGCATATCTGCCAAAAAGAATAAAACAAATACGTCTAGAATGAACCACCATTCAGTAAGAACTGAAAAGAAGTCATATAAATTGCATATGAATTTCTCAATTTATAACTTAGCTTTTCTTGTTTTCAATCTCAATAACTCAGTGTGCTATAATATCAATTTCAATAAATTGCGTACATACGCTTCTATTTCATGGTTGTTTGTGTTATTGTGTTTTCAATATCCAAATAATCCAATGTACCAGACTAGTTTTCAGGAAAAGAAAGGTATGCACATATATTAAACATACTATAGTAATATTTTCTAGTACTGTATACTTTTATGATTACTCTATATACATTACCGTATTTATAAGTAGCTATCGTGGCACTGATTATTAAAATTTTACAATCAAGTAATACTAGAAATCCTATTCTAAAAATACACAAATCACACTTATTTTCTGTAAGTTGGCCTCCTGTCTAAGTTGGCCACTTTTCGATGGAACCAATGGTGGCCAACATAAACAGGTTTCACTGTATTTTTATTTTCGTAGGAGTATATCCAAACTGTTGCGAAAAATAAAATAAATAAAACGAATTATATCATGAACCTTGCAAGCCTCCCTCCAAGTTCAGCTGCAGCGCGCCAGCATAGTTCTCTAGCGTACCATCAGATACAAGAGTGGAAGGGAAATAACCTTTCGCCTGAGGAATGGGAATGGAAAATAGAGGCTGGGCAGTATATACCCGTGGCATCGACTTTGCCACAAGCGAAAGATAATCTGCTGCATCTCGTACGGTGTGGACTCCTCTGCATATCAATGTGTGGGGAATGCGCGGTTGAATCGTGCACAAATAAACTAATATTAAATTCATTAGAAGATGACGATTATATTTGTGATAATATTGAGGAAACTTCAAAATCATCTTCTAAACGATTCAGAAACATTAATGAATAAAACAGTTAAAATGCAATTGTTAAGAGCTAGGTTGTGTATTTTGTAATGCAGTAAATGATTTCTAAATTTTGATTAAATATGTTATGTTGTTAAACAAAATTTGAAATGTGTGTTATTTCATAACAGTAAAATTTATAATATTTGCTATTTTAAATAATAATTTTGTTTGATAATATCATAAAGTAAAATGTAGACTTTTTGCCATTACAAAGCCAAGTAAATTAGTAATATCAATATTACTTTAAAATACTAAAAATATTTCGTATGTATGTATTTGGTAGTTTCATAGTAATCTAATTTGAAACAAATAAAATGAAAGAGTAAATTAATTTTTAATATAATATTCGACATATTTAAAAACGGTGTTAACATATAAAAACAATATTAACTGAAATCATTTGAATCATGTACCTTTAACTTAGCACCAGAACGACGTTCTTATCTCAGTTCTATGATGAGATATTATCGTATTAGCATAAATGAATGTATTCGCATGGCCGCCATATTGATGACGTCATTGCAGGTAGTTCCTCATGTGCTATTTTTGACGATTTTCTCAGGAGTCTCAGCGATTTAAAAAAATGTGCTAAAACGTTTGTTTTCCAAACGTTTTTGCGCCTTTAATTGTAAAAATATTCTCACATGCTTAGCGTAATCTAAATGCTGAAAATTCAACATCTTACTCTACATAAATTGGAGTAGTTCTCTTAATTGTTAAAATACAGAAATAATATAGAAAGGCGAGACTCTACTTTATAACGTTTAGTTCGAGGTGTTTTTCTGTATATCTGATAATTTCATAGTAATCTACTATAAAACAAATAAAATGAAACGAAGAAAATTAATTTTTAAGATAACAACCGCCATATTTAGAAATGGTGGCAATACTTAAGAACGTTATTGGCTGAAATCACTTAAACAATTCTTTATCTTTAATTTGGCACCAGAACGAAGTTCTTTATCTCAGTTGTATGATGAGATATTAGCGCATAAGCATAAATAGTCGTATTTGCGTTTCCGCCATATTGATGACGTCATTTCAGGTGGTTGCCCACGTGGATTTTTGGGAACTTCTGGGGAGTTCATAGAACGTGTTAAAATGAAAATTTACTTTCTAATATTTTTTCCGTCTCCAACCCTAATTTGCCTATACTATAAGAAATTAACATGATAACACGAGATGTCTCTCACCTACTATATTAAATTGCGCTAGAACCGCTAATAGAACGTTATATCTGGGTCAGAGTCCAGAAACTTAAGTTTTAATTTAATTCCACCAGTCGAGTATTGTAATGTCGCATTCATATGTCGTCATGGCCTATTGACAATGACAATTAAATGTAAACCATTAGGTAAGCCATAGATATGAAATAATACTGAAGAAAACTCGATAAAATATGCTACATGATTGATGATACTTGCGACTGTAATACGTACTTTATGTGTAACAAATTTGGAAATACTCATCATATTTTAATTTCATTTAAAATCTTTCTACAAAGATTTAAATTTCGAGGGACAGTAACTCTTGAAAAAGAAATTGGAAGAATTTGCTCTAAGTATCACGACAGTAGTTCAGGTTGCGTGAGGAAACAGTGAAGTTAGTGACTCTCCACTACTGGGACCTTCTTCTTGATAAAGCATTCAGTTCGGAAGCATTGTTGATGCCAGCTTATCTACAGACGATTCCAGATACTGAGAGATAGTGGAATCTTTTTGTCACAGAAAAGGTCTTGTACTATTGTGCAATTTAAAATTCTGTATGTTCAGTCGTAAAGGTAGATGTAACCAAGAAAAGAGAGGGATTCTGTCTCTTCTGTTCTTTATTTTTCCGGCTGAGTCACTGGTAGCACCAAGAAACTGTGCTTAACTTTTCCTCAAATATCTTTTTCACTTTTAGTTTATGATTCCTTATAATTAATTAATTTTCGTTTACGAGTATCTTCTTTAACCTTCAAAATTAAACGAGAGTTCGTCTTATTTATTTCCACGACAAGACTTCTGTGAAACCTTATCTACGGAAGTACGTGCATTTATATTTTACGTCATTCCTCCCCCCTCTCTAGAGATGCTAAGAGTGTCTTATCATTTATATATATTTGCTTGGTTAATCCTTTACCTTCAACCTTCAGAAGATCGACTTAAACTATTGCTTTTGCAAAGCTCAGCTTTTTTTAAAGCTCCAAACGGACATATGATGGCAGAAATTTTCGGAAATGGTTGCTTTTTTAACTGTTAGCTTCTGATTTTAGATAGTGTATATTTACAACGAAGCGGGGTACACGTGTACCTTTGCACCCCCTAAATCGGGCCCTATATATATATATATATATATATATATATATATATATATATATATATATATATATATATATATGGGGAGTGTTTTCTGTTGCAGCGGAGTGCAATTGTTACTTTTTCCCCCTTGCAGTCGAATCTCTTATTTTCCTTAGAGATATTAAATATTTCAAAAATATCCTGGGATCTGATTAGCAACACGTAATAGAGCTAGCGTCTGGTCTTTCAATGAATGAGACATATGAGAACATATTATGAAGGGAAATAGTCTGTGATAGGGTAACAACCTTGATGTAACAGAATAAAGTAATTTTCTGTTTTGTATGTATACTTGAACTTTAGATATTTTAGCTACTATCTGTATAAATATACTATTTTCACTTACTTCTCTTGTATTCTCGAAAGTTCTTCTCCGTCAGTTCTTCCGTTTGTCCTTGTGGAATGTTTTGTTCGTTATCTATTGGTAAACCTAATAGTTCACCCAACCTGAGCCACGACACAGGACTGTCGTTATTGGTCAGAGGTCTTCTTCTCGTGTCTGGAACATAGTCAGGGTCATTGGCAGAAAGAGCTCGTGTATCTAGCCTGTCTACAGGAACACTGTCTACATAATATGATTCTGCAGCTTGTGCTGGATCAATTTCTGAAAAGTAGAATTTAAAAATAATTAGGTTTATAGTTTAATTATGTGTACAGTCACTCACATAAGTACCTGGACCCCTGACTGTTATAATTCCTTTACTTGGGGTCCAGGTCATTTGCAGATGTGAGAACGCCTAGACAAATGCAACCCAAATTACACGTAACTTTTTTCGGCACTGACAGCAGTTGGTAGCACTGGGTCAAGTCTTTATGCAAATAAAATTGTGTGTAGATGACGCACAAAACATTTCTCCATTCTAAGATGAATCTCTCTGGTTCAGAGCGTGTTATCCAATGAACGTCATGTTTATCTCAATATTGCTGTATATGTAATGTATTATTTCATTATATACTATACTGTATATTCAAAGAAATAAAAATACTGATCACACATGAATCAGAAAATGTTTGAAAGTAGACGAAAATATAAAATCTAGAACAACTACTAGAAATAAGTTTGTAAATGACTGTCTCCAATGACGGGCCTTCTCCAATTCTCCTTATTCCAACATCTTTTTCTTTCAAGGAAAGAGATCTTGCTTGTCACACTGAGTATGCATTGAAATTGAAATTGAAACACTTGAAAAGTTTCAGGCTGGTCGGAATTCGAACCCGCGTCTACAGAACAGAAGTTCAATGAGCTAAGCACTCACCTACCCCACGACTTAACCTTCCACCCAAACTAATACCTAGTTAAAATCGTTTCATGGAAAAATATAAACAAGATACTAATGTTTGTGTGAGTGTCTTCATCTAGATTACCTTGTTTAACTCAAAGACAAATTGTATAGACGTTCCTCAATGAGGAAAATATCACGAAACGTTCTTCAAGTTGAGGCTACGTCATCGGTTTTAGGAATGGTCCCGGTTTACATTATGTTTCTTCTTTACGATAACTTCTAATTTCTAAAGAAGAAAAGACGACAGAAATTATTTTCACATTTTTTGAATTGTATCAACACGTGTAGAAATAGACAGTTCTACGTTTATGCTACATAACTACTAGTTTATTTTCTTATATTCATGTGAGGAATTTGTGGCTAATTGAGCCGGTGGCACTAGCCGAGTGATCTCGGGCGTTCGGCTTCTGATCATTGACGCAATCCACTAGGGGTTTAATTTCCTCTGAAGAGCAAGGTCGGAATTTTAACTATCCTCAGTATTTCTGTGTTCGTGTCCCTGTAGTGTTTGGAATACGTCGAAAGGACATGAGGTGCCAGTGGCGAACAATACTCCGGTTGGGACGATTAGTTTAAAAAAAAATGTGGAAGTAGGAAACTCATTGCAGCTACCTGGGTTCAAATTCCGTCGTGGCAATTATTAATTTTTCTGTATGGGAAGCCAATGTTTATGTAATTGGTATTGTAATTATGTTATTCCTTTATTATTATTATTATTATTATTATTATTATTATTATTATTATTATTATTATTATTATTATTATTACCGCAGAAGGAAAGAAAAAGAAACATAGTCGAAGGTATTCATAGAAACAGAAAAGATATGCAGTGTCTCAGATGTTTCTTAGGTTTACCCACGAACGTAATAAAATTACGTTTATGGATTTAGAGATAGAATTATCATTTTATAACAAGAAATGAAATATAAATATCTCTTAGCTGATAACAGTAATGCATTTTGTTTCACCCTTCTTCTAGGTAGAAAGTGAGATGACATCTTAAATAGGATCATTCTCGTGACTAGCGGTCCCTATTGTAAGTTCGATCACTATTTGCAATTTGTGTAAGCTAGGAACAATTCCTTGGAACTCATTTTTGGCCCATACTACAGCAGTAAGGACGTGTTTAACTTACGTATTCGTCAATTCTTGTCCAAACACGTTACGTTCCTAGACAGTTACAAATGAAGTTTGATACGGATAACGTAATTTTGTGTTGTTGGTATTTCAAATGTGAAGAAAGTCCTCTCAACTCTTAGACACAGAGAAATTGAATATTTTTCATGTTAGTATACATCAGAAGTATCAATATTGCAAATTATAAAAATCTCCTTAATTGCCACATCGGGGACCGAACCCGCGTTCCGAACATTATGAAACGAACGCTTAAGCCACTACTCCTATACATCACTGTTATGGGAGAAGGAAAAAACTGGATGTACAGTGAATTCAGTAATTACACACTTTTACGATTCAAGTGTAATAATGCTGAAACTTTCTGATTTCAGTCATGATAAAATAGTAAAGTATCATGCAGAAAGAATACTTTAAATTGACAACTCATATGTACGGAGGCGCTAATGTACGGGTCTCGCCTCGGGCCCTGATTTTTCACGGCACGTCATTGAGCAGATACTCATATTGATTGGAATCTGGTGTTTCAGGGCACTGGGTTATTTTTTTTAGTTATCTAATGTAACGAACCTTCCTCAGTATCTTGTTTCCTATGTTTACGCGTTTTACTCACTTTTACAGTAACTTTTTAAGAACAGGGACAAAAACACAGAAACATTGAGGATAGTAAAAATCATAAACACTATTCGCGCGTTCTTCTCTTGCCTGAAGTAAAACAATAAAGTAAGGTGAACATGCATTTTTGGTCTTCCATCTTCTATGTGTTGTCAAAGCCGATTAGCCAATATTTTGGAACATTTCTAGTAGATTCAGTGTATTTAGTCTTTCTATTGTTTTGAATCTATCGGGCCACTTGAGCAGTTGTGTATCATGTTGCGGGCAATAATTAAAAGAATGAAAGCAGTGTCCTTCCAGAAATGACTTTCTTAGAAACGTGTCAACCTTCCTGTAAAAGTTAAATACCAAAATCTGAGGTTTAGTAGTTGTCTCAATTTTAAAAATTGTTAATATGAATTTAAAACTTTACTCTGTTGGAATTTATATGGAAAGTGGCAAATTTGAAAATATTTTTGTTTTAG
The DNA here is from genome assembly GCF_964235325.1 of Thermobia domestica. NCBI lineage: Eukaryota > Metazoa > Arthropoda > Insecta > Zygentoma > Lepismatidae > Thermobia > Thermobia domestica. The sequence continues at coordinate 87,157,932 of NC_137466.1, forward strand.
CTTTTTATTCCATAATGGACATCATTAATACAAATGTTATTTATTTCAAAACTATTTTAGGTTTCCTTGGATTGTAAAAGCCAATGAATTGAATTTCAGGTTGTTTACATTAAGGAGCTCTCTGATTGGGCAAATTAAAAGGACCTCAACGATTTATCCCTCTACATGCGATGTCTCCTTTATCGCCTCTGTGGCGAAGTCGGAAAAACATCCTCCTATAGATCATAAGGTTGATGGTTCCCGCCCACTCCGTAGTACTTCTTTCTTTTAGTGTTTTTAAAGACTCACTTTAACGTAAACAAATCACGCTTATAGGTGATTTAACATATTTGGAGAAGTAATTTTAAGGTTCATTGGCGTTTCATCGCGCTTCTGCCGCTGGTTGGTATAATTTTCAGGACGAAAGTGGGGCCACAGCGTATCGTCGCTGCAGAGCATTCAATTTTAAATATGTTTGTTTAGCTTTAAAAAATCACAACTAACAATAAAAATGACAAAGAGGCTACTTTAATACTATTATAAACCAATTAAAGTTTTCTATCTACTTATTGTCTATAAACAGGTTTGTTGAGCATGTCAGTTCTGAGTTGCTCATCCGCGCTAAATGATTGTTGACGGTTATAAAGGTTTTGGAATAAATTGTTAATTTGCAGTTCAAGATGATATGCAGGAAATAATACCGTTTGAAATGAAGTGTATTTGATGAGAGGTGTCTGCTGTCAAAGGAAATAAATTCGTATTTACTACTTTTTTAAAAACACAAGTTAACACAGTTCTTGGCAAAGCCGTGACCGGGAATCTAGAGTCGGAGCCCGCAGCGAGGTAGCGAGTTTAACTTCAAATTGAAAAACAAAAAGATGTACAAACACGCAAGGAAATGAGGGATAATTTGGTCTTTAGAGGGCTTCGAACCCTTAACAGGCACTCCCCTTGACTCAAGGTTTTTCAGAGCAATGGATTATTATTTTTAAAGTTAACTAATTTAACGAACCTTCTTCAGTATCTTATGTTTCCTATTTTTATTCGATTTACTTAATTTTACCCGTTTCACTAATTTTTACAGTTTCCCCAGCAAGAACAGGGACTAGAAGACAGAAACATTGAGGGCAGCGCAAATCATAAAGATTCTTCGCATATTCTTCCCTTTCCTTAAGTAAAACAATAATAACATATGGTGAAAATGCAAGTTTTGGTCTTCCATCTTCTATGTGTTGTCAAATCTGTAAAATCACACGAAGAGCAATATTAGGTAATACACAAGACGCTCAACCCCTCTTAGCTATTTATGACATAACAATTGCATAGAACCGAATAGCTCTAGTATTTCAACAAATCATCATTTGTCATTTTTTTTTACCAAAATACTTCATGACTTTTCCGACAATCTGATACTTTAGATGTTGTTAATACGCGAAGTTCATTGATCTCGTCACTTATTCACTTACTCCCTTACTATCATCGACAAATTTAGGGTCTTTCCTTAGATATAGAAATGTGAAATTTAAATGAAAATGAAAACGAGATCCTTCAGTTTTACGTTCCACGCTTATGTCGGCTAGGTTAAAGGAAACCATGATGATGAGAAATGAATGAATTGATGGAATGAATAAAGTATCAGGAAACGGGAGAACCTAGAGAAAACCCAGACAGACGGTGTTTGTCAACCACAAATTCCACTTGAAGCGAGCTGGGATCGAACCAAAGGCCCCATGCACCAGAGGTGAACGCTCTCCATTGAGACACCGCGGCCCCAATCCAGGAAATTTAGTATCCAGTCTTGGTTTTGCGTGCAAATGCAAACAAATTTAAGAACAAAAATCATAATGATATTTCTCTTCCTTAAGCCCTTACAATGAAGTGCGTTGATTCTCTAACAGAAAGACTTGAAATCCCATTAAAAATAGTTCATGTAAAATATGTAGCCAAGTCATCAACTTTGCAATAATAATAATAATAATAATAATAATAATAATAATAATAATAATAATAATAATAATAATAATAATAATAATAATAATAATAATAATAATAATAAAGGAATAACAGAATTACAATACCAATTACGTAAACAATACATTTCAATAAAGAAAAATATAGTTCCAAGGATGGGATTCTGGGGTGCTGCATTACGAGTCTCCCGGTTTCATACTTTGGCCCAACTTCCTCAGACAAGGCTAGGAGAATAAACTAGTAGTTACGGAATATAAACATAGAACTTTCTATTTTTACACGTGTTGATATAATTCAAAGCAATGTGAAAATATTTTTTGCTATGAGGTAACCTCAACTTGAAGAGCGTTTTCTGATATTTTCCTCATTGACGAAGGTCAATATAACTTGTTTTTGAGTTAAAGAAGGAAATCTCGAATAAGTCATTGTGGCACTCACATAAGCAACGTCTCGTTATATGATCCTTAGTATCTATGTATAGTCTTCCACAAAACGATTTTAACCAGGGTGGAAAACAAAATCATGATTTTTAAAAACAAAATCATTTTTGTTGATTTTTTTTATTTAAATCGATTTTTTGGATTTAAATCAAATCTTTCTTCTTGCGTAATACAAGTCACGAATTGAAGACAAAACATTAGGAATTAATATTAAATGTTAAATATGCTAAGTGAAAGCATTTGGCTTGAATTTTGAATTGATTGCCAGTCGTTAACTTCTTTCAATCCCAAATAGAGACGCAAGGGTTCGAAAAAAAAGTCTTCTTTTTGTTGGGGGGGGGGGACTCGGTTTTTCTACTTCGCTTTTTTGTTGGGAAATTTTGGGCTTTTTTTTTCAAATTCTGCTTTAAATTGATAAAGCAGGTTTTGTTTCGCTTCTCTACAATACAAAAACTCATTTAAATAGTAGTGGATGCAGATAATAACACAAAACCTCGAAAATAAACATGAATTTCGAAAACATATTTCAAACAATTTTAATTCTTGATACCTTTTGATTATGAATCCCCCAAAAAATAATCCATGTGTATAATAAGTTGCAATTAAGTTTTAACTTTCATATGCATTATAAGCGATATTTTTTATTGTGAATTAAAGATACAAGAACAAGGAAAAAACATGCATGACATACAGAATTTATTGTACTATGTGTGTGAGTTCAAACAAATAACACACAATAACAAATAATAAGAAGATAATAATATATTTACTGAACAAACGCACAAAACAAATTTAAGTTTCGACACCGTAGCTTTCTCAAAAATAACATGTTCTTCTCTTTGTTCATTACATATCAAGTGGCTGAAGTGGTACAACGTTGGCTTCGCATTCGGGAGGTCATGGGCTCGATTCACGCTGCCGACCATCCTGACTGGAGTTTTCCAGTGTTTCCCTCAGTCCTACTAGGAAAATGCCGGAATGGTACCTACTAAAACAGGCCCTGGCCGATACCTTCCCAAATCCTTTCCATGTTGTTAGATATCCAGTATAAAATAGCCTCTGAGCTGCATCTGGTGATTGTTAAATAAATAAATAAATATAATTCCCTCGTCAATCTGTTATAGCCTATAAGTTTATTATTTCTGACTTCCGAGACTTTCATAAACATTCGTACTAAAGTAACAATGAAAAATAATAATTATTTTATTACAATTCAACGTATTACTTTAAAGGACTGAAAAAATGCAATCTTTGTATGGGACGCTCAAAAATCACCTAATTTGTTAATGCACCTCTTGCTTCCGCCTTTGCTACCCCTACAGAAACTTCTTTGAAGTGGAACAGAAATGTTGAAAATGTATTTTCTATTCATTTATTACATACGTAACAATCTGTTACTACCTATCAGGTGCTTCGGACCTGCAAAATGGGTAGTGTCCCAAATTCTGTAATGCACTGGCTGTTCCTTAAGCATCTTTAGAGTCAGGAAAGTACAGAATTCTCTGTTCATGGATCATATGCGTAGTACTGTTCATCTGAGCGTTTGGTTTTCAAGGCTCTGGAATATATAACCACCATCACGGCTTACCCAACCCTGAAAGTTTCTGAATTTTTAAGAATTCAACGTCATTACGGAACTTTTCCTTTTTTTTAAAAAAAAATAAAAAGGTACGAAATACATTTAAGTCAAGCACAACGATCATGAGTAAGTGGTTAGCTCTTTCTCTTCTATTGGGAAATCCGGGTTTCAGTCCCGCATTCGACTATTAAGACAAAAGTTCTTAATTTCATCTGTGAATGTAGAGATAGTGCGTGTACTGTGATTCCTGGCTGATTTCATTTCTTATGTTTTAAATTGTTACTATTACTAATTACCAGCAATGACAGATTTGCGAAAGGGGTTATAGTGAGGAGGGTGTCTTTCGGACTGAAGCCTATTCTCCGAAATATCTAAAATTTCGTTTGTTTTAGAAATTCTGTAATGTCTTTACTCATAACTTCAAGCTCCCCTCAAATGAAAATCAGGCTTTAGAAAAAACTAACCATTAATAAGAAAAAGAACCCTCCCAAAACACTTTTCTAAATCCGTACTGATCATTTGTATAAAATGGTATTCAAGGTTGCATCCGGAAGATAATTGCTACATCATTACACAGCTACAGTATAACAGAAATGTGGAAGTATACTCTGACTGATATATTGAAAAACATAAGTTTAACTATGTGCTAGAAATTAGAGTACTAAGCTATAAGAAATGAAACACGAATAACTAAAAATGAAATGATCTAAAGAAGAAAAAATGTCGATAACTCAGAAGTTAAAATAAAGTTATATATCCTCTTTTGCTCTCAAATACTACGTACTTAATGTTTAAGTCATAAAACATGTGCTCCATCCATCATGATGGTGAATTCTAAAAGGAAATATGCCATTTAGGTCATGAAATCTTGTTTAATTATAGAGTATACTATAAGAAAGCTAAAGTTATGAAAAAAGCCAAGATTTCCGTTTTTCCCTAAAAGCAGGCTTTTTATGTAAAAAAATTTAAAGCCGGCTATTTTGCATCTCTAATCCTAAACAATGTTTCTTAAGCACTAATGAAAAAGTACGGCGACATTTATCAACATGATACTTTTTTTTCACAAAAGTTACTTATATTTGGCAGGGGCATACCTAAAAAATGGAACTAGCTTGCGGCACGAAATACATATAAAATACGCAAATTTCGCCTAAAGTTATAAAATCTAAAAAAAAGGTTAAGTTTCGAAGAGGGAATCGGACCCCTTTATAAATACGCCCCTATTATCTGGGAACAAATGAACAGACGCGCACACAAAATTTTTGTCTTAAATATCCATGGTGATTTTCTCGTTGGAATAGTTAACGATTTAAAAACCTTATGTTACGAAGATAAGAAAGCAGAATTCCTCCGTTACCCGTTCAAAACGGGATTTTCCCTAATCATCCTCTGCATGAAACGCTCGTTTTCATACTGTGCTGTACATACATTTGCATCTTATTGTATTATGATTATCTTCCATAATTTAAATAACACAACAGAGGCTGGATTTTACTTATTTTCACTTGAAATTAATTTATTTCTGAATTTGATTTAAATCAACAATTTTTATTTAAAAAATCAAGTGATTTAAATCGTAATTTAAATCAGACTGATTTAAATCAATCCACCCTGATATTAACTATTTAATAACTTATGTGGAAGCCGAAGTGACGCGGTAGGTAAGTGGTAAGCGTGTTGAACATCTATTCTTGAGACCTGGGTTCAAATCCCTGCCAGGTTCAAACTTTTTCAAATGTTTTGATTAAAATTTCAATACATATTCAGTGTAAGAAACAAGATCTTCTCCTCTCCAGAAAGAGAAAGATGTTGGAATGAGGAGAATTGGAGATCTCTCAATGGAGGCAATCATTTACAAACTTATTTCCAGCAGTTGTTCTAGATTTGATATTTTCAGCTACTTTTAAGCATTGCCTGATTCATGTGTGGTCAGTATTTTTATTTCTCTAAACATACAATATATAAAGAAATAATACATTACATACACAACAATATTGAGATTAATATATGGTATTCTTTGGAAAACACGATCCGAACCATAGAGATTCATCTTAGAATGGAGAACTGTTTCGTTAGTCACCTACTTTACAGTTTACCATGCATAAACACCTGGATCAGGGCTACCAACTGCTGTCAGTGCTGAGAAAAGTTACGTGTAAGTTGGATTGCATCTGTCTAGGCGTTCCCACATCTGCAAATGACCTGGACCCCAAGTAATGGAATTATAAGAGTCAGGGGCCCAGGTACTTATGTGAGTGACTGTACAAGCTATCCAATAAAATACAATTTTTTAAAAGTTTTATTTTTCCGGGATTTATAGCCAGTTATGATTTCAGATTTTTCACCCGGGAGGTATTTTCAATATACAGGGGACGAGAAACGCATATATTACGAATATATTAGTCAAGTCATATTGAGGATAAAAGGAGATATGGCTCTAGGAAGAATTTTGTTGCCCTGCCCTGGAGGGAATCTCTCCTGGGCTATTTTCTGAAATCATCACTGTTGAAAGCGACCTGAAACACGGGGACACCATATTACGGTTATTGTTTATTTTTGTTTGAGATATCATTATGCAGGAACAATAAATAAGCTAAGCATTTGTAATAAGGAAAACGTCTGCCACATTATTAATTTACCTGTATACCTGTACTCCTGTATATTTATCCTGTGAAACTTTCAAGAACTTTTCTCTTTCCTTTATCGCTCACGATGTACGGAGAAAAACTTACGCCGAAACCTCACATACCTAACAGTCGAAATTAAATACGCAGAAATTTAGCTTCTTTATACAAAAAAAGAGAATAATCATTGTATAAAAAGCATTCACATAACTAATTTGTGTAGTTGGAAAAATATTTTAACAGATTTGTATTAAAATTAGGTCTTTTAAAGAATAATACATTAAATTTTAATTTCAGAAAAAAGTGACGGTTAAAGTAAATTAAAATAAACCTCAACATTAACTTATTAAAATTAAAATAAAAAAAACGACAATTTCCACTATTATGCAATGAGAATTGTCTTGCGTTGAGAACGTTAATATAAAATTAAGTGGATAAGGTTAAGAGGATGAGAAAGTAAGTCTATTATTATGAGAAATTACTGGTTTTCAAAAAAGAACTGATAATTAATAAAGAGTAAAATTAAAATATCATATTCACTTCACATGGTTTTTGAGAAAAATAGCGAATAATTATCCGTTAAAAATGAACTCCTAAAATTTAATTGATTAACTAAAAATTAACAATTTTCTAACTAATTGATTTAATCCTCAATTTTTAAAACGGATTAATTACAAAACTGCTAATTTGTCAAAAATTCGAACACAGAATTATAATAACTGAAAAAACGTACAATGATGAACATTCACTGATCACTAAGCATTCATAAGAATATAAACACAGTGTTAAGTGTTATACTTCACATTTCTCCAAGTCCAATTGCTCGTCAGAGAATACCTTAAAGCATTTATTTTCTCGGAAAAGCAAAGTTCGTTACTCTTCAAGATAACTTACATTTTTACTAAATCATATTATCCCAACTCTTATTTAAACTTCCTTCAGCCAGGTTTAGTTTAAACGTTTCTTGTCCTATGAGAATTTTCACAGAATAAATATACAGGTATAATAAGGAAAGTTTATTATTATGTTACATATTTATTTAAATTGAAAAATCTGTGAGTAGATTGTTTCCACTACATCATTATCCACGAATATAAGAGATGTTTCGTTTCGTGATTTATTTCAATCCGAGAACAACGCGAGAGATTTAGTGTGGTGGATCACCTTGGAGTTTAGGTCCTGTAAATTTGTAAGATACTGGTTATTTTGTATATGATTTCTTTTTAAAAACTCAATTCGTGTTATAGTTTGAAAGATTAAATCAATTATAATAATCAACACTTATAATATCAGAGAATGATTACGCTAACAAGAATGCTTATGCATTAAAATCACAGTTTCTGCTTCTATTATTATTGCTAATTTTAGGATAAGTATCTCCTATTTCAATGAGCCTTAACATTATGAAAATATGTACCTACATAGTTCGACATTTGATATGGATTACCATGTAGTTAACACTTTGAGTGCTAATTCCGTATTTTCACGGAGTAGCTGATCTTTTGTAGACTGTGGATTCCGTATTTATATGTGATGTGATTCAAAATGTATTTCAATGGTTTTGCTCCTTTGTTATACAGAGTTAGCAGTTTTGAAATATACCTTGGACTTCGTAGTTCGGAGTTTCGTCAATAGATGACATGAAAATCCTAGTTAATATCTTGTTTCCACCAGGGTTCAGAAACCATGTGCTTATTGTTTGACCGTCAAAATGGCGAGAAAGAGCCTGTCGGGTAAATGTTATTTGTGATTTTTTAATGGTTTTGTGTTTGAAATATAAAATATTATATATAAGAATAAAGAGCAAGTTCTATACTTTCAAACTATGTATTATTTGTATTATTTTAGCTTTTCTAGATTTGGAGATATAATTTTTTAAAAAGGTTGCAAAAAAAGCTCAGCATTCTTGGGAAAGCTTCCACTTCAGAGCCTAGCACTCAAAGTGTTAACATAATTTTCGGGGAAAGTCAAAAACAGAGAAATTCGAAACTTATAGAGTTGGGAAGAAATAAAGATAACGCGAAATATACATTAGAGCAGTTCGCAAATATAAATATAAAATGTCTATATCGTGATGTGTACAGAGACGAGTAGATTTATTTTATTTATTCAATTACCTATACATATTTCTGGGCTTACTGGTATATATGATCTTAAGCCCGTCACGTATGAGGAATAGCGTCCCTCGGCGAGCACAGTAACCGGGGAAGCGTGAAGGAAGAAAGCCATCTGGGACCTATATGTTAGGTATGTAAATCCCAGCATTTGCCTGTTGTGAATGAGGAAAACTCACCTCACTCACAACGACTAGCCAATTAAGCTGTTATACCATTTCGACCAAGTGTCTCTACCGGGAATCGAACCCGGGACGATCCGCACCGAAGTCGAGAGCGTTAGCAACTACTCTACGCCGGCCCAGTAGAATCATTTGTAAGCTACAATACAAGGTCATGATCTTAACATGTTATAAGGAATAAAGTTCACTATAAAGGGTGTTTCAAAACAACACCGACAACGTTTATATGATTCCTGACACCAAGTCACCAAGACAAAAACTATAGACTAACATGGGTAAACAAATGCTTCTTTTCGGAGTTATAGACTGCCTAAAGTATAAAAAATTGAACATTAAATGCCCATAGTTCCAAAACTATGTCACCTACTATAGTCAGGTCAAGGCTTCATTTAGGAACTAATATGTGTCCTATCCAAATATCCAAGTGTCAGAATCCTGTGGTACTTCCGAAACAATTTTTACAGAGATAGTTGGTGAGTACTTCAAATTATATGCCCATAGCCAAACTCCCTCTATAAAAATTGATTCCGGCAGGATTTTGGCACTCGTTATATTCTCGCTATATTTGGATAGGACACATACTAATTCCTAAGTGAAGTCTTGACCCGACTACGGTAGGGGCCATAGTTTTGGAGCTATGGGCCTTTAAAGTTCATTTTTCATTTTTCGGCAGCCTATAACTCCGAAAGGAAGCATTTGTGCACCCAGGTTGGTCTATACTTTTTGTCTTATCTTGGTGTCAGGACGTTGCCAGTGTTGTTTTGAAACACCCTGTATTTGGTGGCCGGGCTTGGTCAGGGACAGGTTCGGTTTGGCTCGCCTTGTATGTGGTACTATACTTCTCGGTAACTACTGGCGGATCTGAACCAAAGTTGGTGGTCGTGAAGCCCGTTATCTAAGGAATAAAGATCGCTATATTTGGTGGCCTAGGTTGGTCAGGAACAGGCTTAGCTCGGCTCGTCTTATATGTGGTATTTTATTTCTCGGTAACTACTGGCTGAGTCTGAACGAAATTTGGTGGACGATTAGCCCAGCATTTAAGAAATAAAGCTCGCTATATTTGGTGGTCAACTTCTGCGTGGGGCAGTTTCGGCTCTGAATCAGAGGTTGTGTTCCACAATTTTGCACGCCGAGAACTTCTGAGTGGGGTTTACCTCATTTGTTCCTTGTTGATTATGGGATCCTTAACTGCTTTGTTACGTAATTCTAAATACACATAATTTGTGATTTTCCCCTAATATCTGAATATTGACAAATGATACTGCTGGTCAGTATGTTAAAGGAAATATACTCAGTTTTGTGGAGTATGGGCGTTGTGGTCTTTTCCCTTTAAAAAAATTGGTTTTACTTGAGGATACAAAATCAATCATGAATGAATAAAATATACGTATATACTTTCTAGTACAAAGTATTAATTATATTTTTTTTACTATCAATAGCAACACGAAAGTATAGTTTGAAGTTGAACTACTTCAGTAACATAAAAATGGTAAATTGTCAATATGTTGCTATGAGGTTTCGCGCTGGAGATAATTATAGTCTTCCTATGGTAGAATTTGGCATGCTTTCCTCTTTTAGTGACGACATAGCTGAAATACGTCAATGAATGTTTGTTTTCTATTGGTCAAAACTGGAAATGTCAAATAATGTTTATCTCTAATTGGTCAAACGACTACACAGAGTATTTAAGGACACTTTTAAGAAGAATATTCTATTTGACATTCTTAAAAGCTTTCCAATATGTAATCCTCAAAGTTAAAATACAATCTTCATCTTTCTTTGCTAGAATTAAATTGACTGGAATTAGCCAAATTCGAATTCGCCAGTATGAGCGATTTAACACAATTCACTTACTTTGGTTATAGTTGTGCAAGTGCAAGCTTAATGGAATTTTGTATCAGATCTGGTTCGGAATGTTCACAAATTCACATGAGTTAAAATTGTATAGAACACCAACAGAAGCAATTATCATGCATAAACACTACATGAAAGTCGTTAAAACTGAAATGAAGCACTGAAAGATGAGTAAAAGCCATCATAAAAGCATCTATGCTATCACGGAAGAAAGAAATCAGAGCAGAAAGACCAGATAAAAAGTCTTTTCTGATATTTCTATTATTGGGGAAAGAGATGGATTCGTCTACCCATTGCTTGCATTATATAAGTGGTTTCTCACTCGACGTAAAATAAGGAGATTTCAACAGCACTATTCCAATACTAGTCTCGTGAAACATGTGACTGTGACGTGTTCCGTCGGCTGAGATTCGACTGCATTTTTATGACATAAATCCTTGCCAGTACGCTTATAATGCACTCAAAGCCAGGAGATCCTGGTTGATCGACCATGTCTAGAAGATTGCCTAATTGCTTCTGTCAATAAAGTGTTCTTCCTTCGATCTTTGCAGCTACATATGTTACTGCAATTTACTTATTTATCTTGACCATTTCAGCATAATACATAACTTCAATGACTTCCATCATTGTTTATCATTGTTTATTATTCCAAATAAAGTATCTAAGTTATCGTCCTTTTGCAAATTGGCTGTTGTGAAACTGCGTTAAGTGTTTGAAGTATATGTCACCAGAAACCATTACTTTTCTGTTTTGGTTGAAATCACCTACACCACCTGGAAAAAGCTTTGGAAAGCTCATGCTATATATTCTGGAAGAACTCTGATATAGGCGTATCATATGTTTTTGGCCAATCTACTCTTCCAGTTGCTTTTTCTTTGATCATTCTTAGAGACTTTTTTTGTAACCAAGATATCAGTGTTAAATATCCTCGGAATATTAATTAACTCCTGCTCACTGAGTGTTTCATAATCAGTCAATAATGGGTTTTCCACTTCAGCCTCTACAGTTGGAAAATGTGAGGTAAGTCTGAATTCTGTTCATAGAATTTCAAACAGTCGTCATCAATTTGAATGATTTTGTAATAAGCGTTGATACTTTTTAACTTGAGTATTTTCCTGATTCTATTAGCATTAACTGCAAATAAGGCGTAATGGTCTTCAGTCTTACTACCCACAACGACGATACTCCGCAAATCGCTCGGACGGATTTGTATTTTCCGATGTCTATTTAACACATCCTGTTGAAAACTATTGCAGTGACCAGAGTAGCCGTATTGTTGCATTCGCATACGGTAGAAGGTGATTACTGTATCCCTCGAGCGATGAGTATAGCCCAATCTTGATGAGACATTAAAGTTTTGAAGGGACAACATAAGAGTCTATGTTGTTCTTTGACGTCAACTTATCAAGATCTTGACAGATAGGCTTTGCAGAAACCATTTGTATTGAATTTTAGGCCGAACAATAGTTTCTTCACATTTTTTTTGCAGTATTTCATTTGCGACTTTTCCATTGTATCCTCGAATTCCTCATTGAGAGACGTTGGCAAGTCAGCTTGTTCCGAGTCTTCATTTGCAGTGCAGTTGATTCTCCTCACAAAATTTTGGGTGTCGGGTCTGTTCTCTTTATTATACAGTATCTCCATTTGGATTTACTCGACTTTTATTTGACTTTCATTGGCAAAAATAAATAGTAGAATGTAAAGGTAAAAAGAAAGGTAGAATGAAAGGTTAAGAGAGAGATTGTTAATTAAAACAATACACAGTAATCATACATCCGATCACTTTCACTCATCTCAATTAATAACATTCATTACTCTTTTATTGATATTGTTGTCAATTATTACTCATTTCTTTAAACTTAAATGTTTTCTCCCTCATATAGTCTACATAAATACTGATGTGAATAGTGCTCTCAAACGGGTCGGGTTACGGATCGGGTCGGGTCAGGTCAACTCGGGTCGGGTTGTCGGGTCAGGCTACTCGGGTCGGGTTGTCGGGTCAGGCTACTCGGGTCGGGTCAATCGGGTCAGCTCGGGTCGGGTTATTCGGGTCAGCTCGAGTCGGGTCAATCGGGTCTGGTTATCGGGTCGGGTCAGTCGGGTCAGTTCACTTTGGTCAACTGAATTTAGGTTGAGCTTAAACTCGGTTGGAGTCGAAAGCTGCTGTTTTTCACTAGCTGCCTAATTAAAAATAGCAATTTCAATTGATTTTATAGAAGCCATAAATCTATTTTGAACACTTGCAGCTAGTGTTTTTATGGTAAATGCTTATTTTTGTACTTGTGTATACTTTAATTTGTAAATGTGGAAGATTGATTTTACCAATCGACTGTAATATTAATATATACGCCAATATGGAGTCTGGATTTAGAACAAAACTAGAAGTTGTTTAAGCAATGCCAAAAGAAAGATTGGATATGGACGACCAAGCCCAAGTAGGGCTGCGGTGGCTCAGTGGTAGAGAATTCATCTCTGGTGCATGGTGTCCATGGTTCGATCCCAGCTTGTGCTAAGTTGGCTTTGTGGTGGAGAAACGCCGTGTAGTGGGTTTTCTCGGGGTTCTCATGCTTCCTCCCACTTTCTTCATTCTACCATTTCTTTCATTTCTCATGGTCACCGTATCCCGGACCTTAAACTGAATATTTCATTTTATTTCACCAAGCCCAAGGACATCGATATAAGAACAAGATAAAGATTGGATATGCAAGTCGAAGTGCATAGTAATCTTGCTCTTGGCCTTGTTTTGGTGATCACCAAGTAGCGATGAGCATATTTTCTTGCTTTCCGTATAGTATGAAAGACCATAATCAAAATCACACTTGGTCTTCATTTGTACCGATGAGGCGAGCATTCTTGGCTCTTGTATAGCATGAAAGCACCACGATTACGAAATGCAGGACCAAGACTTGACTGCAAGACAAAGAATAAGACGCAGTATTAATGACCAAGACCCAGGGAGCGAATTGTTTGAATTTCATTTGTTGGGCTGAAAGTCATGAAATAAAATTAGTACTTTATAATTAAATATCATACTGTATTTTTAAATTTTAAATTACAACATTCATATTATGTATCTTCTTACGTGCAACTATATATACTGTAAAATACGTTTTAATTACCGAGAAAGAAAAATCAAAGTGGCACGGGTCGCGGAATCATAGGAACCTATTTTGGAATGTAGTTGAAGAGTTGGAAAAAATCACAGGTGTTATCCTGTTTCCTCAACCCTTATCATTGTAGTTAAACGATTTCCTTTTGTCTCCGCCAAGAGACTCTTGCTACTGCCTTCCGAAAAGACCCTCTGCCGTCCAAGCAGGTGAGAACACTGACCTTGAATAAAAATTTCGTCACATAGAACTAAAGCAAGAAAAAAAATTCTCCCACGTCGGACATTGGTATCACTTATAAAAAGAAATAACCAAACCTCAAAAGTGCCAAATATTCATTAAGATGCATATACAAATCCCCCGCTTGATCTAGCTAGTGGTTAACGTGTAAGACTTCGGCACACGTGGTCCAGGTTTAATTCCCAATGGGAGTGCATTTTGGCGTTCACCCAGTGTCTTGACTATAGTGCTCGCAAACGGATCGGGTTGACCCGACCCGACCCGACCCGACTCAGATCGGGTCAGCTCGGGTCGGGTTGTCGGGTCAGGTCAATCAGGTCAGATCACGGTTCGGGTCAGTCAGGTCGGGTCGGGTTAGTCAATTCGGGTCACGGGTCGGGTCGGGTCGGTCTTCAACCCGACCCGACCCATTGAGAGCACTAGATGTAAATATATTGTTTCAACTCAATAAAAAAGTGGAACAGTTGGTTATGTTAGACAGTAGGTGGCGCCACCTATGTATGCATTATGTTTTGCGATTTATTAGCCACCTCCTTAATCTATATTGCGTAGCATCCTTTCAAACCCATCAATTCTTAATCTCCTTCTGGTCTCACCACTTCTAACTCTTCATCTCGATTGGCTGAATACTTTTTGCAGCAGCAAATGTCCAATTGTTGCATTCGCCATTCCATTGGAAGACTTTTCTTGCAGTCGAATCAGTGATCATTGTAAATTTGAAATGAATGGGTTAGATGGTCAAATCACGGGTACGAATAGTTAAATGTTTTTCATCGAACTCCTAAAACTTAGAACTCCTCCAAAGTGTTCAATCCTCAAGGAAAATAAATTAAAAAATAACAATAGAGCTTACTACTTGGTGAAAGTGAGATTTTTTTTTTAGGACCCACATTAGGTCAATACAATCTCTAAAGAAAAATTATATGTAACACTTACCGTAGATGGCCTTATCTCTCGGCCACGGTGACACCCGCCCTCTGTTGTGAGGTGGTACAGCTCCTGATACCCAATTTTGCCTGTATAAATCCTCGTAGTCTGCTAATCTTGAAGATTCCTCCTCGTACGGTGTCGATTCTGAAATTAATCAAAAGAAATTCGCTAAATTGTTACACACATTCTGCATTAAGAAATACACATTGGTAATCATGTTTAATATTTAAGCAAAGTAATCAAGTAATTTATTTGTGTTATCTTCTTCGAACACCAGATTAACTATTATCTCAAAAAAATATCAAGCAATTCTCGTACTGAACGGAAGGTGGGGTGAAGGCAGGAGGCCATACACCACCGTATTCAATTGGTGACATCTTTTCAAAAATTAGTTTTAAATTTTAGCCAGTTGAATAAGGGGCAGATTTTGAGAGAATTTCTGTTGAACCTCCATCAGATGAACGAGATACGCCCTTTATAGATTTTTTCGTGAAATGTCCACAAAATAAATGTTTTCGCAGAATTTACTTTAAATATCTAGAAGACGCATGAGGTACTTTTATCTCCATTAATTTTTAAATGTTTACGTAATAATCCGAGACTTCCATGAGTGGGTGGTATTAAAGACAATTTCTAGCACATTTCTTATGACATATTTACAAGAATGATTGTTGAACCTCCAGAAGAAGAATGAGAAGTGTCTTTTAGGATTTGTGAAATGTTAAGCAAATGAAGGAGTGTCTTTTGTGGCATTCATTTTTGAATATTTAGCATGTGATTTAATGGATACTTATTTAATTGTCATTGAACTTTGTAAACGAATCATGGTCATTTTTTCAGATCAATGCGGACGAAATTAAAATCATTTTCTCAGGAATTACAATTGAAACTCTAATGCATTGATTAGGGACATATTTTATAAAAATGATGTTGAATCTCCAGCACAAGAATAAGTAATGCCTTTTTAGAATTTGTTGTAAAGTTTTGTTACATTTTCCTGAGTTGTTTTGGCTGTTTAGTATATTCACAGAGGTCTTTCCAGAAGAATCACCTATAAATTTTCAGCAAATGAATCTAGAGCGATATTTCAGGAAACGTTTTGGACAATCCAATTGATTACATCCTATGCTCTTTTAAGAAATTGCTATTGAACTTTTGCGGGTGAAAAAGAAACAGATGTTCATGATTTGTTATGGAACATTCTCCAGCTACATGAAATACATATATCTAGCTGGACTTGGTATGAGATGTTATCCAGCTACATAAAAGACTCATGTCTGGTATGTTGTTGAATACCCATAATATCAATAAGGGTAAAAAAGAAGTAGATTTTCATGATTTGTTATAGAATATTCTCCAGTTACATGGCAGACACATGTCTTGTATGATTTGGTATGGAATATTCTCGAGCTACATGAAAGAAACATGTCTGGTATGATTTGTTATGGAATTTCTGGAGTTTGATCTTGTAGATGAGTCAAGGATGCTATTAGAAAATCATTTCTGAATTCCTTCAAACTTGTGTCAGTACCTGTAAAATAATTAATTTCTAAGATTTAAAGTTTGTTCTTGCTTGTCCATTCCGGTATTTTAAGTTTATTCTATTTCGAAAGTGTTATTTCAACTGTCTTATTAAACGACACCCTATCCCTTCATACCAAAACACATGTTGATTTAATAACTGTAATATCAGTAATGTCATAACGGCTTGAGACATAATAGCAAGTTTGACCAAGGGCTTTCATACAGTAAATTCCTTCTAAATACAGATTTACTTAAAATTTGGAACGTAGAATCTGTTCAATAACACCTTGCCAAGTGTACAAAATTTGACTCTGGGGACGAATATTCCACCAAATAGAACTTTGTATGGTAGAAGTTGACATAACAATGCTGAATTTGGAATAATAATAATAATAATAATAAACGAACTTAAGATTGTATATATACTTTCTCTTTTCAAAATGGAACAAGCCTTGTTTCATTCTCAATAAAAAAGACCACTCCATACTTGGAGAAATACCAAAATGGTAACTTTTTCAATTTTATGAAAAGACTTCCGGCTAGCTGGGTCTTTTGCCCTAGGCCTCCACGTTTCGTAGGATCTTGCTTGAGGCTTGTTGTGTAAAAATATTCACACTCTTACGTACTACCGTACACGTATAATGAAACTTTTTGAGTTTTTGAGAACCGTGCATGCAAGTATTGAAATATTTGTAAAATTCGGGGATACCTACTTTACTAAATTTTTGTTTTAGACTTAAGTCGAATTGAATTTATATTAATTGCACCTGTAATTGGTCTGACACTTCCTCAACCTTGGTTAGAAAAGGGGCAGAAAACAGGGAGAACTCATTTTCGATAGATCTGATATCACGGAACCTTTCTTGGAATATCGAAGTCAATCTTCAAATATTGAAGCTTCTAGGTAATCATTCTGTACAAAGCAAGCTTCCTTGATTTAATTAGCACAAGTTGAAAAGTGTGTCAAGTGTCAAGCATTCGGTTTTTAACTGTTTTATTAAATATTTCGTAATATCAACCATAACAGAAATGCATGCTAATCATATCCATCTATAAGCTAGTAAAATGAAATGAGATTTTTGAGTTTAACGTCCCACAGTTATGCCAAAGGAGACGGTGATGATGAGATATGAATGAAATGGTGGAATGAAGAAAGTGGGAGGAAACGGGAGAACCCCGAGAAAACCCACGCACTCGGTGTTTGTCCACCACAAAGTTCACTTGGCGGGAGCAGGGTTTGAACCCGGGACCCCAAACACCAGAGGTGAACGCTCTACCACTGAGCCACCGCGGTCCATCTATAAGTTAGTGTTTCGTATTTTGATCTCTAGCAAAGCTTGTCTCCCAAGTTCAAGAAGCTTTTCAGAACCGTGGAATAGGTTAGCCAGCGCACTTTTGTGTAATAGAGGAACTAAGAATGTGTTTGTTTCCAAACTCTTCCAAGAAAAGAGAAAATTGTCGTTCTGAATAAAATTTTCGCCGTAAAGAGAAAACTCGCTCGTTGTGAGATACTAATATTCTTTTATCTCTTTCCTGGACAGACTCTTTCTTCTGATATATATCACACTTCATTCTCATTTTTTTTAATGTGCCAGCCCTAATCTTTAAATCACTCTCGGGATTAGGGACTTCTACATCACAGTACAACGTTGCTGCAGACAAATTGGTAGACCTGAGAATAATGTTTAAGGTCAAATATTGTCTTGGGCGTTACGCGCAACACAAGAAAATGATCAATTTAGCTACAAATGCTAGACAAAATGTAATGGCAATATTGTTATATTCATACCTGCTTTTATGCACAAACGAACATGTGTTACATTCCTTCAATGTAATCACCTTCCATCTCTATCATCTTCTACCATATGCGTGGAAAACATGTACACCGTCAGCACGTCAATCTTTGCCGATGTTCTGAAAGGACCACCATATTGCATGTATGATGGCTTCTTATGTCTCGTAGTGCTTTCCGCAAAGTGGTTTCTTGATTTTGGCTTTAAGGTGTCACAAAAATCCTTCAAACATTGTTGTGGAGTGCGCCTACGTGACACTTCAAGCTTGATCCAGGCACATTGTTCGTCTTTCCAAGACATATTGTTATGACGTCTTCACTTTCCTCTTCTACTTTATGATACTGCTGCTTCTGACTAACACACAATTTTTATTATTCGCCACACTTCATTGCCTCGCATTCTCTTATCAACTACGGAATTCTTGTAATGCTGAAACACAGTCCCCTGAAGTGAGAACAATGTTACCACTATTTTTATTCAATCGTTATCATTCGCCACACTCCATCATTTCGCATTCTCTTACCAACTACGGAAGCTGAAACACAGTCCCCTGAAGTGAGAACAATGTTACCACTATTTTTTATCCAATCGTTATCATTTGCAACACTCCATCATTTTGCATTCTCTTATCAACTACGGAATTCTTGTAATGCTGAAACACAGTCCCCTGAAGTGAGAACAATGTTACTACTATTTTTTATCCAATCGTTATCATTCGCCACACTCCATCATTTCGCATTCTCTTATCAACTACGGAATTCTTGTAATGCTGAAACACAGTCCCCTGAAGTGAGAACAATGTTACCACTATTTTTTATCCAATCGTTATCATTCGCCACACTCCATCATTTCGCATTCTCTTATCAACTACGAAATTCTTGTAATGCTAAAGTACAGTCCTGTGAAGTGAGAACAATGTTGCCACTATTTTTTTTTATCCAATCGTTATCATTCGCCACACTTCATCATCTCGCATTCTCTTATCAACTACGGAATTCTTGTAATGCTGAAACACAGTCCTCTGAAGTGAGAACAATGTTGCCACTATTTTTTTTATCCAATCGTTATCATTCGCCACACTTCATCATCTCGCATTCTCTTATCAACTACGGAATTCTTGTAATGCTGAAACACAGTCCTCTGAAGTGAGAACAATGTTGCCACTATTTTTTATCCAATCGTTATCATTCGCTACACTTCATCATCTCGCATTCTCTTATCAACTACGGAATTCTTGTAATGCTGAAACACAGTCCTCTGAAGTGAGAACAATGTTGCCACTATTTTTTATCCAATCGTTATCATTCGCTACACTTCATCATCGCGCATTCTCTTATCAACTACGAAATTCTTGTAATGCTGAAACACAGTCGCATTTACGCCGATCCCAAGAGTCAGTATTCGCGAGCTATCCTATATTATTTTTTGCGCTCTACATAACCAGCTGTTTGAAATTGGTCATGTAAAATGTACAGAAAAAATTGGGCAAGAGAACAGAACCTAACAAACCCTTGCGGGGCTTTTAACCCGTTCCTACTACTACTACTACTCAGACCCGTAGACAGCCCAAAAATATAGAGGGGGCCCGATAGAAGTTCGGAGGGGCCCGAGTCAACCATATTATAGTTCATCAAATAGTAACATCAGCAATTCATCATATCTGCTCTTGAATGTTTAAGTATTTTGCTTCTACATAATTCTATTGGGATACGGACAAAATCTCGCGGCCAAAACCTCGCCGCCCAAAATCTCGCGTGGCCAAAACCTCGCGGGACAAAATCTCGCCGGGCCAAAACCTCGCGTGGCCAAAACCTCGCCGCCCAAAACCTCGCGTGTCCAAAACCACGCCGCCCAAAACCTTGCGGGACAAAATCTCGCCGGGCCAAAACCTCGCGGGACAAAATCATCGCGTGGCCAAAACCTCGTGGGCCAAAATCTGGACTGCAGCTTAATAAAAATTCAGTGTAGTATAACAATATCTTCTGTTTTTCTTATAAGTAAAAAGAAAAAAAGGAAGGAAGAGCTTGGTGTGGTGAGAGTAGGGGCGCCGAATTCTACTTCGCCCCGGGCGCCGAAATCTCTAGCTATGGCTCTATATATATCCCACTCCCCCTCTCTGTTGTGCCGACAAAGTGAAATTATAAAAGACATCCTAGGCTCGAAACTCATCTATATTGAAAATTTGATTGAGATCGGTAGGATGGCTCAAGGGGTATAATATAACAAACATAGTCATTTAATTTATATATACAGGGTTTTCATAAAGTATGGACGGATTTAATTCGCTTATAATTTATATAAAATGCCCATATTGAAATCAAATAAAGTGCAAACGGTAGCGGAAAGATTAAATTTTTACCTGTAATCTGCACCAGCTCAGTTCATTCACCGCCACCCCTCCAACTGGGCGTCATTTACGTCCACACATTCGCGTAGGCGGCGCTGGAATCCACTCACAGCGTTCCGCCGTGTTTGATCCGAAATGCCAGCCACAGACGCCCTGATTTTGTCCTTTAAGTTCTCCAAACCACTTGGCTTCTTTGCATAAACTTCCGTTTTCACATGACTTCAAAGCCAGAAGTCGCAGGGGGTAAGGTCGGGTGATCTTGGCGGCCAAGCGGTCGGGCCATCGCGGCCAATCCATCGGTTAGGGAATTTCTCGTCAAGGAACTGTCTCACCTTGATTGCATAGTGAGGGGGTGCCCCGTCCTGTTGGAACACGATGTCGTTCAGGATTCCACGTGCCTTATAACGACTCACCAAGGGTAGTCGTCAACCTGGTTCGGCTTAGTAAGATATATAAATCTTAAGTGGTAGTATTTGTTTGCATGTAAAAATTATCTTTAATAATTATATACCATTATTCTCACCTTTTCTATTAGAATGATAACGTCGATGAACGTTGCTAAAATGGTTTATTAGCTGATATACTTTATAATATATTTTCCTTAAAACTGTCAAGCACACAAACTTGCTGACTAGGTATCCATAAACATGTACATAGCAACAACTATCCCATAATATATATTTTACATATATTAAAAACATTCTTCTTTTGTTATTATTAAATTAACATTCTATGAAGTATAGTGCATATGTATGAGCACTTTCTGCCCAAGGTACAGGTAATTATTACCCTATCCAAAGTATTTTGTTATATAAAATGTCGCCCGACAAATGGACTGAATATAAAAGTCATAAGCGAGTTTGGCTTTTATGTTCAAGAACCACTGGTCCGTTTACAATACTGTTCTTACATTGCATATGTCCATCACATTTTGATCGCACCTCATAAATATCTTCATTACATTTCATATATATATATATTTATAACAAATATTACACTTCATCAATACTTATTTTTAATTACATTCATTATATTATTATTATATTTTCTTATTAAAAATATCGTCGCTCATTTATTTAATCGTTGAAGGGTGCGAATTCAAAAATCGTAAGGGACAAACATGAGTTACAAATAGTCAGGGCGCATTATATGATAATCATTTTAGGTGATATCTTAAAATAAACATTAGATTAATAAGGCATCACAACATAGAAGAATCTCATTCAAGATAGTTGTCGAATATTTAGTTTTATAGAATAGATCTTCTTCTTAACATAATCTTTGACAGTTAAGTTTTTTTTTACACAAATCAATCTAATATAAATAACCTTTGCTTTTAATCATTTATGAATCGAATTATAATTCTTACATATATTAAAAACATTTGAGAATTATCATTGATTAATGAGAATTAAATTGAATAAAAATAAAATAAATGTTCATGAAAATCTATAACTGATATGAATTTAACTTAATTTCATTAACGGTAATCAGGTTACATTCATACTTGCATATGAATTTAATAAAGTACATTGTACTGCACAATCATTATTATGTCCCGTATTATTGTTCTGTACAGGAATTACTTCAATACCTGGATCCGGATGTGAAGTGCCATCTCTTGATCTCCAATTATGTCTATCCGCGTAGTTTGCTGTATTCCTAGAATTTCGCCATACATTCGGTCTATTTTTAAACCTATTTTGATTATATGGTCTAACATATGGATTGCTACGATTAATTAGGTTAGGCGGATTCCCTACATAACTTTGTCTATTTTGCTCGTTTTGACTGCTAGAATTTACTCGGCTTAGGTTATGTTCCGTATTGTTCACACTTCGGATATTCAAATTCCGAACAGGCACAAAATGATCTGAATTATTCTTATTTTTACCCATTCCTGCTTGTTGATTCATAGCATGGTATTGAGTTTCATAGCATTGGACAAGCATTAATAAATGGTTGAAACTCATACACTGTGTGGAAAATAAGATCTGTTGTAACTTAAATGGAAGCAAATTTCGAATTGATGCTATTATTCTCGATTCCGATTGCAATGGATTAACGACCTTTAATTCGTTGTATGTATTTACAACAAACTCTACAACAGATTTATGCAATCGAGGATTGAAGTGTTGATTTCTAATGGTAGCATCTCTATTCGCAAGCAAAAAGTCATTTTCATAATTTGCGATCAATGCCGCTTTGAATTCTTCATATGTACTGATGTGATCACGTACTGCTTTAAACCATAATGAACAAGGTGGGAGTAATACATGAGGGATTAATTTCATATATTGTGATCTATCTATACACATTATATTGCATTCGTCCTGGAATTTCTCTAAGAAAGAAGTAGCATTCTCGTTACACTTACCACTGAATTTGCTCATAGCTCGTATTTCACTCATCTTAACACTTAATTTTACCTTCCTTTTATCATTCCATGTACCCATTGGGTGACAGTTCCTATTCATGACGTGATGTGTCGTTACACCATCTATGTTTCGCCCATCTGTACTCTTCGGATGTATTTCTTCCAATATAATATCCTCATCAGACACCGGCGAAGGTGAGTTCATCTCTGGTGAGTGGGGAAACTCCAAGCGATCACTACACATGTTATTGTGGTATGTGTTGTCTTTAACCTGTAGCATTCTAATTTCTTCCTGTAACGTAGCTATCAATTGCGTATTCGCACGTATGTTGTTTGCATTATTGATGACCTGAATCTTTTGTTGTTGAACAGAAGATTCTGTTACTTCTAAATCCTTTTTTACATTACTGATTTCTTGTCTCAGGTGATTGTGATTACCCTGGCATTCCTCCGATATTCCTTTTAACTTTTCCTCGAACTGCGAGGTGATATCACTCATCGTCTGGATAATTAATTGTTTCGTTTCATCCGACTTCTGTTCCATTCGTCTGCTTAATTCCTCGTATTGCTTGTTGGATTTTTCGGAGTTCTGTTCCATCGTCTGCTTTAACTCGGTAGACGTCTGCTTCAATTCTTCGTATTGCTTGTTAGATTCATCAGACTTCTGTTCTATTCGTCTACTTAATTCTTCAGAGTTATGCTTCATCGTCTGCTTTAACTCGGTAGACATTTGAATCAATTGCCGCTGTAAGACTAGCAAGATTCGGTCTTCTGATGTCAATCCTGGTGTTACATTAGGTTCACCGTTGTCACTATTAGTGGATTCTTTCTCCATTGTTTCAGTGTCCATTCTTCTTATAATTATTCTACCACTTCTCAATATGGTGAAATTTGTACTCATTAACTTAATTGTAAAAGTAAATTCACCCTTACTTTGCTTCGGGGTAAGAATTTATGAAAAGTCCCGGGTGAGGTAAACCAAAATTTTTATAACGACTCACCAAGGGTAGTCGTCAACCTTGTTCGGCTTAGTAAGATATATAAATCTTAAGTGGTAGTATTTGTTTGCATGTAAAAATTATCTTTAATAATTATATACCATTATTCTCACCTTTTCTATTAGAATGATAACGTCGATGAACGTTGCTAAAATGGTTTATTAGCTGATATACTTTATAATATATTTTCCTTAAAACTGTCAAGCACACAAACTTGCTGACTAGGTATCCATAAACATGTACATAGCAACAACTATCCCATAATATATATTTTACATATATTAAAAACATTCTTCTTTTGTTATTATTAAATTAACATTCTATGAAGTATAGTGCATATGTATGAGCACTTTCTGCCCAAGGTACAGGTAATTATTACCCTATCCAAAGTATTTTGTTATAGCCTCCAGTTCCGGAATGAGGTATTTTTGCAACATATCCAGGTACGAATCTCCATTCACGGTCTCCTCTTCAAAAAAGAACGGTCCAATCAGATGATCATAGGACACAACGCACCAAACGTTCACTTTAGGGCTATCTCTCTCATGTGTCTCAAATTCCTTTGGGTTTTCCGTGCCCCAAACGCGACAGTTGTGTCGGAGACATGGAAGGTTGCCTCATCTGAGAACATGATGGCTGAAAGGAGAACGTCGCCATGTTCCAACTGCTTTAACATGGCGTCACGGAAGTTGAACCGGATGTCCAAATCTTCATCATGCAGATCCTGGACTATCTTGATTTTGTAACCTTTGGCAGTGATCGTCTTCTTGGCTATCTTAAACACGGTTGTATGTGGAATTCCGAGTTCCATGGACCGTCTAGGAATCGACTTCTGTGAGCTGTTGATGATGCTTTCCCTTACCCTGCTCACTGTTGCAGGCGATGTTGACGGCCTCCCACTTCGAGGACGGTCCAGGACGCTTCCTGTCTCCAAGAACTTAGCATGCCACTTTTGGATTGCACTCTCAGTCGGTGCCGGCTTTTTGAACTCTTTGGTGAACTTTCGACACACCAGAATTGGTGATTTTAGCTCTGCGTACCACAGAGCACATTGAGTTTTCTCTTTCACCGACGCCATCTTTGATACGGTAAAAAACATAGTCTTCTCAGAGGCGTTTTTCATTTATTTATTTCTTTAAAAGACACACACACCAATACAGCTTACAACTTACTTTTAACAGTCAACATTGAAACAACAATGAAAACAACAATGGATGGAATTTGGTAAGAAACTGACCCTTGCCCTCCCTCTCCCTCTCTCAACGTGTTCAGAGTTGCCGCTTATCTAACAGTGTTGCCAAGTAAAAATTTAATCCTTCCGCTACCGTTTGCACTTTATTTGATTTCATTATGAGCATTTTTATGAAAATTATAAGCAAATTAAAATTTCCAGACTTTATGAAAACCCTGTATATAGATTTTCAAAGCATGCATTAGAATTTTTCTTGTCATTATTTTAATGTAATTATGTGTTATTACTAAATATATACATAGTAATATATAGAACATTCTACATTGAAGAAATCGTCGTGAAGAGGTTTTATCCTGACGACATTTCTTCCCAGGCGAGATTCTGTGTCGCGAGATCATTATAACGAGGTTTTGATCAGACGAAATTTTGGGTATGGCGATATTTTGGGGCACGAGGGTTTGGAGGACGAGAGTTTGGCAAGGCGAGGTTTTGGCCCCGCGAGATTTTGGCCCGCGACATTTTGGGCGGCGAGGTTTTGGCCAGGCGGGGTTTTGGCCAGGCGAGATTTTGTCCCACGAGGTTTCGGGCGGCGAGGTTTTGGCCAGGCGAGGTTTCGGCCCGGTGAGATTTTGGGCCGCGAGGTTTTGGGAGGCGAGGTTTTGGTCCGCGAGGTTGTCGCCGCGAGGTTTTGTACCCAAACCAATTCTATTATCCCCCACTACACACACAATCAACATTCTGTAATCTACATGAAAAAGACGTAAATTTTATTAAATAGGTATTACACGAATTAGAATTAAAATATATATGTTTTAATAGTCCCACATGTAATACTAACATTAAGATCAAGAACAAGAGATGATCTACTGTGAAATAAGGAAATTAAACTTTACTTGTTTAGGGTTAGGGTTGGTTGGTCATGTAAAGTGTACAGAAAAATTTGAGCAAGAGAACAGAACCTAACCAACCCCTTCCTCCTCCTACCTCTACTGCTACTATTACTATTACTACTATTACTACTAATACTAGTACTAGTACT
Organism: Thermobia domestica; assembly: GCF_964235325.1. Classification (NCBI taxonomy): domain Eukaryota; kingdom Metazoa; phylum Arthropoda; class Insecta; order Zygentoma; family Lepismatidae; genus Thermobia; species Thermobia domestica. Next base: position 87,184,222 of record NC_137466.1, read on the forward strand.
ATTACTAGTACTACTACTACTGCTACTTTTACTATGGATCCGTATAGTAAAACTGCAAGCTTATTTTAATGAAAGATGTGTTAAGAAAAATTTAAAAAAATAATCGGTAAATCACTTTCTTGAGTATTATTTTCAATCTTATTGTAATGAAAAGTGTTATGAAAATGTAAAAAAATAAAATAAGAAGAAACTTTCCTTGGGCACGGTATGAACCCACGCCAAAAACGATTTTCATTCCTTGCATCTTGCGTTAGCCTCATCTACGTCATGCCTCTTGATGTCCTATCTGTATCGGCCAATAAGATCAGAGGATATCTGAAACTCTTGGGATCCACGAAAATCCAACAGAGTTCTCTGAAGTGAAAACAATGTTGCCACTACTTTTTATTCCGTCGTTTTCATTAGCCACACTTCATCGTCTCGCATTCTCTTATGACTACGGAATTCTTGTACTGCTGAAACACAGTTCTCTGAAGTGAGAACAATGTTGTCTATACTTTTTATCCAATCTATATTATCAATGGAAAAATAATTGAACCCAGTGAAAAAAAAAGTAGATTCTTTTCTGTTCCAGTTTACAACATTACATACTGGATTTCAATGGGAACTTACTTGCACTCATAGCAGACTTAGTACAAAACTTCTTTCTTTCTTTCTTAGCGGCATTCCACCATATTCCGGCCGGCAACAATAATGCATATTATAACGTGCTTGAGCTGTAGGTATTTATATGATTTTTATCCTGCTATTTATTGATCCACTTACGCTTAGAAACAAAGAAAAGAGGTAACGATTTTTGATGCTCATGAAATGAGAGAGACTGATTGTCTTCACGTCGCCGTACCCTGGAGATATTGTTCATGCGAAGCGTATTGAAGAATGTCAATTTATTGCGGATTCGTTTCTTTCAAAACTCGTTTTCTTCATATCACGAATAAAATAGAATAAAAAATAAAATTAAAGCAAAAATAGAACCTATTGTTAAAACCAGAAAGAGAGAAAATTCTTTTGGGTCTAATACAATAGAATATTACTTTATTCAAAGGTGGCAGAAGAGAGTTAAAATGGATTTTGTTTGTTCGTTTGAAGAGTAAAACTGACGAGAATAGTTACTAAACTATATAAATTTAAAAAATGAATTTCCCTCATCAGATTTTAAATGTTTGTTTACTGAAGAATAGTAGAACAAATCGGTTTAAATTTTGAGGATCAAGCTTTAATAAAATAACAATAGGAAAGCTGCGCATTTATGCTGAAGGAAAAGCTCCTTAATTCCTTATTAACGAGAAATCGATGTTGAACTTGTATAGAAATTAGTTGCTATATTTGTATTTATGAATGTTCTGTTTTCCTTGTAATACCTAAAATAACATTCGGACAGCTTACTGAAAATTTCTCAATTCCGTAAGCTTGGGATCGGAGGTAACCGCATGAATGACCAAAACAAGGAAATTGTACTAGAAAGGTGTCTCCATCTGTCTCACTTTTCTGGATGTGTTGTTTTTTTCTCCTTTATTTTTGAAGTCTCCAATAGTTATTCCAAAAATACACATTACAAAAGATTCTTGAAAGAAACTTCCTGCAAGTACAGTAAAATATGCATGTTTTTAGACTCTTGTGTATTGGCAATGCGTAAGTGTGTGAAGTTCTATGAAATTAAATTATATAGAAAGTCTATCTGTCTATCTGTGGACATGTATCAGACAATATATATAGATAGATAGATAGATAGATAGATAGATAGATAGATAGATAGATAGATATATAGATATAGATATAGATATATATATACAAGATTATATATTGTGGATGTGGATTCAGTGCCCTTACAGCAAATAGTTTAGCATTAGTAGCGTAACTTTACTACAAAATTATCACATTAAACTTAAGACTATTGTTGCCCTAGTTACTCAAGAGTCCCTCGTGGCTGACCGGTTAGCATACGCGCCTTTATTGTGAGAGACCTGGAGTTCATATCGTTCGGATCCTATGGTAAATTGTGATGTCTTATATGTCGACGCTAAACTGAAAATCAAATCAAAAGAAAACAAATCAAATCGTACTCACTTAAAATCTTGTTCCGGTGTTCCCTACCAACTTGCATTTCCTTCCAGTATGTTATCTATGTTTATCAGAGCCATTTTTAGTTTCATATAGTTTGGTTTCGTCTTTTTTCCTCTCTGATCATTGTTATTATAAAATTAGAACATGAGCTATTCCCCTCTCTTATAGCCAGGTTCGTTAAGAATAAAATGGACCTAATGAAGCTACGTCTTATATGTTGGAATCTAATAATACGTCCAGTAAATCGTTACTCTAAATATAGTTATCCGTATTCATTATTTTTACCTTCCAATATTCTACGACAAAATCCATTCCTTTGTTACTCCATTTCTGCATTAAATTTCAAATGCTATATTTGGTTTTAATACAATTAATATCAATTACTTACATGTCATTAATGTTGTACCAGCCAAGAATTATTCAAACACAATTATTTTTCTGCCCAGTACTGGGCAGGTTTAATGTTGTCTCATGACAGCCTAAATATTTCCAAATTTCTGAATTCATAACTTGCGCTTAAATGACCATTAACTTATAGCTATATCCATTTAGATCTGACCACTTGTGTCGATCGAGGGTAAGGTTAACTGAAATCGAGAGCGTAAGATCATTGAGATCTAATGAAATTCAAACAAAACATACATCTCTTATCTGCTATAAATAAATAGTTTTTGTTACGAACAGCTACAAGCATTTTATTACAGGTTTACTAGTGTACAAGTATTATTAATCCGGCTGGGTAGAAATCACATCCCTGCCCAGTTCTCAGCAGCTTTTTTCACATCACAGTTTGATGTGAACCTTGTTTCATAGAAGTGCTCCTTCAATGCCGGAAAAAGGAAATAGTCACTGAGAGCCAAGTCTAAGCTGTAAGGAGATGGCTCCATACTTCCCACTTGAACTGTTACAGTAGTGCTTCAGTTTGGTGATCAGTATGGTTCCTGGCATTGTCATGCAGAAGGATGACACTTTCATCATCATGCCAGAGGGTTTTCGTCGGATAGCTTCACATAACCTGGTCAACGCGTTGCACAATAACGATTGGCAGTTACGGAATGATCACGATGCAAATACTCGATCAGGATTACACGATATAAATTCCAGAATATGGTTGCCACAATTTTACCGACAGAGAATGTCACTTTAAATTCCAAGGTGTTTCCACTCCGTACTAACCCTTTTGCTTATTAGGACGAAATGATGAAGCCAGGTTTTGTCCCCAGTAACGATGTGATCGAAGAAGTTCTGGCCGTCAGTGTGGTACCACTCCAGAAATGTGAGACTGCATGTCATTCGTGTGTCTTTCTGCTCCTAAATTAACACACATGGAACACACACACCTTGGAATAACGCACACATCAGACACAATACGTTGTACGGTACTATAGCTCAATCCCAGCTCCGACGCAATTACACCCTTCGATCGAATCATTTCTTCCACTCGTGTCGTGTTGATCTCCGTCTTTGCGGAACTTGGACAATCGCTCACTGTTTTATTGCAGTTTTCCACCACTTAAAAAACACGACACCATTTCGCCACACGTTGTTTGCTCATTGCTTCTGCACCATACATTTCCACGATCTGACTGTGAATGTCCAATGAAGATACATTCTTTGCCTACAAAAAAGAATTACGGCCCGCTACTCCCAGCAAGACCAGTTTTCTGCGAATTCACAATGTCTATCCGCACAACTGTTGACAGACAACTAGCGCCAACTGCCTCCATCCACTCTCGGGAAACAATATTCCCTCCACAATACTGCTGCTTGTAACCTTTTTCGGGAGGAGGAGAATCCATCCTAGTATAGTAACTGTAAGTAACTATTAATATAAATTCAACACATTAACTGACTAGAGTAAAGAGTTGTAGATATAGTAACAAAACATATTTTACGCAGATTTGTTCCTAAGAATAATCAGCAAAATACATTGATGTTCAGCATCAACTATCCATTTTCAAATAATTAAACTAAAACAATACTGTTAAAGTATTCTATTCTATTCATCTCCCTCGCGGGAGATTTTATAATTAAAAGTCACAGCACTAAGGCCAAGTTGACTGCTTCACTAGAATTGTTTTAAATATTTTTGTAGTTATTATAATTGCAAAAGATGGCCCGTTCCAAAATGGACGAATTGGCCTGTTTCAAATAGTTATGTTTCCACACTAGTTTGTGAAGTAAAAAGGAAGGCAGAAGCGTAGAACATACAAAAAAAAAAATATAAATCACTATAAAAATTGTAATGCACTAAATTATGTCCAAAATTGAAATTGTTGTGAAAAATGAAATTGCAATAATTGAAGAGCATGACGCTCCATTTTGTAGAACATTCTACGCCATCTTGCCAACCGTACTGTTAAAGTAGCAATTAAATGATCGCAATATATCACTATAGAAGAGATGTTAGTAGTCAAATCTAAATATAATTGTTGCTTTTGAGATTCCCCATTATACATTGTTGAATCATTGTTTGGAATAGAACTTAAATATATTTCATTATTATTTGACGTTAAATATGAACACCATTGAATTTTTAAATTTAAATATGTAATTATAACGTCAAAAGAAAAAAAAACTATTGTCCAGGAACTATTATATATAAAACAATTCTTCTCAGAGTATAAATACCTCATCCGGTTCCTTGTCAGGTTCTCTCTCTCTCTCTCTCTCTCTCTCTCTCTCTCTCTCTATATATATATATATATATATATATATATATATATATATATATATATATATATATATATATATACTAAAAATTGTTGCTTTTTCTATTTTGAAATACGTAATTAAATTGAAACAATACAATACAATGTTTAAGTTGCAATCAAATTGTCGTAATCTCCTTATAGGAGAAAAAACGTCTCAATCTGTGGATAATGCTAATTTCTAATAATTAACACTCTCCTCTCCGCTACGTAGAGAGGCAGGCAGATAGCGCACGTAGCGGAGGGGCAAGTGTTTGCTACTAGAAATCAGTGTTAATCACAAACCGAAACATTTCCTTTCATAATAAGGGTAATTAGTAATCACATTGATAATTATTACGAAACATCCTTTACGTACAAACAATTGGTACGTTCCGGGTGGTAAGTTTGAACTCAAGAATATTTCGTGTAACGCTTAACGCTTGAAAAATAATAGCCCATATCAATTTGAAATATTCTGAGTATTTGTATTATGTGGCTGCTAGACCTCGTACCTGCATGTATAATTGTAGTTCGTCTTTCTCTTTTAAAATATAGTTTGAAAATAAATTTTTTGTTTATTTCGATCGTTAGGAGTGCACTAGTAGTAAGAAGGATCAGACTACACGCACACTTTTCCTCTACACCATCTTGTTAGTGGGAGGAATATATTGGAACGATTAATTCCAACGGTTTTTCAATATCATCTTTGTAATAACAATAGAACAAAAACAGTTCAACAAATCGTTAATAATATGTATACATTGCCAGTTACTGGGAACATGATTCTAATCTAAAAACCAAGAACTAATAACAAATACTGTAAGTTATGTATGAAAACAATCTAAATCTATAAAAAAATCTAATCAAGAATAAAACTAAATTATAAGAGATTATCTACAATAACAAGAACATTACATAGCTATTGAATACTGAAAAAAATAATAAAATCAAGCGTTAAAGGATACAAACTAACCTATAGCAACGACAGGAAGAACAATAAAAAATGAGTGTTAGGATTCCAGTATTCTCACAACGAGGACAGAACAAAACCAACCCCTGCGGGGCTTTAACCCGTTTCTACTACTATTACTATTGCTACTAACTATCACTACTACTACTACTACTACTACAGGGTGTCCGAGAAGTCCTTCCCTGATTACAGAAATTGACAACTCAGGCTAGAAATAAGATAGAAATATGAAACTGGTGTTGAATTGTTTACAAACTATAAAAGTTTTGGTCACATCAGTACACTGCCAACATATACAGGTACACTGCAGATGTGATGGTATCCTCAGCGAAGAAGAATGGCCCGATAATTCGATCGTGCAATAACGCGCACCAAACATTCACCTTTGGACTGCCTCTGGTGAACTCCCTGACCTCCCTGGGGGGTTCTGAACCCCAAATGCGTACATTATGGCGATTCACTACTCCACTGACAAAGAATGTCGCTTCGTCGGAAAAGGCAATTCGTCTGAGATAACCATTATCGTCCTCAATACGTGATAGCATTTCGACCGCAAAGTCATATCGACGTGTACCGTCGTCGGGCAACAAGGCCTGAACGAGTTGCACTTTGTAAGCACGAAACAATAAACGTTTGTGTAAAATGTCATGGATAGAGCTTTTTGGCATCTGTAATTCACGTGAGGCCCTGCGCACCGATTTCTTAGGACTTCTCAGAAAAGACTGCCGCACAGCCTCCACCGTGTCTGCTGAGGTTCTTGGTCGACCAGACCTCGGAAGGTCAGCAACCGACCCTGTGTTCTTGAACTTCTCATACCAGGCTTTAATGCTCTTGACATCAGGTGGAGTCCTCCCAAATGTTGTCTGGAACTGTCTCTGCACCGTGGTTGGTGATCGTGTCTCATGGTACCACAGGACACACTGTGCCTTCTCCTGGTTGGTTGGCATGGCTTCTTGGGCTTCTTACTTACGTACTACAAACCTAAAAAAAAAAAAAAAAATTGAGACTTGGTAAAACAGAACGAACCTAACACAGACAAAAACTTTTATAGTTTGTAAACAATTCAACACCAGTTTCATATTTCTATCTTATTTCTAGCCTGAGTTATCAATGTCTGTAATCAGGGAAGGACTTCTCGGACACCCTGTACTACTACTACTACTACTACTACTACTACTTATACTAAAGCTTTCTTACCACAAGATTTACATCTTAAATCTTTATAACATGCGATTCCGATTCATTATGAACTAACATGAATCGTTACAATCACTATGATTCGTTAAAAATCACTGGGGGGAGCGGGCTATACTCAATCCTAGTAAACATTGAAGAAAAGAGTGAGGTGCAAAGCTCCCCAATACTTATTGTTTACAGCGTCATCTCTTCATCAGAATCATTCACTACATCAATTAAACAATTTATTTTCTTTTCTTTCGTAGCCTGATATTTTTAATCTTCAGTTAATGGCTTAGGTCTCAGTCACTTATATCATTAAGTAATGTTATAAATAATTATTTTCTGTCAGTAAATTTAACGTAAAAATTTATGAAAATGAGGTATGATAATAAAAGATTGTGTCTGAATCTCGGTCCTCAACTTTTATCATCTTCTATGTTTCTAATTTCATCGCTATGAACAACAACCAATTAATACCCAGGACTATTTGATTTTGTGAAACAAAATTTGATAGTTTATACGTCAGATTTGTTTTATATTTTTGAGCACAAGTTCTTATTGTTTCGATATTAGAGCAAAAAAGTACAGAATTATGTACTTTATACATTATGCATACATTACATTATACAATTGTAAAGAAAATATACCAATCTGCCATTCTTTCTTCTGTTATCTCATTTGTAGGTAGTATTATTTAAGACTAATTTGATCATTTCAAGTTAATTTTCTTCAGTTATAAGCCAATCAGAATATTTTGATTTTATCTGTAAATTGATTATTTTTTTAAAGAGCGTCTTTACTTTAGGCAAGGCAGTGACAGTAACCGATTCATATGAACCGGTTCCCGCAGTTACAGTTACAGTTCCCAAGAATGAAAGACAGAAAACAACGCGGAGCTTCATTCGCTAACGCTCGTTCGGCAATACTAAGTGAATAAGAAACAGCAACAACATTAGTGAGAAAATATCTATGTGAATAAGGAACAGCAAACAATCAGTGACAACCTGTGAATAATACTAACAGTGACAGGATATTACTGCCTTGCCCAAAGTAAAGAATAACGAAAAAAAACTAAGATCTTTGATAAGACAGAACAAAGGATTGTTTTTTACTAGGCTTGGAAATAGCTTTTCTACAATATTAAACATTAAAGAAATAAAAAAAAAAAAAGAATTTGTTTAAATGTACAGGACAAATCAAAAACAAGAGACGTACCCATTTACTTTAGGGATACAAGAAGGGAAGATGGAATACCTGAGTAACATCAAATAAATATTGAGTGATAGAATATACCTCTCTGAACATGGTCGTCATCTCGCAAATTCACCCCATTGGATCAAGATTTCTTTTTCATTATTATTATTATTATTATTATTATTATTATTATTATTATTATTATTATTATTATTATTATTATTATTATTATTATTATTATAAATGGGAAGAAATCATTATGTATTTAGTTTAATAAAGAGAGGATTTTATAATTAAACCAATGCCACTTCTACAGCAATCTCTTCTTAGTCTAGATGTGGTCTGCCAGCAGAAACCAGAAGAAGCCAAGCCAAATAATTCTAAGCTCTTTTCTTGAAATGTCAATGGTTAAGTTGCAGAATAAACAATATTCTATTGTTATCATGATTTTTTCCTTTCTTCAACAATGGAGTTATTGATTCGTAACCGAGTGGAATGCGGAAGCGTAGATAGAATTTTTGTTTGGTTATTCAGTAGCCTTTTCTTCCTTGATAATAATTTTTTTTAAACTCCTTGTAACTTTTTAGATGTCAGAATGATCGGAAGGAAGCAAATATAGAATGTATTATATTTTTCATCGTTTACAGTACGTTTGTTGTCAAGATTACACATTTTGATTTTTCTTATATATTTTTTTTCCGTTTTACTCTGTCCATAGAAAAAAGCATGGGAAACGTTGAATATTATTCTACCGAGTTAAAGCTATGCTTAGTTTGAAAAATGTTACCTAAAAGGAGAGGAGATGGGAGAGATACTTGAACGGTATAGTGTTTTTTCTTTTTATTCTTTTTTTTCCTGATCTTCCTTTCTTTAAATAAAGAGAAAGCAAGTTCATATTGTCCTGATCTCTACGCAAAAAATAATTTCTGGGCACTCATATTCATAGCAAACGTGATTAAAAATAATGTTTTCTGTATGTCTGCTTCCGGATTTGAACCAGTAGCCTTGAACATTGAAGTAACTAGAAAATTTTGCTAGAAGGAGCACGATCCCTTACTCTTGAGAAAAGAATGCATCTTCCACAATATCTTGTTTTAACAATGTTTTTACTCTTTTCTAAGTTCATTCTGAAGTGCATCCACGAGACGGGACTGTCCTGTAGTGAAAAGGTATAATGGAAATACTGTTACGTGTCATGAAAACTGTAACTGATCTACTGGAAGAGGTCTATCTCATCTCATAACTTGTCACGAAAACTCTGTGTCTGAGGTCCAGATGTCTTTTAACGACTTTTTTCAAACCCTCCAGACAAGATATAGTATTTCTATTTATTACACGTTAGTTTGTGAAAATTCTAACACCAAGAAAAACACGTACAATTTGAAATGAAATTTGTGTCATACACTGAGAAAATTCCGTTATCCGAACAAAGGTATATTGTACAAATATACGGAATACTTATGTTCACTACAGAAAAGAGTACGGAGCATACGTTATCCATATGCTACATACGTACTGCTTTCTTCCCCATTTAGATATTACACCATGCCGTTGCAGGATGTCTGTCACTTAACAGTTTTCCGTACATTACATACGATACGTATGTTACAATGTTACATACGTCTATCTGTATGTGTGATCCTGACCATCTGTTTACAGTTCTTTCATTCTTACGGAAAGTACGTTTATTCGGAACACTTATACGGAAATTACGTTTAAAATATACTTTTTCAGTTATACGTTAAGTCCGAAAACTACAGGTTTTACACATGTAACCTACGTTTTTAAGTACGTCACATAGTTTTATAGCAGCGTAGATTCGTTAGAGGACTATACAGAAATTAGTACAGTTTCCCAACGGTACGATACCTCTGATTTTGATACATAAGTATGATTGAGGCCGCCATATGCTGCTATGAGAGCCTCTATATGCCGAAACAGGCCTTGAATTGGTTACCGAGAAGTCACCTACCAGGTTAAATGCATGCGAGTTCACAAGAAATCGACGCTGTCTAGTGAATGGCTGTGACTAACAAGGTGACTACTAACCAAATCTGACCCAAGTTTGGCGGCAGTACAGGGCAAGAAACCAATGGTACTCGTCATACCCCAAGAATATTTTCACTTTCTACGTGTGGCTAAGCTTCTTTCTGACAACCAGAACACTTTTCGTGAGTGCGCAAATTGCATTGAATACACAAAATCCACGTTTCACGTCGAGATTTGCAAAATGAAGTGATGCATAATCCATAATGCAGACAAGCATCAACTTAAGTTGAGTTGATTTGATTTTAACTTCACTTTCAGCAGCGAGGCTATATTAGAAGTGGACCTTCAGCTTAACGTGGGATCCGAACCACATGAGCTTCCGTCGAAAATCAAACCCGGGTCTCACACGCCACAGACGCATCAGACAAGTATCAACAAGTAAATTAATATATATGTAATAACTTTGAGGTTTAATACAAATCTTTGTAATTAGACTAAAAGTTGCACGTTTATTATAAAGTACATTCGTTAAAATTAAATAGCCATTCCCGCTGGTCTAGTATTTAACGCGTGTGCTTTGTGCGCATGGTCACGGGTTCGATTGCTAGTAAGAGAATATAAATAATATAATTCATTCACTTTCATTAATCACCCGTCTCCTTTAGTCTATAAGGTATAATCATGGGGCATTAATCTAAAAAATACGGCTAATTAAAATTAAATAATGAAAACATGCCTGTCAATGGTTTTAGTACTTATATAACTGGATTTTTCTCACAACAGTACTTTCACAGCTCTAACAGAAACATTTTATGTTACGAGGTCATGCACTGTCTTCATATTGGGGCGATCACCAAAAGAGTGTAACTCAAAACCAAATCAGTTATATAATCCTCCTTCTCTTTCCCTACTTTATATCCTATAGCAAAAAAAAAAAATAAAAAATAAATAAATAAATAAATAAATAAATAAAAATAAAAAAAAATAAAAAATAAATCCTAACATAAGGTACGCATATACTGATGGTTGGTTGAATGATTCGAGTTAAGAGTCCCTTTCAGCAGCTAGGCTATATGAGGCGTGGACCTACAGCTTAAAGTGGTATCCGAACTACGTGACCTCCCAACGGGAATTGAACTCATGTCTCCTGCGTATGTTAACCACATAACCACGAGGTAGTTCGTAGAGAAACTTCTGTCTAGAAAGCAAGTATTAACGGCGAGAGGGAAGTTGATGGGCTGATTACGCATATTCTTAATGGCATGAATGTCACAACTCGACAAATAGATCCTGGCCCCCACGCCATATGTTTAGTTTTAATTTGTATTAATTAAAATCTAATACAAGTACTATCTGCAGAAAAGATTTAACGGGGCACCAAAGATTGGGCAAACCGCTTTATATGGTTCAATTAGTTCAAAATTAAGGGGAAAATTACATTGTAAGACAATGTAATATATGTAGATTTGTACTGAAGAAGTATCACCCTTTAAATGTGCTTGTGCGTTTATTTGGCTGAGTGATACGTCATCTGGAATGTATTAAGTACCTCATTAAATGCTGTGGGAAACCACATGTAGTTTGGTGGCCTCTTGCTGCTTTGCTGGATTACAACAGACAACTGTCCTTATGTGTGCGTATGAGATGAAGTACTTTTACAATGGTCCACTCATTATAAAGTGTTGCATCCTGCACGTTCCAGTGTTCATGCAAGCAAACTACACATTTTCTCTTCTTTGATGACTGATTTTTTGTTAAGAATTCACTTGTTTTCCAATCTTAGTCGTAACTAACTGTTTTCGTCCTTGAATGTATGAGGTTTATTTTAGGTCTATTCTCAGTCAAAAGTGGGTGAAGGAGATCCTTGTTCTTCTCCTTTTAAAGCATAGTTGTTTCCAGTTAGTTGACTCTATGTAGCTAAAATAGAGGATTCTTATTATTCAATTTCTAAGGATACTATTTTTTCGCCTAATCGTAAACCACAACATGTATTTCTATTTTTTCAAAGATATGTTCTCTTATGGAACTATTACTCGCTTGATTAAAACTCCGAGTGTGAAAAATCACAAATAATCTATATATTAAAATGCTAACTGTATATGTTTCTGGTTAAGAAAAGTTTATATTATATGTTTGTGGACGTTTATATGTTTGTGGCTAATTCCTTTGACAATGATATATCGGGAAACCACAATGTCTAGAAAGATACTGTTTTCACTGATCGTCTGCAAATTTTGTGTAGATTGTTCAGTTCTAATTGAATATTTAAAAACAACATGGCTGTTATTTCTATATCACATTTTTAGGGATATACTGGAAGTGTTGAAATTTTAAAAAATAAAGCATCATATTCTACGAGTTATACATTCCAACACCACATATTTGTATACAGTAGTTGTATATCTATCCGGCATTTGTTTCATGGCCAAATGATAATGAAAAACAAAGGATTACCATTTCTCAGTCTAAGATGAATCTTTATTGTTTGGAATGTTTTGCCCAATGAACACCATATATATCACTGCCATTATAATTAATTTTGTGTGTATTGTATTTGATTGTTCCATATTGCAAGCAAGAAGAAAGAAAACACTGATCATATATAAATTAGAAACTCCAACTGACAGTAGTCTCAAATCTTTCAAACGGTGCGAGATATTGAAAAAAATCTCCCGTTTATGGGACCCCTTGCCGATTTTTTTTTATCAAGACGTCATTCATTTGTATCTCTAAAGGGACACGTACAGATGTTGCGAAGAATGACAAGGAGATTCATGCTCATATGTCAATTATGCGCTATGTAGGGAGCGCAGGTTCAGCTAGTTTTAGACGAAAAGGATTAAATAAACAATGATATATGAAAAGGCGCGAAAGATTCCTGATTCATGTCTAACTTAGGTGAGTTTATGATGGACAACCATAGATTTTCTCCGAGTTCTCCCGTTTTTTCAATCTTACAGTTCTTTCATCGCTATTTACTTTCATTAATCTACAGGGCAAAAAGTAAGTCGTTAAATTAAATATTTTTATAATTCTATAATGCATTTATTAGTTTACTTGCTTTAATTAGACTACTTTTCTGTTTGTAAGAGTCAATTCTAGCAAATGAAATTTCACGTATGTCTATACTCACTAGTGCACTTTCATAGTTTTGTATCGTTACGTAAACACGACGATAAATACAATGTTTTGTACACAATATTTACGCTAGAGTAGGTATGTGCAAGTTGGAATAAGTCTTTGGCTAATTACGAGAGGACTTACTGCCATCAAAGGCTGTATGAGACAATGTATAACATTTTCATAACAATCGAATGGCCATATTCAATGGCGAAACTGGTTCATCGTACACTAACATCACAGGAACACCAAACTTTTTATAATGGTAACCAAACTATTTATTTCAGGGGTGTCATTTCAGACTCCGCTTGAGGGGGAGCAAGAGCACCACCGACATAAGACTTTTACGTTTTGTACTAGTATATTAGTAGACAATCGATTAAAATATATGTATTCCTCAAACTCTTGGGGGAGGGTAATTGCCCCTCCTGTCCCCCAAAATGATGCTCCTGATTTATTTATTAAAGAAAAACAGAAAAAGTCTATTTATTTATATATCATTTTAGTCGGGAATTTGATTCTTCATTTTATCTACTAGTCTCTCAATCTTCCGCGGTACAGTGGATTTCAACGCGGATATTATCCAAGGTGGACATCAGTTATCCAAGAAATACTTTCAATTCAGTTTAAGATTATGTAAGAAATATATTTTCAATAAGAGATTAGGATGGTCGGATGAAAGAGTTCAGTGGACCGAGACTGGCCCGGGGGCCCAACAGTTGCACATGACTGCTCTAGAGTAGTGGTTCTGAACCAATGTGTCACGATACAGTGATGTATCACCCAGTCTCCTAAAATGTGTCACAAAATTTTAGATTTTAAAAATTTAATAATTAATTTAATAATTAATTAAATTTGATAATTAATTAAAATCAAAACAAGACAATACTAGTCAACACCTCCAGCGCAGCGGTAGCAATAATGCTCAATGCTATATAGCGTCATTATAAAAATTAATAGGTTTCACTATTATAATAGGTATTATTATTATTACTTATAATAAAAATATCAAACAAGTGGGTCATGATGTCCTCGATATTCAGCAAAGTGTATAGTCAGTCAAAAAAAAAAAGTTGAGAATCACTGCTCTAGATTATCGTTTGACAGTAAAATTAATGTTCTTTAAAACAAATTTAGATTTTGTATGTATACAGGTAACGTCTGTTAATCAAACATTGTGGTTCAGTGATGGTTCAAGACCTTTACGTGCTGCCTTTAACGTAAAAGTTAGGAATTCTTGAATTCTTCAAGTGTTGTTTCATTCATTTGAGCCCAACGTTCTCGTGTCCTAATGCTAGATAATAGTATGAGCAAAGATAAACATTTTTTATTCTTTTAAATAATAGCTAATTTTGAAAGATGTTCAAAGCTATTCTGAAAAAAAGTTATGTACTCGGCTCTGAAATTAATACTTCTTAGAAATCTAGCCGTGCTATATGGGACTTCCACCTAAAAAATCAAGGAATTCATTATTTGTTTTTGTGTATGTGTGTGTGTGTGTGTTTTTCTTTTCTTACTTCAGTGTTTTAATATCGTTCTCAGAATAAGCTTATACGATGCGCGAACCTGTAGTGGAACGTTCTATATAAATTGCATGTATCACTACTCCCACGGTGAGTCAAAGCATAGTCTCGCACGTGGAAAGCTCAATTTTACCGTTCCATCAATATTATCATCTTTTTCTTTAACCCCACAAGGTATGTCGCTGCATTTCAAAAGAAACATGTTATTCCATTCTACTAATTAATTAATTAATTAAAACTTTTCATTTGAACATGCAGAACTTCCCGCCTACGACTACTATTAGTTTCACTAGTTGATGCTTATCAAAAAATCTGCTGTATTTGTATATCAGTCACTCTGATATAGTTAAATTTAAACGTTTGAAGATGCAATGCGACTATTAGAGTATGTTGCTACCTTGCACTATCTATGATATAAAAATTGAAAATGACTATATTTGTGACTTAATAACTCTTGAACCACCCAACCGATCTAGATCAAATTTTCAACATACATGAGGTTCGGACCTGGAACGTTTGTTTTCATTTCACTTTGACGGTATAATTGAAGGAAGGGAGGAGAGAGGAAGATACATATAAAAATGATCGAAAATGACCAATATTAGTGTCAAATGTATTGTTTTCGGGGCCGATGAGATGAGCAGTGACACTTCCGATGACAAATCTAAATTCAGCCCCACAACTTGAAGGAGGGGAGATATACAGAAATGATCGAAAATTACCGATATTAGTGCCGAATCCATAGATTTTGGGGTCGCTGAGATGAACAGGTTACTGTCTAACGGAACATATTACTAATTTTTGTTATTTTAACCCAGTGAAGCGGGTAATCAACGCTTGTATAGTGTAGAAAAATAAGGCCTTAAACGGGTTGGGATGGATTTTGTAAAAATAAAGCTAATTTCTGTTTTAACATCCCCCCTGAGAGTTCTGTGAAAATTGCAAAAAATTTAGCCTTGTAACAACCTAAAATGCGTCATCAATATGACGGTCATGCGACCACGTTTATATCTATTAATGCTTAAATGGTAATATCTCATCACAAAATTGAGATGCAAACTTCATTCTGATAGCAAATTAAAGATAATGCATGGTTGAAGTGAAGTTAGACATTATTTTCACACTCAGAATTTAGAGGTTGTTCTATTAGATAGAAACTCGCATATTGTTATAATGTGTTTCCGTCTTCACTGCTCCTACAAGCTACAACCTATCATTAGTTATTCTCCAAGGATTATTATTATAAAGAAGTGAATTTAACTGCAATTTAATTCAACTACTACACTGTTTAAGTTTCTGCACTTCTTGGAAAAATATACTAGGTTAAACTGTTGAAACCGTAGTTAACGAATTCAAAATAACTGGCATATACTGTATCCAATATACCACTTGTGTTTAACGAAAAATAAGACCTTACATTCTGATATTTCCACTGTATTGTCTGCTACGACATCACAATGATGCTGATTGAAACTAAATTACCTACTAAAGCTACAAGCAAGAGATAGAAGCATATATGACCGAAAGCCACATGAAGCTCAAGTGTTATCAAATATCTGTATAACAATGAATTAGAAGCGTCCATTGCATAAAGAACAACATTCTCAAGAGTAATATTTTTTTACTATCGAAATCAATCTAAACAACTCAAAGAAAAAAAATTACAACCTGTCAAAAAACATTTCGAAGAGTCGTGAGTACGTTCAATGACCACATTATGACAACTGATGATCCACACACACACACACACACACACACACACACACACACACACACACACACACACACACACACACACACACACACACACACACACA
The DNA here is from genome assembly GCF_964235325.1 of Thermobia domestica. Lineage (NCBI taxonomy): Eukaryota > Metazoa > Arthropoda > Insecta > Zygentoma > Lepismatidae > Thermobia > Thermobia domestica. The sequence continues at coordinate 87,200,771 of NC_137466.1, forward strand.
CACACACACACACACACACACACAGAGAGAGAGAGAGAGAAAGTATGTGGCGTACGTAAAAACGTAGGTTACACGCATAAATCCTGTAGTCTTTGGACTTAAAATATGACTAAATCTTGCAGCTAACGTATAACTGAGAACATTATGTTTTATAATACTGTCCGTATAAGTGTTCTATCTATACGTACTTTCCGTATGACTGTATATAGACGGTAAGGATCGCATATACAAATGGACATATATAACATATAGCTGACGTATGTAACCTATGTATACGTATGTAATATACGGAAGACCGTTAAATGTCAGACATCTTGCAGCTGCGTGATGTAACAACTAAGTGGAAAAAAGGCAATACGTATGTAGAATATGGATAATGTATGCTCCGTACAGATTTCCGTAGTATATTCCGTAGAACATGTGGATTCTGTATATTTGTACAATGTACTGCTGTCCGGATAATGAGTTTTTCTCAGTGTGTGATGAATATATTTAATGTGATAAATTGTGGTCAGTAAGTGCAGAAAAGAAAGATTTGTTGTAATGTACAATTTGTCAAAGATGGTCTCATCACAAATTTATCAATTTGCCTTTAAAATATTGTTTATTATTTTTGTTTTTGAAAGAAAAAACATCCAAAATTTATAAGCTTTATACTTTTCTTGGAAACATTTTTATACTCACAGAACTGCTTTTTATAGATATGTTTGATAATTTGTCCCACGTAGGCTACTTCTCCAGATAATATATTTATTTTTTCATCATGTTAAGGAGTTCATTCAAAAGGAAAACTAATTATTTTGCAACAAGTTTGAAATATGTAGTGCATAGATTAATTTAAATTCGTTAGTACTTTTGTTTCACAGAAAATCTTGTTTTTTGTAGTATTTTAAGTGTTATTTATCGCAAGAATATTGCTCAAAGGTATTGCTTACCTCTATTTCATCGAAACTAATATATGTATGTGACCAATTATGCTTTGATATATCAACATTGTATTTCGTTCTAGTATTCCATGTTAAGATCATAAAAAAATATTGGATGCGAAAATATATCTAAGATAAAATCGTTTTGCCTTTTATACACAATAATAATTTGAGTGCATTAAAAGTAAAGTTCAAGTAAACGAATGGAATTAAGTCAAATACATTATTTTCGTAAACAATTATAAGTTTTTGCCCCTTAAAAGCCTCAAAATAAGCTAAATTTTATAATTTTAGATGGGAATACTTACAGTTTGAAGAAGTCTCACTAGAAGAACAAACCTTTACTATGAAGCTCTACAATACGCAGAAAATGTTTTCGTTCTTCTATACGAACTTCAGGAGCGTGTAAAATATAGATACAGTTCAATGTTTCCAGAACATTGAAAATAATATAAAATAATTGGGAAATGGTTAGGAAAAAAAAAAACAAAGTAATGTTAAAAATATATGTAATTGGATTAGGGTAACTATATACTATGCTTTGCCATAAATACTTTGGATATGGGCGATGAAGTGTGTGGATGTATACAACATAATAATATTATTTCGTGAAGGGCGAGTTTGTGAGTGTGTGGGAAATGTGGGTGTGGGTTTATACGTGCGTGAAAACCCACAAGCCCATCACTGATGATAGATAAACAAGAGAACTTGTTTCTTAAAGCAGTAACTTTAAGGTTCTTTTCTTTGCTTTGACAGCCTCACCGTGCAGGTACCTCGGGTGTAAAATCCCATCTTTTAAACATGAAACTTTTTTTTCCTTTTTTACTTTGTATTCTTCCTGCTGAGGAGTTTCTTTAAAAGCAAAGTAGGCGAGCTTTTGTTTATATATCGGTGTTGGCGAATCAATAACGTTATATTACGTTAAAGCTCTATTAACACCTTTCACTCTCTATTGGTCCGTCGAAATTTTTCGTAGATTAATAAAAGACGCAGTACATTTTTAGAAAACGAAACACGTGAATTATATTGATAAATAGCTAATATATTATTTATCACATTTTGAACATATTTATAGTATTCGCAGCTAAATGAAAATACAATTCTCTGTAAGCCTTTGACTTTGAAAACACATTTATAAGTTAAAAATGCCTCGCCATAATGAAATATACAATCAGTGCATTTGATGAAATACCATTCTATTCTTATTATAACTCGTAGAATGGTATATTATTAGATATAAATACGTATTTTGCTAAGTGCTTAGAATCCTCTACTAATAGTGTTAAGACTGGGTAACTTATCAAAATTTGTGCAAACGCGTAGCAAGAAAATTGAAACAAGTTTCAAAGCAAGCAAGATTTGTGCAGAAATATTTATATCTCACAGAATTCCTGTGTAATGTTATACTTGATGCCTTTTCGACATTTAACACACATAATTAAACTCTCTTCTCCCTATCTAAACTATGAAATCCGTGTCGGTAATGAGCTAATTATAGTTATATGGTTAGCGTACGCACCTCAGGCGCAAGAGACCCCTCATTCGATTATGATGGAACCTTATGTAATTTGGATCCAATGTTAAACTGTAAGTTCCCATCTTATACAGCCTCGATATTGGAAGGAACGCTGGACTCCAATCTAACCAACCAACCCTGTTATTCATTTCCTTTCTTTTCATTTTTGTTAAAAGCTCTTTAATTTTCTTCCCACAACTTTTGTAAATTGCTCAAGAACAACAAATAATGGCAAGTTGGAAATTTAACCACTTAGTGCTGTACTTACAACAGGCTATTCAATTAATTACAATGTATTTGAAGATATTTCATTTGTTTGCAAATCTTGTATACCTGCCAATTATGAAGTCGTACACTGTGCTGCCAAACTTCTGCCCCATAAAAGCACCTGACGTCAATTTTTAGTGTATTATAAAAGCATTTTCTAGACGTAATCTCATTAGTTTCTATATTTTTTTAAAATACGTATCCTTTACTGTCTTAGTTATTCACTATAATCCAAAACTATCGTAGTAAAGATCTATCAATGTCTTAAGAATAAGTTTCTGCCGCATTATTTGCTGAAAAGAAGACTTTAATGATTAAATTCCACCACGACTGAGGACTCTTACAAAATGCGTCAGAACGTGTTGTGTCAACAATTTCTCTTTAAAAAATTCACTAATTTATCTTGAAACGGATGTGAACTTCTCGTGGTTATATGGTTAGCAAGCGCTCCTTCAGCACGGGGGACACGACTGCAATGCCAGGAAGAAGTTCACTGACTCAGATATCACATTAAGCTCGTAGAATGGATCCATCTCTCATATAGCCCCAGTGCTGAAGGAATGTTAAACTGCAATTATTTATTTTATAACGGATATGGCGCATGAAAGGCTACGGCCAAGGATTATAGGGATTATACGTATACTGAGTCGTGAAATGACAAATTCTGGCAGGAAATTGAGTTTCTTGTGTTTTTATACAACACCGAGGTTATGAAGAGCGGGAGGCGGCACGGAAGCTCAGTACTAGAGCGTTTACCTCTAGTGCATGGGGTACTTGGTTCGACATCTAGCCAAGTAAGTTTGTGGTGGACAACATCGTGTCCGTGGTTTTCTCGGAGCACTCCTATTTCCTTCCACATTTTCATTCCACCAATTCTATCATAATCATTCACTTGCCTTAATCATTCGTCTTCCTTAGCCAAAAGAACATAATCGTGGGACGTTAAACTGAAAGATTTCATTTCATAAAAATAGGGACCTACTATAACGTAGGCTCCGACCCACGACTGGGTCTTGAATCCAGAGCGGTTAGTGCTGCACAGATCATCGTACAAGTCCAGCTCTCACGGCAAAGGCTGCTCACCACCACACTGTTTTGCATCCAAGAGAGTTAGGTTATAGAACCACGTCACGGCAGTGGCGGATCCAGGGGGAGGATCGGGGCGATCGCCTTCCCCAGAAGAGGAAAGTTTTTTTTTTTTTAATTTTATATATAAATTAAATCCATCCCAGAGTTTGGAGCTCTTAAAAGTAGCTCTAATCAGCAGTATTACAACCCATCGCCTTCCCAGAACTCCGTCCTGGATCCGCCCCTGGTCATGGACATTCTATAGGAGAAAGATTGGCATGACTAGGGAAGGAGCGAAACTTGAGTAACCCTAGGCCAATCAGCCTCCTAGACATTGATCCAGTCGACAGAAGCCGAATAGAAATCTCTTCAAGAATCTTGTCACTTTTCTCAAATAATAATGATTAAACCGACATTTTCCACTTCACAGTCCAAATAACGATCTTCATAAAGGATAAATTATGCATTAAAGGAACTGGTTTCTGTTTTTAAACTGAATTTGGCTTGAAGTCTTTTAGAACATTTAGAAAGAAAACTCGATCATAAGGGAGGAGAATACAAGGATGTGTTATGTATGTATAACGAAAATGTATCGCTAAAAGCTAAAATCGATAGACATCGAGCAAGTAGAAAGAACTTCAATGGAAAATAAAAGTATATGAAAAAATTTTGGAATAAATAAGAAAATGGCCAAAAGACAGGAAAAGCACACACATTATATATATCAGTTCAAGGTAGAGGATATTTTATGGTCATTACAAAATGAATTATTATATTATATTGGCTACAATTTCAAACAAAGTCTTCTTTCTTTCTGTAGTTTAACATCTCACGTTCATGTCGAAAGAAAACTGATGATAAATGGAAGTAAATTATAACAAAATAATACGAATAATCAAAATTGCGGAGGAAAAAGAAAAGCTTAAAAACATAATGTTCTCCATTAAACAATCACAAGGCCTAAGATTGAACCCGAAACCCCACACATAAATGGAAAAACTCTTTGAGTTTTACGTCCCTCGATTATGCCGACTAGGCTAAAGGTAACGGTGATGATGAGAAATGAATGCAATGATGGAATAAATAAAATGTTAGGAAACGGGAGAACCTCGAAACCCCCCCACAGTATTTATCCACTACGAAGTCCAATTGGAGCGAGCTAGGATCGAACCAGGGACCCCACACACTTGAGATGAACACTCTATAAGTTTTTTTTTTTAAAAAAAAACATTTATTGTATGTAAGATTCATTACAACGAAGTGTTTATGAAACTTTTGTCACAACATAACAAGAGTCTTAAAAAATCACATGAATATTGGTGGAAGTTAAGAGAATAAAGAGTTGGCTATAAAATTTGCAAACTTCTTCTTACGTACATCCGTCAATAATTTTGAGTATTGATGTTGTAAATACTGTAAATAGAAGGTTCCTCCTGCTTCTAAGTTGGAAGTAAAAATGCCACTTGTGCCACCGCGGCCCCTACACTTTAAAGGAGACAGTTTCGTCACTGAGTCAGCATGTCTCCTAGTTTTGATTTTTCTTTTTTTTGCTAAACGAAAAATATACAGTAAAACTCCAATTATCAGCGCTAATGAGTTCTCGACATAATGTGGATAATTGTGAAAAAATTGTAAAAAGTAATGTTTTTGCTGTGAAGTAACAAATTTCTAAAATTGTTTTTGTTTAATAAAAAGGCAGGCCTAATGTATATTGATTGAAAGTATGATCACTTTTACGGTAAATAATTAAAATGATAGATACTGGCCACCACACTAAATTTTCTTATTCCAATTCCATAAAATAAATCATGTTATACTGCAGTTATCATTAACGAAATGTGAACGAAATTAAAAGATTTTTTCGGAATAAACTTCACTCAAAGAAAACTCACCCCCAAAAGTAAACCACTCATTGTAGATTTTTCCAAATAGACTCAATTGTACCATAGATATTAATTTTTTTGTTTATAAAATATTTATTTATAGAATAAGCCATTTTTCACAAAACTGTTAAAAATCATCCTCAAGAATAAACTACCCCTTCTAGATATTGAATGGAAGTAATCAGAGAAATATTATGAAAAATTTAGTTATAAAATATGAAGCGTTTTTGGAACAAAAAAAAAATAGTCTGTAAAGAAATTCATCCCAAGAGTAAACTACTCCTTGTCAATTTTTTCATACGAACTAATTTACGCAACATTATAGAAATATTTATGAAATATTCACTCACTTCCTCGTAGATTATTTCAGGACAAATAAGCTATGTCGTATTGTAAGATTGTTAATGAAATATTCACTTATGAAATATGATCAGAATTGCCTGAGTCTTTTTTGAGATAATCATCTGAAAGAAATATCACCCCAAAGAGCAAACTCCTCCTCCTCAATTTTCCCAGAAAAATGACTTATACTTCCATTGTTAAAGTTGATAATGAAACATTGATTTATGAAATACAGAGAAAATAGTAAAGGATGTTTTTGAGAAAATCGCATTAAAAAAATCATCCTTCAATAAACCACCCTTATTTTTAGCGGTAGGAAGGAAATTTTTAAAAAACCTGGAGAATGATACGAAAACCTTAAGTTTAAAATTTGGTTCAGATACGTTTAACGGTATGGCCTTTAGGCGAGTGTATATCAGGACGAACGTACAAACAGACGAATGGAGCAACAACAGATGGATAGAAGTTGAAAAATAACTTTTTCGTTATCTGTGGGGAACGAAACGTGTAAATCTCTCGAAATCTTGAATTCGATTGTTTTCACAATCACCATACTTTCTTTTCACTCCTAATAGATACAGTTCGCATTTTAATTGTTTTTCTTTTGAAAATGTATTTTTTAAATATGTGATTCATATATTTGGCAATCCGGAGGACAAGGATGTGGATAATCGGAGTTACACTATTTTCTCTCTCTCTCTTTTTTTTTTTTTTTTGCCAATACGCCATTTGCGAACATCGAATAAAACATTCTCGCAACTAATTAGTTTGAGAGTGGCTACACGGTTAGTGTATGCTATTTCGGCGTAGGAAATCCGGGTTCGATTCCCGGTGAAAGCTCATATGGTTCGTATCCCACGTTAAGCTGTAGATTCACTTGTCATATAGCCATGGTGTTCTAAAGGACATTAAACTCCAATCCAACCTACTAGCTGGTTCCAAAAAATGAAATTAAATCTTTAAGGTTTACATCCCACGGTCATGTCGGCTAAGCTGAAGGAGACAGCGATGATGAGAAATGAATGAAATTGTGGAATGAAAGTAGGAGGAAACGGGAGAAATCCGAAAAAAAACACACACACGGTGTTTGTGCACCATAAAGCTTACATGACGCGAGCTCGGATCGAACTAATGACCCCGTGCACAAGAGGTGAATGCTCTACTACTGAGAGACTCCGGCTCTTACCAACAGGTTCGAGTCACATATGGTTAGGATTCAATGTTAACTGATTTACAGCTTCAATGGTGTAAAAGAACATTAAAAGAAGCAAAGGAACGTCTACTTGATCGCAAGGCATCAAAACAAAATCGTAGTCTCTACAATGTCATAACATTAAACTGACAAGTTCGTTGTACGTTGAATCAAGTTGTATCACAATTTTCTTTGCTTCTACTGTCAGCGAGCAAGTTACTGCAAACTACACCCTAAAATGGATTCATTTGTCACTTATGCTCAATTTCTCTCCCATTTCTCAAATAAGCTTAACAATATTCATAATAGAAAACAACTGACAGAAGTCATACCGAAATCTATTTTTTTTAAAATGCTGAAGCTACATAAGATATAAAAAATAAATCTCCCTTCTGACAGTTCAGTTGTAGCAGCAAACTCGAAGGAAGTGTTAATGCAAAAATACAAACAACCTCACCAAAGAAACGAATAAACGTCAATCTTTGAAAGACCTAGTCTCAAGAGAAAAGACGCCAAACTCCCACTCTTTGACAGCATGAAGGTGGAAAACCAATATTTTTAGAGGTTAAAAATAGTGCGAAATTCAATAAAAGGTCTCGTACAATCCTACAAAATGAGGAAATTTCTTTTTAAAAAATGACAAAAAAAACTTTCATTCATATTATGTGAACGTTAAGGAAACCATTAAATTAAAAATATTATATTAGAATTTTATATGACTAGTATATATACTGCTTCTCGACAGAATGATTAAATCCCTGATGGGGATACTGAATCTTCTAAATTGACTCAGCAATATGCACTTTTAGCCAGAAATATCCATTTTGCAAACGAGCTTCACTCGAGCTCGCGCGGGATCACGTTCAGTATTCTCACAGAGGCTTGCGCTCACTAACTTCAATGAGGCTTACGTTAACACAGACCTACAATGTTAGACTCACTCGAGCTCGGGCTCTCTATATTTAATGAAGCTCGCGCTAATGAGATCTCGTTCCCATTTACCCCACTGATAGAATTACAATATGACAGACCATCTACAAAGAGGACACTTTTACATTTCAAAAACAGTTCTATGTTACTTGTAAAATCTCTTAACGGTATAGTAATTGACACAACTTAACATCTATAATGTCAATTGCGGAAATATATTACGTAACTTTCTATAGTGGTTACAGCTGGATATATTTTATTTTCTCGGAGAATATCTTCCGTTTAGTATTGCAACGGCATCATGTTATAAGTAATACCGTGGTATATTAGCATCAACCACGGTATAACCATGCGTGGAGTTGGAAGATACAAAACTTCTAAAAACGTTATTATGATGTTGCCTCTATTGAAAATCATACCTAATTGAATGTAGTATTCATGTAAGCACTTGTCCGAAGAAAAATAACCTTTTTTAAAAAATCAAACTTTTAAACTCTTATGTTTGTTCTTATTGCTTCAAGATACCTCATATCATAATCATACTACTCGATAATGAAGTAGGGGGTTGCGATGGGTCAGTGGTAGAGCGTTCACCTCTGGTGTATGGGGTACTTGGTTCGATCCCAGTTCGTGCCAAGTGAGCTTTTTGGTGGACAAACACCGTGTGAGTGGGTTTTCTCGGGGTTTCCCCGTTTCCTCTTCATTTCACCATTTCATCCATTTCTCATCATCACCGTCCCCATTAGCTTACCCTGCATAACTGTGGGACGTAAAGATTTTAATTTATTTTTAATAATGAGGTACTTTGAATATGCATTGCCTTTTCCGTTACACTTGCGTTATTAGCAAAGGCGAGGTGTAATCCCACAAGTAAATAGGTCCGATAAACTAATAACACAAATAACATTCACTGTATCATAAAATGTTTTAAATTATAGTCAGAATTCTATTTTTCTTATTGAGTCAAACAAAAGAAACCACCAAATATATTTATTTTAAAGAATTTTCTTAGATGCATTTCTAACACTGTTTAGAGTTAAACTTATGTCCATGTATACATAGTAATTTTTTAAGTTGTCTAATTTAACAAGAAAGAATGAATATCTATATAAGCAAAAGTAGACGGAAAGTAGTCTATTATTATTATTATTATTATTATTATTATTATTATTATTATTATTATTATTATTATTATTATTATTATTATTATTATTATTCAACAAATATTTACATAGAGGAAAATACGCAATATGTATTAATGGAATATTTCCATTTAGCTCCACTACAAATATTTTGAAGCGCAATTCTTATTTCCTTCTGTCTGGAATTTGCAGGGGGGTGAGAGGAATTTCCTCCTCACTTGCTGTTTTCATTTCCTGCATATTTTAAAATGGGGGGGGGGAAGTAAGTAACGTCAAATTTCTTGGATAAGCTTTTGCAATTGTGTTTGTTACTTCTGTACGTATAATCGCTATGGCACTGTACATTGAAGCAAATTGGAAGAGTGTTGAATTCAGTGTTCTCTTTTTGACGTCAGTGTTTGAGTAATCAGTGGTTTCAAAAATCAGAATGATACCAACCTTATCAATCAGAAGGTCACTATTCCTTTATATATTTATACCCTGTCTGTTCATCGACCCGGGACACAAAAAATATCTCAAGAACTACTTACGAATCATCACTAAATTTGGTGAAAACATAAAGAGTCAAAATTTAGGAACTTAGTTCCATTTTAGAGCTAATACTCAAACACGAAGTGGTAGAAATTAACAATTTTCGGTTTCAACGTTGATCGCTATAGAGCAAAAAACGGTAATAAATAGAGAAATGTGGTTTTCTACAATCGGTTTTCTACAAGAATGCATTATATCTCCATCTTTAACTCTCTACTACAACCGGAAGTGGTGAAAATTTAGTACAACTTCCGGTTTCAATATTGAATTACATAGAGCAAAAACGATAAGAGAGAGCGAAAAGCAGTTTCTTGGAATCGGTATAACGTTCTACACTGTAAAAAATTCATAGGTAAATTTACAAGAAACGATGGCAATCTGTTTGCCACTCCTCAATGTAAATCAATTTAGACCTATAAAGTATAATTACTAATATGAAATTGTATAAAATTACATTTTTATCAATAAAAATGTCACTTTCTTATAAATTTACTGTAAATTTGTAAAAGAAACAAATTTTGTAATTTAATCTAAGGAAATGTATACCATCTTACAAACTGAAGGGTAAATGATTTTACATTGATGCTTGGCAATTTAATTACATTTTTTTTCAGTATATGAATAGATATCATCTTCTCTCTTAACTCTTATTCAAACCGGAAGTACTGATGATTGATATAAGGTGTTGACGGTAACAGATACCAAGAAGCAGCTTTCTGTAATCAATTAAATGTCCTAAGGGTATATTTTATTTACACTCTAATCTCTCTGTTAAAACCCGAATTGGCCGAAAATCAATCATTTCCACTTTTAACGATGATTGCTAAGGAGTAGAAGTGGTAACAGATACAAAAAAGTTGTTTCCTGCAAACGATTAAGCGTCTCAAAATTACATTTCATTTTCATCCTTAAGATCTACTAAGACCGGAAATGGTAAAAATTTACTATGACTTCCGGTTTCAATATTTATCTTTATATAGTAAAATAGAAAAAAAAGCGGTTTTATGGAATCGATTTAGCGTTCTAAGAAAAGATACCATCTTCTTCCTTAACCCATATTCAAATTGGATGTGGGAGAAATCAATCACTTCCGGTTTTAATGTTCATTCTTATAGAGTGGAAATGATATCACATAGCGAGAAGCGGTTTTGTGTAACCAATTAAGCGTGCCCAGAATATACTCCATCTCCACTCAAATCTCTGTACTAAAACCGGAAGTGGTATCATTCAAATTCCACTTCCGGTTTAAATAATAACAGAGGAAATTCATATCATAGAAACCAAACTCCTTCACATGGTGTACATGTGATATTCCTACATGTTTTCTCAAAGTATGTTTAATTATTTTTATGTTTCAATGTACCGGTACCTTTTTTTTTGTGTGTGTGTGGGAGTATCAGATATTTTGGCTTTCAATTATGCGCAGACATTTCCTTCGTCTTTGTATGATTTTCCTTCAAGTCAAATAAATCGTGTTGTATATAGTTTAAAATATCATCAAACTAATTACATTTCGCTTCATTTCTGAATTAAAACAAACAAATAAGGAGACGCGACGAGAATGAAGGATACCGCCTTCAGGAAATTAACGTTTTCGTTATTTCATTCATGTCTTTTTCTTTCTTTTTTGTTTACTTTATTAAATCAGAACATAAAGCAAAAGAAAGAACAAAAGAGCATTAAACTTGTATTTAATTTTCTCGAATGAAAGATCAAACCGTTTTTGTCTCGCTACCTGGCTGTGCTCTCAATGAGAAAAATTTGGTGCCTGGCAAATCCATTTGATTCGTTGATCGCTCAACTTCCCTTGTAATATTATGTAGTCTGTGTAGAACCGGATGTTCGAACACAGTGCTGCCATCTGAGAAATTACTTGTTGCTGAAGGCGCTAGTTCTGTGTGGTAATTTAACAAGGAAAGAATTAAAAGAAGAAATTCCTCCCATCAAGAATAGGTGATTTCTTTTATTATTTTAATTTTTATTTTTATTACGCGATGTGAGACTAATTTTATCTATTTTTTGTTGCGAGAAATGTATATAGCGTATGAGAATTACTGAAGTTAAAATGTCACTAACAGAAATTTATATTCATATTAAAACTTGTGTTTATAATACACAGAGAAAAAAAAAGTAATGGCTGTTCAGTTCCAGATGAACCTGCCAAATGTACTGGTATGGCAACTGAACATCTTTCATTAAATGTATTTTGCTAAACTTATCCAGCGTTTGAGCCAGGTTGATTGGTAAGCACCTTCTTGCCATACTATTGGACTATATCTGTCCAGTAACACAGGCAATATAACGTCTGGCGCATTGCTTACTGCACACTTCATAACAGACATTTAACTAAATATGTTCAATTGCCACAACCATGCATTTGAGAGGTTCTCAATCTAATTCCCATCGCAACCCCCATTTTATCACATCCTCTTGACAACGACCCCTTTATAATTTCTGGTTTGTAATAAGCTTGTGTGGTATTTTTAATATACCTACTGCGCAGATCTCACGACATCCATCTATTTCAATAAAAGTAGAATGCATTTCTCTGTACAGTGGATACCCTAATTTTGTATTTTTCTGATATTTCAATATGCAGTTCTCATTAGTTTCATATCGTACCTCTTTCATTTAAATTGATTTTTAAACAACCCTGCACCTGTTGAAAATTTTTAATAGACCTATTTGTTGTTGTTCTTAAAAAGTATGTATAAAATAAAAAAAAATACGCCTATCAGAACCAAATTCAAAATAATATTTAAAAATATTTCTCGCGACTGCCCTTGCTCTAGATCAGGGTGACATGAAATGAAAAATAATAACAATAAAATGTTTCTCCAGTCTTTCATTATACACGAAATCGGAAATTGAAAGCTGAAACCTAGTCTCTCCTGTTTTAGGGCTTTTTTTTTTTAGTTTTACAGTTAAGTTAAGTTTAGAACTCCTTTTATAAGATATTTCAAATCCTAATAATAAATTGCAAACGTTTCTGTCTTGCGTTACAGTTACGCTAATATATTTATAGATGTCGCTCCTTGTGCTATCACTTGCTCGTATAACCAGCTCCTGGAATAATTACAGAAATATGGTATGGGGTTCGAGATGGTTGGTGGGCAAGCTAAAAAATCTATACTAATATATAAATGAATGTGTGTGTGTGATTAGATTTTCGAATAGAAAAGAATCACCCAGAGCCATCAAACTTTGTATTCAGATATATGTTACCAGTTCTAATAATGTACCTATATTTCAACTTTCGATTCGAAGGAGAATCGGGAGGGGTCAAAATTTATAAGTATCTATATGCACAGTGAACCATAGTTCCCATAAGGTAAGCAACTCAACAGTTTTTTTGCTGTCGTCCAAGTTGCATACCTTCCATATCTTCGAAGTTTTTGTATGAACCTTATTTTTCCCGTGCGAAGAACAGGCATGCCATCGAGCATTGATAGGTCAATGTCAAAAGCATTGCTCTTCGGGATATGTGTATTTCGCACATTTCTTTACTTTCAGAGATAATGGCATAAACAATATTCTTCCAATGTGAAAGCGGACACTTATGCTACTAAATGAATAATTTTGCTAAACGCAATGCTTTTAATTATGCACGATTTTATCCATTATTGTACAGGGGACCAAAGGTTCAGGAGGAACAACTAGTTACAATAATGCGGAGTATAAATCAAATGTTAGGTTCCTGCAAATACTAGAGAAAATGTTAACAGAAATCCTTCAAATTTGGAATATCATTCTTTATAAAGAGCAGGCGTAAAGTGAAAAGATAGGAGATCATATATCGTTAAAGAAAGGATTACAGTAAGAATTCAAATGTGAATAAATCATTCTCCTGATTACATAAGTATGCACTCGTTGAAGAAAATAGAATCGTATTGAGTAACCTGTGTGAATTACACTGTTGGATTCTGACTATTTCATCTTATCTTGTATCTATTAACCTAATCTGACCTGAATCCTCACCACCAATCGAAGACAACGGTTTCATTGTTAGTGCCTATTTCGATTTAGTAAAACTAGATTAGAAAGAAGCTATTTCTTCTATTTCGTCCCAAAATACAAAGCGTGAATCCATTCTTGGCTTGGTAAGCGACTTTATTCGACTACTAAAAGCAATTACGGTTGATTTATCACTAGCACTTTGCAACTAATGATATACACGTGCTCTTTAAAATCGCTTTACATTGTAGGAGATAGATAAAACGATCATTGATTTCTCAGTAAACTACGGATACCTATATAAAAATACAATTGCATAGACAGAAAGGTTCTTCTTCTGTAGTATACAGCAAAAGACATGCTAAGACGATTTTAAGTTACCATTACTGCTTAGATCATTGACTGAGCATCAAAATATGTCCGTTTAAATTATGAATGAGAAGAAGAAGTTAAGGAAAGGTCACCAGCGATCACTAACTCTTTAGTAAAAATCAGCAGATAGGTTTTCAGAACCCAAAGTTTGATATATTGTTATAATAGGGGACTATACAAAATTTGGATGAGATCAGTCGTACAGTATGGGAGAAGACGAAAAACTGATATGCACTTTAATAAGAGAAAGGAAGAAAGAGTACTGCATCTCACACCGCTAACGCTCGTTTCATTTCACCACTCTACAATATTATGGTGCATAAATGAAGCACTGGGCAGAATACACGCACTCCAACACCTTATTTGGATTCCCAAGTTATTTTAATTGGCAATGACTACCAGTTAATGCTAAATCCCTGCTTCTCGCTATTCAACACCGTGTTCGTGGATCTTGGTAGAGTACTCTCGTCTCCTCCCATATTCTCATTCTACCAATTTTTTTCACAATTATTCATCTTCATTAATAATCCATCTATTTTAGCTTACAGGATACAACAATGGAATGATAAAAATTTGATTTCAGTTTTACTCATTAACGCTCAGAATGCCTTGTCAAGCATACTACTTCCAGACGTTATACAACACTGACAAACATACCTACACGTGTGGTTGCATATGTTTAGGAGTATTTTAGCTACATTTCCTTCTATATGATAAAATTTTTTCAATGATTGTTCCTCCACACGGAAAAGAAGCTTTTTTAAGAACAAAGTAACTTTTTATAGATAAGAAAATTTTTTTGAAACAAGGAAACCAAGAAAAAGTGAATCTGTACTTTTCACTCCAAGTCTTTCAATTGGAAAAATCAATTACGTTTTTGTTTGTTAATAATTTGTGTAGAAGTACACTGTGACATCATATAACTTACTTCAGTGACGTAATTATTCAAGTATGAGGACAAATTAAAGACTGTTAGAAATTCCTGTTCTTTGTAAGCATTAAAAGTTAAGTTGAAAAATTGTAAAAGTCTAAAAGTCTTATATGGTATAAGATTCCCAGAACACCATTAATAGTTTTGTTTATTTAAAAAACAAGTACTAGTCACTCATGTATACCACATGAAGGAGTTTGGTCTGTATTGGATTACATTTGCTCAATTAATATTGACATTGGAAATTGTCATGTGTTTTATTGGAACGATTAGAGTGGAGGTGGAATATAGTTGGAACTCTTAATTGACTGCACAATATAAATTTTCTCTAGTTTTGTTTTTACTTTACAGCAATCACCGTTAAAACCGGAAGTGAATTATTTTCTACCACTTCTGGCTTCAATAGAGAGATTAGAATGGAAATGAAATTTATTCTTGGAACGTTTCATTGATAGCAGAAAACAGCTCTCGTAATCTATTACAGTTTTTACTCGATAAGACCGACATTCAACCGGAAGTGGTTGATTTCTGTCACTTCCGGTGTAAATAGGGGTTAAAAGAGAAGATGATATCTACTCTTAAAACGCTAAATTGATTCCGAAAAAAACATCTTCTAGCTATGCGTTATCCTTTTCTCTTTATATAGATCAATATTGAAACCGGAAGTTGTAGTGTATTTCTCCTTCTTCCGGTTTTAGTACTGAATTGAGATCGAAGGCGAAATATATATTTTAGAGATGTTTAATGGATTAAACGTTGCAGAAAACTGTTTCTCGCTATCAATTACCTCTTTATTCTACATATTTATAACGATCACTGTTAAAGCAGAAAGTGATGATGCATTTCTGACACTTCTGGTTTTAGTAGAGAAATTAGATCGGAGATGAAATATTTTCAAGAGACGCTTAACTGATTACAGAAAATCATTACTTGCTATCCAGTGACGGATCTAGCCAGGCCCGTATCCACGGGGGTGCTAGGGTGGGCCGGGTCCCCCCTAAATTTTCACTGCCCCGCTAAAATTTTCGAGGTAGTCTTGCAAATTAACTATAATATGGTGATGAATTATAATATGGTTGGGTCGGCTCCCCCTAACTCCTACCGCTCCCCTACATTTTTGGGCTGGCTACGGGCCTGGATCTAGCCCGGGCCGGGGTTGCCTAGCCCCTCCAGTGACAAAAATAATTAAAGCTATTATTTATATATTTTTGAAAGTTTATAGTAAACTCATGATATACCTACCATAGTCTGGGTTCTGGCAAGCACCCCCCCCCAGTTTTTATTTTCTAGATCCGCCACTGTTGGTATCTATTAGAATTTTTATTCTATGGAGATTAACATTAAAACTCAAGTTTGAATATAGAATTAGAGGAGAAGATGGAACTTGTTGTTACACGTGTAGAACGCTAAATCAACTCCAGGAAACCTCTAATTGCTATTTCTTATTACTTTTGCTCTATGTAGATCAATAACTGAATGTTGTCATGGAATTCTACCCCTTCCGGTATTAAGGATGCAAATGAAATCTACTTTTGGAGCACTTAATCGACTACAAGAAACCACTTCTCTCTATTTATTGCTATTTTTGCTCTACAGTGATCAATGTACACTCATGTCCAAAATGATTGTTGCATATCTATAACTGTCTTCTTGTAAGAATATAAGTTGATAATGATTTTGCAGGGTACTTTTAATACTGATACTATGTGTATAATCGGGAAATGTATATCTGTGGTAAATTTCATAGGAAAAGAATTATAAATACGAAAGTTAGAATGAGTAAAACAAAATGTTGCTAAATGGACAAGAAAGTTTTATTTTCGTTTTATTGTTCTTATTTACTGCTCTGTTGACATGAAATTTTCCACATACATGTCTTTGCCGATTATACACATACTAATATTATAAGAAATTCCGGGCGAATTCATTATCAAATTATATTCCTACAACAACATATTTATGGACATGCGACAATAATTTTGGACTTGAGTGTACAAAGCAAATGCTTGAGTTCTACCAATCCCGAGTTCAACATTGTTTTTAAAAAAAGATAATTCGATTCCTAACCTTTTACTCTCTATATTTTGACCAATCAAATATTTCTTGAGATTTTT
The DNA here is from genome assembly GCF_964235325.1 of Thermobia domestica. Classification (NCBI taxonomy): domain Eukaryota; kingdom Metazoa; phylum Arthropoda; class Insecta; order Zygentoma; family Lepismatidae; genus Thermobia; species Thermobia domestica. Next base: position 87,217,939 of record NC_137466.1, read on the forward strand.
TTTGTCTCCTGATCTGACAGAAGGACGGACACACGGACATAGTAAATATATAAAGAAGTTTGGTAAACCGAACTACTTTTTAAAACGAAAGGACTCACTAATTCTATTGTACATGGAAGCTGATGATTCAATGCTACATTAACAAAAATTCTCCATCGGCTTCTGTTATTAGACAACTGGAAATAGTTATCCATTTGAATAATAATAATAATAATAATAATAATAATAATAATAATAATAATAATAATAATAATAATAATAATAATAATAATAATAATAACATCTTTTATACTGTAATGAAAAAAACATTTCTATTTGGCTTGTATTATTTAACTGGAATTCCCTTTATAAAGCTATAAGAGTAACTACAAGTATAGTGTGATTTACAGAGCTCACAAGTCACTGTTAGAGCACTCAATCCTGCTGCAAGGGTTCTTTGGTTCGATCCCTACCCACATGAATTTGTGGCACATAACGTCATGTGCGTGATCTTGTTCGAGGTTCTCACTTCCTTTTTTTTTTTTTTTTTTTTTGCAAATTCTCCTCTCGCTAATTTTTCCATAACCCAGTTACTTGTTTCAATCATTTACAAGAATCTTTAAATAAAAATATAATTTTATTTCATTTCTTTGAGCGTAATCCTGTGGATACGGGATGTTTTTATTGTGTCGACTTGTCATCTTACGTTAACTGATTTTAATTGAATTAAGAGGCAGTGAGCTCTGGTCTAGAAAACCAGGAATAACGGTGCTGGAATTAGATGTTATGTCTGCACACCAGCTAAATAACTAAAATAAAAATTATAGAAATTCAATAAAGGAAGCACTTGTTATTAATTTTTCATGTTATATGTCTTGGATAATGTTTAATGAAGGTAGGGATATATGCTAAACTGAAACATGATTATTTATTTATTTATTTATTTATTTATTTATTATTATTATTATTATTATTATTATTATTATTATTATTATTATTATTATTATTATTATTATTATTATTATTATTATTATTAAGTATTTGCTTTGGTTAGGTTTTATCTTTATTTTAGCTATATATAGTTCCGAAGTTACATAGAATGTGCAATATTCAGCTAAACCAATGTTATCTTCGTAAGCCCTAATGCCAGAGAGTTTAATTTATCTACGTTTTGTTAAATAGTTTGAAACAAAAGGATGAATAAGCGTAAGAGCATTTTAAACGGTAACTGATTGGATTTTTTAAAAACAAGTTTTGCGATGCGTTTTATAGTATAGATGTATGACATTGTATTGAAGAACCAATTATGTACAGCAGTCTTTCAATTCCTTTTACACAAAACGAATTTATCCGCTTAGAGGCATTAAAAATGCATTTTGTCATCAGAGATTTTGTGAGCACGTGTCATTATTTTGTCCTTTACACTGTACAACAAACAAACGCATAAAACTTCATAAATTTTTAACTAAGTTCACAAACTCAATTTTGTAGAACAGGTAGCGTTGTGATCATCAGGTGGGAAATAAATCCGAAAACTATGTGTAAGAGGCTGTGGCGAAATGTGTGCGATGACTTCAGCAACACTTCATTTAGAGTTAAGCTGGTCAGGATTAAAAGGAATACTTAAATGAATAATTGTAATTTTCTAAAGCAATGGTGGCTAAATGGTGTCCCGCGGGCCGATCAGGTCCGAAAACAAAAATTAAAAATAATATATGACTTTTTTGCAGGTTCATTTGTAACAGGTACAGTGTAGTTTGTCATATTGAATAACTGAACCAAGACTTCACTTTTAATTGTGAAAATACTTTCCACAACTTTCTGTCACCCAGTCCATTCTGCCATTGGTGAAGCGCAGATTTTGAGGGGGAAGGGGAAATACAGATTTCACAGTTACTTTCAAATGTCTCTAGATCAGTTCTTAATTGACCTAGACACATGAAATAGCCTGTCAGTCAAATATCTTTAAGTCATGACTAGACAAGCTTCCAAAGTCAAGGAAGTTATACCTTAAATATTAGTTAAACTAGTACTTCCTCGTTAATTGCATCCTTTTCAAAATTACATCCTTACCGCAATTCAGAGGTAAGTCCCGCTTCTCGAACTGCAACGCTAGAATCCAGGATTTTCTTATTATGACTACCACAATAAACGTACAAATTTGATAACAACGCATTATGGCGTTCTGCGCAAATTTCTTCTAAAAAATCTATTTCCTTGAATGTAAATTAATATTCAAATAAAATGTGAAACATAACATGAAAAACTGTCAAACAAATTATCTATTTCGTAATAAGATTGTTATTTTAAAATACTTTACACATACAAATGAAGCATTTCGTAAAACTGAGCAGTTCTAGTTAGATCTAACAGTAAGTTTCATCATTGTAAAACGAATCAAATATTTTCTTTTATTTGTTACCCTTTTCGATATCAGGAGACACAACCAAATGAATTAGTGTCTTGTGTTGTAGCTGGAACATAACTCTATCTTATAGTACAATGTTTATATTATGTAACGTTTCATTGCGCAGTAGTTAAGGGAACGAGCTAAAATACGTACGACTTCCGGGTGGTGATCCACCTTAAATGATTATTTCAACTCAGTAATTAAAAAATACATTAAAATTGAAACTCTTCTGTTTAAAATCTGTATATTAAGACGTTTTTTCCCTTTAACCTTATGTTAATGAGAAGGTATCTAAGAATTCTGAAGAACACAACGGGCATGAACAAACATTGGTAAATTTTACTTTATTGACATAATCTGAAAGCACAGCTGCAGAAAACAGAAACTTACGTAATGATGACACAATCAATAAAATATGCATTGCAAGTACACAATATAATATTATTACATTTTGATATCTTATATAATTTTGTTAATTAGTGTTTCCTTAATGTGAATACTGTAATTTGGTTATCCAACACTATTAGCTACTAAATTTAGTTTCTCCTCTGACGGTATTAAACATATCCGAGGATCTATTCTTACACTCCACCGTTTATTTTGGTACTAAGTTTTGATACTTGATACACGTATAGCATTCGGTAAGCAATATGCACAGCAGAAATTATCTAACATCCGCAGCAATATTTCCATTGCAAAGAAGCATATTGGTATCTTATGTAATAGGAAAAGATCTACATATTTAATTGAGAAGAATGTTAAGCCTACATTATTATTAACGTTTAAAGGAAAAAAATTGCCAAAGATGAGACATGTAGTAATTAATAATCTCATTGAGCTGAACAAAATTTTATATATATATATATATATATATATATATATATATATATATATATATATATATATATATATATATATATATATATATATATATATATATATATATATATATGTGTGTGTGTGTGTGTGTGTGTGTGTGTAAATCCTCATTTTGTAGCTTTCCAGACAAACGAAAAATGGAATTTTCTGGTAAAAATTAAAAAAACCACCGGGCCACCTATCAAGAGTAAACGGATACTAACAAGGGAAGTTCGAGACAAATCACTCGCCTGTGGAGAAACTAAGCATACCATTGGAATGACCAATCCATGCTGATTACACCAAGCTAATAAAATTCCTGTACGATTGAGAACTTTTCGAGAGATTCAACTTGAAAGTTTGTATGCGCATTTAAATGAGTCAAGTACATTATTAATAACGAATATTGACGTACGAATTAAAATCTATCGGAGATAACAGAAAAAATGTTTTGCAATAATTAACGGGTTTCTTAGTTAAAATTAGCCATTTTACTCTTCAAAAAATAATGATAGGTTAGGATCAAAATTGATCACGTTTGTTCTTCTGTTGTATGAAGAAATGACGCAGGCAAAATACTTCTTTGCAGCATGAACATTTTATATGTGCAATTGCGTTGCACCTGTCAAGGGAACAGATCGCGTAACCAAAGCAAAAAGCAAGATTGACAGGTAATTCAAAAGTATATAATTTGTTCGGTAACCAGCTTTGTGGAACGCAAACTGAAACAATCGCGATGATCAGAACTGATTCATTAGCATGGACATGAACTGGGGGGCTGTATTTGATTTTTTCGTTGGTACTCATATAACGTTCGGATGAAGAAGTTTCGTACTATGAACAAATCTCTTGCCGTAATCTTTGATTGGTCTTAATCCAAACACATCAAATGATTGTACAAATCGTGTAGAGTTCCTTGGTATATTTTTAACCATTATGTCTTCGTCATCTCTCATCGAAGTTGCAATGGACAATTTGTCTGTTAATGGACCCCAGTGATCAAACAGTAGCAAATTCAAACCATCAGGTCGCTAGGAGGCGCAATCGTGCATTTAACGTTGACTCTCTAGAAAAGTTCTCAACCGTACAGGAATTTTATTAGCTTGTTGTAATCAGAATGAATTGGTCTTTCAAACGGCATGCTTAGTTTCTCTGCAGGCGAGTGCTTTCTCCCGAACTTCCCTTGTAAGATATACTACTCTCATGAGAATTTTCATTACATCACTAACAAGATTGTGACTGCATACAGTAGCTATGGTTTAAGAGACGTGGTCCAATATTATGTTTAACATTTAAATTAATTTTTGCTTAACTACAAGTGTAAGCTGTTCAAAGATAAGACATATATGAGGCTCAGTGCATAAGGGAATCATTTTACATTACCAAAGTTTTGAAAATATAAACTTTCGTAAGGTAGATGCATTTTTTTTACATTATAAGAGTTATTTAGAATATTTCAACATGAATTTTTTAGGCTCTGAAATGAGCTTCAGATAGAGATCTTAAAGATAGAATGTGTTCGAAATGACACACAAAGAATGGAGTTAATTCCCTTGTGCACTGAACACACTATGTCAATGATAGGGATTACATCATACGAAACAAAATGACATACCTACGGCTAAATTCCGATGCGTAATTTTCGAGAAAAACGAGTTTTATAGTATTATAAAGTACGTTGTTCTCTGCCAATAGAACGTAGTTGTTAGTTTTGTTCTGCTGCAGAAGATTATTTATGCATTCTATTTAAAAATTACACTTTTAAGTAGTATACTATACTCATTGTTTGATTTATCCTACGATGACGTACATACTTCTGACAGTATTACTTGCACTAAATTAAACGATTAAGCTATTATATATTTTGTGATTGATCTTGAAATACTTATTATTATTATTATTATTATTATTATTATTATTATTATTATTATTATTATTATTATTATTATTATTATTATTATTATTATTATTATTATTAAGTATTATGCCAATACTTGCAAGACAGTTATCATAAGCTGAAGAATCTTACATTCATTTCGTCCTCAGTTAACTCCTTCATTAATAATAGCTGTTTTCCTTTTAATTGCACCCATCTGTTATAGTTCTGTTTCCTTCCACTATGCTTCTATCACATCCCTTTTCTTCTCGAAAAATGCGTTAACTCGTTTCTTCTCTCTTTTCTGGTTTAACCTACCTCCAATTTTTTTCTTATTTCATCCTGTTCTTCTCTTCATTTCCATATTTATTTTTACACAGTTTCTTTTCTATCATTATTTAATTCGTTAACTTTTAAAATCTTTTCTGAGTCCTGTTAACACTACAAAGGTCTTTTTACGCTCAATATCAATGCTTGTGTTCTTGCTGTCTCTTTTTCTGCTTATTGGGAATGATATATTCTTTTTCTGAAATTCTAGATTTCAGGCTTTCCTCTTCTTGTGATTTTCTGTCTCCTTACATATCTTTGTTTTTAAAAGTAGGAGCACACGTGGTTCGGATCCCATGTTAAATTGTAAATGCACGTTTCTTATAACCTCGATGCTGAACGGGACGCTAAACTTTAAGATTAAACCAAAGAAAGTTATCTCTATTCTTACGTCACTCTACTGCTAAAATTATGGAGGCGAGACTCTCTAATGTAACTGTGTTGAATACCTGCGCTATATGTCTATTTTTGGTCGTTAACTTTTTTCGTTAATGAAAAATATTTTTTTCTGTTTTCTTTCAAATGTACTGGAATTTGAATGGTTTAATTTCACTTATTCTTTCTTCAAATCTATTTAAATGTTCCTTAATTTGTGGAAATTGAATTTGTTATAATGTCACGGCCTGTAGTAAACTCATTTATTAAACTTTGTCCATGATTATACTTTTAGTTCATTGCTCTTCAATATGATTTGCAAAGGACAGAGAAATTAAACTTTGGATATTTATGATTAACTTAAGAATGTTGCTATCCCTATAAAAAATACTTTGTACTTCTCTCTTTGAATTTGTTTCCTCACCTAAGTCAATTACACTGTTCAACAAATTTTGATCGGAAGTATGTAAATTCTTTGAAATTGCGATTTTTACATTCATTTAAGCATAATATGAAAGGAAATGATAATAGAAGAATTTTCTTAGCTCAGGTTGTGAAAAAAAAACGCCCTTGTACAACAGTAGCTGTATATATACAAATGTATTAATATTTATAGAACATTTAAGCAAAATCCTGTAAAAACCTACATTTCACTTTTTTTTTATCTATTTCACTGTGATGTGATAATCTGGGGAGTTAAGAAGAACCCTAACCAATAGCTTTCTATACCCTTGAACTTCTTTTTCAAAATTGCGCAAATACCAATTTCACAGCGATACAGAAAATAAAGTAACCGTGGTCAAGTTAAACATTAACAATTCCGTAATAGAAATCAGTATTAACATCAAAACATGAAAAATATGTACAAATACCTTTCTGTGCAAGAACTACACTGCAATGTAGACAAAAGTTTCAAGTGATCCCTTGTACAGGATTATGTTTATTTTATTTTGAGCGTCTTCGCTTGGCTTGTCTTTTGTAGGTTACATCTGGAGCATCCCTTCCAATAGTCCAACAGTAGTCGGCCAATATCTTAGAACTCCACTTTCCCTCATATCTCTTCTCCATGGCTGCAATATCTTGATGGAAACGCTCACCATGTTCGTCACTTACTGCTCCACAATCTTTGGGAAAGAAGTCTAGATGTGAATGAAGAAAGTGGAGTTTCAGAGACATATTGCAACCAAGATTTTCGTAGCATAATAACAACTTTGCTACCAGTTGTTTGTAATTTGTTGCTCGGTGTCTTCCCAAGAACTGTAAACAAACACTCTTCAAGCTTTCCCACGCAGCTTTCTCCTCACCTTGGAGAATTTCGTCGAACTTGTGATCTTTGAATAGTTGCCTAATCTGTGGCCCTATGAAAACACCCTCTTTAACTTTGGCATCACTTAATCGAGGGAATTGTCCTCTTAGGTACTTATAGGCCTCATCCTCTTGGTTCATGCTCTTAACAAAACTTTTCATAAAACCTAATTTAATATGTAGAGGGGGAAGCAAAATTCGGTTACGATCTACCAGTGGTTCATGCTGCACATTTTTCATTCCCGGCTGAAGAGTTTCTCTGGTACTCCAATCACTTTTGCGGTAATGAGATCCACGATCTCTACTGCCCCATTCACATATATAAAGCAACAATACTTTGTATACCCTAGCTGCATACCTAGCAACAGTGCTATTACTTTATAGTCACCACAAATGAGCCACTGAAAATCGTAATATTTAATGGCTTGAAGTAAACGTTTCAAGTTTTCATAAGATTCCTTCATATGAACTGCGTAACCTACAGGAATTGAAGGAAGTTCATTTCCAATATGTAAAAGCACTGCCTTTAAACTCACCTTCGACGAATCTATAAAGAGCCTCCACTCCGTAGGTTCTTAATTAATTTTAAGTGCCCACATGAGATCATTTACATCTGTACATGGAGTGAACATCTTCTCCTTATTCCGATACACTGAAATATTTACTTTTTCCCGCAATAAATTCCATTGCTTTAAGTGTGACGCTAAAATTTCGGCTTTGCTTTTCGAGAGGTCCAAGTCTCTGATTAGATCACTTAGTTCCTCTTGAGTAAGTCTATGTGGTTTACATGGAGGTTCTTCTACAACAAACGTAGGGTCCTTCGAAGTACTTGATTCAGGAGCTTCAACTTCTTGATCATCATCAGAAAAAAGATGGGTGTGGGTCAGGAACAGGTAGTCCTTCTCCATGTGGAACAGGGCGCATTGCAGAAGGAATGTTAGGATAGATCAAGGCCCGCTTCTTCTTCGTGGAAATTCCCTTCTTGACGGAAGGAACCATACAAAAATAAGTCTTTGATGTGGTCGCTTGGCTCCCTCCAAATCATGGGCACTGCAAAAGGCATTGAGCGCCCCTTCCCATTAATCCAATTTCTTAGATTGCTGGTACAAGTGTTACACACAATGTGGGGTGCCCAAGATTTATCTTGGTCTCCAATTTTACAACCAAAGTAATATTGATAGACTTTTCTTATTAGTGGTGTTAGTCTGCTTTTGTGAGGAAAATGTCACTTCCCCACACACGTAGCAGAAGCTATCCGCACTGTTTACACAATTTTGCGGCATTTTTGTTTACTGAAATCGTCAAAATGTCACTTGAAATAGTTCCGACAACTATTTAAAAATATACATTCGAAATACCAGTATTTTTGCGTACTTGTAGTTGTATTTTTATGTCCTGCACTACACAAACGTCACACCCAAAACACTGATAACTGCACTAAACCTGTCTTTTCTAACAATAGCAGAATACTACTGAGATAAGGAATACAATGAAACCAAGCGTTCATATAGTTTCTCCAGTGTTGCCGGATCAGTGTAACATTTTACCCCAAACGAATCGAATATATTTATTTTTAAAGCGTTATTATTAGACATGCCTGTAAAACGAAAAGAAGAGCTAATATTCGAAACTAACTTTCAAATTCGTGATCAGCACCACAAAATCAATAAGAATTAGCTGATTTTGTTCAATTTACATTTTCGTTGTTGAACAGTGTTACCTTACACAAATTATCATATAAGTTCATGCGTTGACAAACATGATGATAAAAGTATATTTCTATAGGTACACGTACCTTACTATTTCAACAGTAAGTCCATGACCTCAGCATTAGTCAAGGAACAAAACGACTTGGATTCCCTACTTTGTGACACTGCGACGTTAAACGATTGTAAGAAGAGTACGGCGTATTCGACCTCGATCCAACCTAAACATTAGAGTTGAGTTGAATTGATTTTGAGTTTAACGTCCCTTTTCAGCAGCGAGGCTATATGAGACGTGAACCTACTGATTAACGTGGAACCCAAACCACATGAGCTCCCGCCGGGAATCGAACCCGGACCTCCCACGCCAAAGGCGCGTAGGCTAACGTCTTAGCCACGGTGGAGCTCACCTAAACATTAGAGTTATAATGAAGTGTATCATATACAGTACTTCTATTAGGCCAACATCTGTAAGTTTAAGGTATGTACTCACTTCATATTTGTCAATGCATAGTCATGATACGGTACTTGGAACACTTCAACAGACATGAATAAACATAAATTACACGTATTAAAATCATTCTCCCAAACTCGATTCTTTTCATTTCATCATAAATAGAATGTTTATGAATATTGATGTAGGAATTATCGATGTCTAGATTTCTAAGAAAAAGTTAGTTATTGGTATTACTACTATATCTATCGTATACGTCTTTCGCTATGTTAATCATAGACAATACTTAGCATAACCACAATAAATACATAATTTTAATATTTAATAATAAAATCCAATTTAAGTGATATTAAAATTTATTCCTATACGTATCATATAATGAAAATTGATTTTGATAAAGAAAGAGATACTTAGCTAGATTTTAAGAATAAATCAATAAAAAATACCTTACCATTATGTTCTTTTCAAATAAAACAGAAGAAAATAATTCCCCAAATAAATAAATAGGCTAAAAAGCAAAGATGGTATAGGTACCCAACTCTATTAAGACAAAATTTCTCTGACGTATAATCGTAGTCTTATCACAATTATTATCACAATATGATAGTTACTATTCTTCTGTTGTTTATATCTCAGTTTCGCATCTCAACGAAGATATCAAAATGATTTCTGGAAAATATAAAAGACCAATATCGCATTTTACAGTTGCCAAAATAGTGATCACTAATTGTAAGTTTCATTCTAAGTAGTCTGAGGAATATGAGTGGCTGAAGAAAATTTGGCTGAACACTGGTTTACAGATGACAAGTTCAAAGAATATTAATTGTTATAATCGAAAATTGGCCAATCGCATTTATGTAATAAAACAGTAAGCCACCTACTTCCTTGGGCATAGTGTCTGCACACAAGAAACTTCTGAAATCACTTTAAAAAATAACATTTTTACAGGAATCCTCAGGGAGTTTCTTAGCATGCCCCCAGTTTTTCAAGTAAGACTATTTCACATAAATATTTTTAAAAGCAATTATCTAGGTTGTTTTCGCTCATATTCATATATGAATTTGCCTGATGGTCACCATTTCCTCTCTCTTCCATATTTGTTATTCCTTCTATTTGAAATAACACATGCTTCGACAGATGTTATGTATGCTAAATTAGAAATCAGTTTTAATTAATTATAGACATAAAAAAGGATGGAAGATCAAAAACAATTGAAACACTCCATAGTCGTAAAAAGTCGACTATTATTTGATTATTTTATTTTTTCGCTCTAACTTTTATTTAAATGGTGTTTTTTGTTTTGTTATGTTTATTGTACTGATTTAGAAATTTGACTCGGAAACGCAAAACCTGCAAAATATATCAGGTAGTCTAAAAGGTGTTGAGCCATTTGCGCACAAGATGACGATATGAGTCTCTAATCTTAGGGCATATGGGTCACAGCGGGTCAGGCATAATGTCATTTGACACGTGACAGTCGAAACTTGAAGATGAGCAAAAAGAATTGGAATTCCTACAATCAGTAGTAACGTATTACAGTGTGAAGATAAGTGAACTTTCTACATAACAGCGGCACATTTTACAGTTTTGTTTTGATAAAGGAGAAATACTGGCCTGGCCCTTGGAGGAATTTGCGTTGTTTATGGGCGTTATCGAAAGCAACAACCAAAAGATTGTTCAGTCGCTTTCGTACTGGAAATTTCGATGTTGAAGATGCTTCTCGCAGTGGGTGACCAATCACACCAAAAATGGATGATATTCTTAACAAAAATCGAGAAAGACCGGCATAAGTACTCTCATGAGATCACTAAAGACCTCTATCACCAAACAATTTTGAACAATTAGAATAAAGAAGACTAACAAAGAAAAACTTCGATTTTTGGACGCCACATAACGTCATTTTGTCAACTTTTACTGGATAAAATATCTACATGTGAATTTTTACGAACTCGAGAAATTTCTAAAGCGGCTGATCACGAGTGATATAAAGTGGATAACCTACGGCAATAATGTGAGAAAAGGATCGTAGTTGAAGCGAGGAGAAGCTCCACAGTGTGTGTGGTAAAATCCACACTGTTGCCCAGGAAGTTTGTAGTATGCGTTTGATGAAATTGGGAGGACATTGTGCATTACAAGCTTCTGCCGCCGGGCAGAATGATGGACTTGGACCTGTACTATCAACAATTAGCGCCAGTGCTTCCAGCAATTCAAAAGAAATGGCAGAAACTGGTCAACAAAAAAAGTGTCATATACCATGCTGACAACGTCAGACCGCATTCCTTTTTTTAACTACTCCTCAACATGAATAAATCATATAGTCTGGTCATATAGCCATATAGACTTAGCACCATGGGCGCCTGAAGGTGGGGGCAGGGGGAGGGCCCCTCTGGATTACGAAAATATATAATGTATTTTTCTAAATTTCTTAATACAAATAAGAAATACCAAACATAATATAGCAACCAGGGAGGTGCTCCGTTAGAAAATTTTCTTCGTGCGCCCATGTTTGGCACCGACAGGTTATATTTGTATTTTAGTTGTGTTTTTAATCATCTATGTTCATTAATTTACAGGGCATAAACTCCAGACTTCAAAGATTTCATTCATTCATTTATTTATTTATCAAGACATAAAGATAACGCTATAAATATTAAATAAAACAAAAAATACAGCTACAATGTATGCTCAGAAATTTTGAGTGTTAAACCAGATTAGTTTTGTTAATATGCGAATTATTCCAAAAAATACGCTTAAAAGGCCTTGTTAAAATGTTAGAAAAAATATTTAAAAGTCTTTAAAACACAACTGTACAGTAAGAAGTTGAAGGGAACCTGCACCACACGGTAGTAATATCCAGAACCCATGTTTGGAAAGAAGGGACAGGTGACCGGCAAAGGAATTCCCTTTAATCTTTCATAATTTGTTTGCATAAGTACGAATTGTATAACATAATCTCTTAGGACTGGGTCGAGAATAGGTACCTCTGAGTTACGATACTCAATGTAGGTTTGTTAATTAATACAAAATATTCCTTGATTTAACAAAAGGACATATCTTGTAGATCGTACTTATAATAAAAGTAGATTTATATTCTGAATTGCATTGATTTTAAGATTGAAACTAGGGGTCGACACTTCCATTCATTAGAGCATATGAGTTGAAGTACGCAATTTTTCCGATGCATCTGTCTTACGAACAAATTTAAAATATTGAGATATGCCGCTTGTTACGATACAACTACTAATGAAGTTTTACATAAAGGAAAAAAAAACGAATGTGCAGTAGAGGAAAAAAGAAGAATAAAATACATTTAAATACGCACAGCACCCTCAGGACGAAAGCAGAGATTGGTGTTAAAAAAGAACCAAAATAAGAAATATGAATTTTAAAGGGAAATGTAGAAGAGGACAAGAGAATATATTTTTTTTTTCTGAAAAAGGAAAAGAAAAATAGGAAATAATCTACAAAACTACTATGTTGGTTGCTGTGAGTCACACGAATGAATACAGAATTCAGTTTGATTTAATTTCCGGCCGTGAATTAGAGTACAAAACCTCTTCGAAAAAATATTCGGAGGCATGTTTCTTAAACACTTGGTTATGAGTATGACAATACTACGTAGAAACACTAAGTAAATACAATTTACTTCCAATCTGGTTCTACAAAACTTAGATTGAAAATATTGAGCTTATTTGGTTTAAATTTAGGATAATTGTGTCAAATTCGTAGTAAATTTACTATTTTTTACATACTATATATGCTTATAATATTCATTGGAAATTGTATGAAATACTTTTCAGGGTTTTGGGATAAACATTTTATTTATTTTATATTTATTAGATTCACTATGACACTTACTACAGTATATTAGAGAGAAATTATAATTAGTATTTGAGCATTTACCTCTTTCTTTTATCGCTTACCTCTGGTGCTTGAGGTCCCTGGTTCGATCCCCGGCTAAGTAATTTTGTGATTGACAACATTGTGACCGTGGGTTTTTTCGTGGTACTTCCGTTTCCTCCTGCTTTCTCATTCCACCAATTCTCACACCATCATTCACTTGCGTTAATCATTCGTCTTCCTCAGCCGAAATGACATAATCGTGGGACGTTAATTTGAAAGATTTTTCTTTCTTCTATGCTTTCTCATATAACAGAAAATTTAGAGAAGTATCTGAATTGGAAAAAAAGTCTTTTATGAATTACTAGACCCAGTCTGAAGTGCCCAGTCTTCGCACGGGAAGAATAGGCTTAAGGAACATGTTTTAAATGTATATTTAACTTCTCCCTCCGCTAACACTGTAAGAAACATGCACAACCGTTTCTTTATTTCCGCCATTTTATGACTAGAAATTGGAAAATTAAAATATTATAAAAATTGTCTCCTCTCCTCCTTTCTTAGAAGTGAAAATTTCAAAAAGGCTTTGCAGATGTCCATTTATTTTTAATAAGGAGTTTATATACCAAGTTTTATCTTCGTAACATTTAAGGCTTGTGAGATACTCTACTTTCGGCCTACATTTTAACCATTCTTCCTCCTCCTTAGGATACGCCCAGACAATGAAAATAACAAAATGCAAACTCAGTTCGTAATAGCTTCTAACTAATATTATTAAAATTATTCGAATATCCGTTAGTCGAGTAACCAATATTCGAGTAATGAATTATTTCTACTCGAATTTTACTTCTATTATCGAAAATACGTTTCAAGCGGTTCAGCTGTTTTCCTTCCGGTGATGAAACAGACAAATATATTTGAATGAATGTGAGCAATAATATAGAAATTGCTCCCACTTGAAGCGGAGTTTTCGAATACGTGTCCTCTTACTTTTAGCCAGAAGTATATATACCAAGTTTTATCTTCCTAACTTGAAGGACTTCTGAGATACTCTGTTATTGGCATAGATTTCAAATCTCCTTTTTCCATTAGGACACACATTTCGATAAAAGTGTTATAAAATTTCAGTTCGAGATAGGTACTAACCCTTTTAGGATTTTTGGTAACTTTTGTTACCATGGCGTAGTATCGTCTTTGACCGCTTATTTAGGTTCTATAACAGGTATTTAAGCCGTTTTTTATTGGTCAAGTAACGATGGACCAATGAACATCTCAGATGCGTTTTGGAACCGGATGGTTAACTTGGCGGCGCTAAGTGGAGGCGGAGGGGTATGGCTTTTTTTTATTTTTTCTTAAGGCAAATTTCAAAAATTTTTCACTCCTTTAGTTTTCAAGATATAAGATTGAAGCTTTACATACGAATTGTGTATACCTTTTGGTATTTAAAAAAAAATATTTTTTTTTTGAAACCCTTATGTGAAACCGAGCCAGGCCCGAGAGACGTAAGTGTTCCGAGGGGGCAAGGTTACTAGAGAACAGGTTGCCTCGAAACACTTCGGTTTTCGTTCGGAGTGAGTCGGTGAAGATCGTAATACGTCACCCGTAGACCAAACGCTTTGAAGACACTTGAGAACTCTGTGATCATCCTACAGTTTTAAATGCACTAAATAGAATTAGAATGATTATTTTAGGCAATAATCCTGGTGTACTGAAAATTAACAAAAACACAAATACTGTCGAAAATGAAGAGATTATTTTAAGCAAATTTCTTTAAAAATGTGGTGTTGTATGTACTGATCTAATGCTGAAGACAATGACCGAAGACAAAGATGTTCTTAATTCAAGTGTCCTACATTGAGACACAATCAGCAATGGAAGAAGATGGACTGGCGTATACATTAGGTTGGCTTGCAATAATAATAATAATAATAATAATAATAATAATAATAATAATAATAATAATAATAATAATAATAATAATAATAAAGAAAATGCAAAAAATACACCTTCATTTAAGTAATCAGTACAATAAAAATGTTCCCGTTCATCACTCTTCACTATCATCGATTCTAAGCAGTGGTGTATGCACGGGGGACATCGGAGCCAGACCCCCCAAATGATTTCCTGGACAACCGAAATGACCAGCTTTTAAAACACCATCGTCAGATTACCTCGCTTCAGTCATTTAAAAATAACAAAGTACATATAATTAATAATCGGTAAATTATTTACCGATCGAAAAATAGTATGATATCTCTTCCGTGTAAGGAATGACCAAATGCAGAGCTTGCTGCCACATTTGCTACAATCGATTGATCTAGTGCTCCTGTGCGGATCATGTCCAATATGAAGTATAAAATATTTTATATAGGCCTATTTTAAAATAATTGTCAATCTATGCTAATACGAGAATTTGTATGATGTTTTTAGTCAAGAATAATAAATAAGTATTTCTGTCAGGAAATCTTAAAGAAATTAAGAGAAATTTCAAAGAAAATTACTCTTGTGTAGATAGGTTCTGTGTAAAGGGGGTTAAATTATAATAGTTATACACAAAGGCATAACATTTGGTCCGGAGCTGTAGTTCTTGGCTAAGCATAATAAAAACTACTTGGTACATAATATTTGTGGAGAAAAAGAAAAAAAAACTTTTAAAAAGTTTTTAGTTTTCCGGACGGAAACGAAAATTTTCCGTTTTTTCAGGCCTCAAAATCACTAATTGTAACCCCTTTTTTTTGGGGGGGGGGGGGGGGCTTTGTAAATTGTAGCTGTCTTCCCAACCAAAAAATGATGGGCTCCCCATAGATAAACCTGCTGGCTACACCCCTGATTCAAAGCTTGTCTCATGGCCATCTCACACAGCCCACTGAAGAGTGGTTTCGTGTGTAAAAGAAATGCAAGAACAGTTTTCATTTTACCATGGAAGAACAGTGCGTAGGGAAAAAGATACCATGAAATGTCTAAAGAGGATTATTTGTGGGAGTAATGCTAATGTGAATTCTGAAATAGTGACTACATTTGTGCGAATAACATACGCCAGAATTAAGTTTTTGAATAGTTTGGCAAAACAGAAAAGTATTGAGGTTTCTGTAAAATAAGAAGGAAGCTCATAGGACAAACGTGAAAAAAAGCTAAGGAAACATCTCCCGTAAAGTAAAGTTTCTAACAATAGAATATTATCGTAAAACACAATTATTATTATAAATTCTGTTCTCGATCATTATTCTATGTAGTAAATTACAGACACTTAAGTTTGATTCTGCATGCAAGCAAAAAAAGAATTTTACTATGTAACGTTAATTCAGTATAGGACTTCTCACGCGAAGCGAGCTCCTCCGTCACTAAGCGGTTAGCGTACGCGCCTTTGGCGTGGAAGACCCGGGTCCCGCCGGGCTATTCCCGGCGGGAGCTCATATGGTTCGGATTCCACGTTAATCAGTAGGTCCACATCTCATATAACTTCGCTGCTGAACGGAACGTTAAACTCAAACTCAACTCCTTCTCACCCGAAGACTCTCTTCCTTATTCTTAAGCGGGAAAAAAGCAGACGACAATTTTTTTGCGCGCTTCACGGGTCTATAAGTGACGTCATTTCGGGACAGCCTATGACCGTGCAGCATGGTTAAGAGGCAACCTGTTCTCTAATAACCTTAACGAGGGGGTGAATTTTTCAGAAAAATTTCCGATTTTTCCCAATTTTCCCGGTTCAGGTGCATGATATGGACATGTGAGTGGTACCGTTAGAAAGGGTCCGTTATATTAAAGTGACACAGTAAATTTTTATTATATATATATGGCCTAAATTCAGACTTCCAACAATCTTTCCGCCCTTTGTTTTCAAGATACAAGATTGAAATTTTGCACACATATTATGTACATAACAACGTATTTTGTTGAAAATATTCAGATCCCTGCGTCAACCCAGGCCCGGGCCAGAGAGACAAAGTGTTTTGGCGGGATTTTCAGAAAAAATCCGGTTTTTCCATATTTTTCCGGTTCAGATGTATGATATGGACATGCGAGTGGTACCGTTGGAAAGGGCTTGTTATACTGAAGAAAATGACGTTAGAACCGCTATGACAACAATCAGATCCGTACGTGAACCCAAGCCCGGGCCAGAGGGGCCCAAAAATTTCGATTTTTTTTCGAAAAAATGTCTCGTTTTTTACTCGATTTTCTCGTTTCTGGTATATAATATGGACAAGTGAGTAGTACTGTTGTAAAGTATGCTCTATCCTAAAAAAAGGGGGGTATCAACCATGATCTTACGATGATAAACAGTAAGGAAGCAATAGCTGATTGAGTGAAAGTCTAAAATTTACCTCAAAAAGTGGAAATCCTAAAACGGTTAATTACAATAAAAAATAATTTCAAACAATTCTGTCGTTTTCCCATGATGAGATAACAAACTAGATAACTTTCATTCATATGTATATAGAACTAGCGAAATGCCCGTTTTTCACACGGGGAGAATATGTTTATGGAAATATTTGATTATTTCCCCGCCTTAGGATATCTCTATCAATGAAAGTGTAATGATAAAATTCCATAATGTCACCCCTTTCCATCTTCCCCATGCCGTGGGTACTGAACTTGGGTTTAAATGGAATCGGTAGTGTCACTATTCATCTCGGTGGCCACAAACTATGGATTAGACACTAATATTTGTAATTTTCGATTATATTTATATGTTACCTCTTCCACCTACCTTTCCCTCCTCTGTCGATGGAAGATAAATTTAGACTTGAGGTGACTTTGAGTGACGTCATTAGGAGTGTCATTATTCATCCTCAGTTGCCCTGTAAACTACGGATTGCATATTAATATCAGTCGTTTACGATTATCAACGAACTTAAAAAGTTCGTTACTGAATTCTCTATGTCTTTGTGTCTGTCTGTCTGTATGTCTTTCCGTCTGTCTGTTACTTGCGATTGTTTCAATTTTGAACCCTGCATTCGATATAGCATCAAAATCTATCAAAGTTATTAAATTTTTCGCGTCACTCTTACCTTTCCCGAGATATTGGCCAATTGGCCGATTTCCAGAGATTTAAGGAGCCATATCTTGGGAACCGTAAGTCATAGAGAGAGATATTGGTGTTGATCAATATCTAAAAGGATGGTAAATATTTTGGTACCAAATAGTAACCACTGGCTACTGTCCAACTGCCCACTGGTTTGGCCAATGGCCAGTTGGCCAGTGGTCACCAATTATTATCGGTACCAAAATGTTTACCATACGCTTAGGTATTGATTAACACCAATATCATCTCTCTATTACTTACCGTTCCCATGTTATTGGCCAAAAATGGCCAATCTCTAGGTATTTAAGAAGCCATAGCTCGGGAACCATAAGTTGTAGAGAGATTATATAGATCAGCGTTTCCCAACCGGTGTGCCGCGAATGGGCCACTGGTGTGCCGCGAGGAAATGAAAACAAAATTATTAATTATGTAGGAACCTAATTGCAAGACAGGAAATATGTGTATTTAAATTTCACATTACTATGAACCTCTACAATAAAAAATACTGTAATTGTAATATATTATTGTACATACATTACTACTACATAGATTGTATTTCGAAAACAGAATTTTATTAATATTTAAAATTGTGACGTATACTAACCATGTTAATAAATTATAAGTTTCACACTGTGTTACTTATCTGTTCATTTTTAATGTTGAAAAAAGTATTAATTATCATTGTTATGACCATTATTGTTTCTTTATTGTTACAGATTATTTCGTAACTTGAAATTTTAAAATCTCATTCTATCCTTTCGACAAAGCAAACACTCTTACAAATTACCGCAATTCTGTTTTAAAAGTACAAGAGATGCGTTTGTTCGTTCGTAATTTAGTGATCTTCTTTGTGAAAGGTTGGATACATTCTTCGAAAAAGAAAGTGTATTTTTGAAAAGAATGAGTTCTATATTTCATTGGAATTGTTTTCTATTTTTTAATTTTATAAAAAGTAAGTATAATGATTTAGGATGGAGAAAAAACAGTGATCGAGCTTTATTCTTTGTGAGAAGGAAGTCAGTAATCAAAGAAAACAAATACGACGGTATTTTCTATTTACAAATAATAATAGTAATAGTAATAATAATAATAATAATAATAATAATAATAATAATAATAATAATAATAATAATAATACCTATGCGTGTGCCGCGAGAATTCAAGTTAGACCCGTACTGTGCCGCAAGTTGAAAAAGGTTGGGAAACGCTGATATAGATGTTGGTCAATACCGAAGAGGATGGTGAATATTTTGGTACCAAATAGTAACCTGTGGCCACTGTCCAAGTTACCACTGGTTTGGCCAGTAGCCAGTTGGATAGAGGCCATCAACTAACAGCGGTACGAAAATGTTTAACATTCTATTAGGGATTGATTAACACCAATATCATCTCTTTATGACTTCCACCGTGACCCACTCTGACCCACGACCCACCACCCACCATGAACTACTTTCATCCACTGTTACCTACTCTGACTCACCAAAATCTATCGTCATCAACTCTGAACACGATCCACGGCCTGTTCTGTACTGACTAAAGAGTTTACACTTGTAATAAAACAAGACTGGGAAATTGTCACTAATCGGAATTTGAATTTCTAGTCAATCGCTCAAGCTCCACTTTGTTACAATAACGGTGGATCTGACCTTTACGATATAATATGGTAAAGTGTTTGTCAGTGAGGAAATTGAAACAGTCCGAGGTGGGGAAAAATTAGTGTGCCTAAAATATACTTGTACTAAGAGAGTATTCCTGCAAGTGTTAATTTCTGAACTCATTCCAAAAGAAACTTCTATTCGCAGGAAAATATCCCTGTACAATATGGAAAAGGTTATGGTTTCTCAGTTCACAGTATTTTTCTCACAAAAGACTTGAAAAATCAGTTTTGTATATTCTATAAAGGTGCTCGGGTACCCTATATGAGAGCATCTCCATAAAGTATGCTCATAATTGTAATTTGTGTAATCACTAAAACACCACGTTAAATTTAAGTTACAAATATGCATAATTGTAATTATTATGAATATTTATTAAAAGTAGTTTACCTAAAGCAAAGAAGAGACTTATTAAAAATTACGTACAAAGTTGAATAACACAAATAAGCCATTAGTAATACAAATATACATTTTCCATAACTCGTAATTTTCCATCTTAAAACAAATCTGAAATCTGGTTTATTTTTCTTTTGGTAACTTTTTCGTGGTAAATCATCCGCAGCGGAATGATGTCCACCCTTCAGCCAAGAAATAACTAGCTGGTCTACTTTGAGCTTGTCTAGCGGTGGGCCATTAACATTGATGAACAACAAGTTAGACTATGTTTGAGCACTTAGGCTATTTCTAATATCAGTCATCTGTAAATTCATAAGGGGAAATCTCCATTCGCACTCAGTCGTGGAAATTGATAATACTTCTACCCGATGTCTACAACTCCTCATCGACAATCTGTTTGTTAGACTTAAGTCTGATAACGATTTTTCGTGTTCAGTTTTGAAATACTCAGCAAGAAGTATCATCTCTCTATCACCATACAACATCTTTTCCATATCGACCATGTCAGTTGGCAATGTCGACTCATGGGGAACAGGAACTTCATCTACCACGCCTTCGATAGGGAATCTTGTGAATAAATTATCAATTAAAGCCTGATAAACTTATGATTTCTTATTTGTTTATAAATTTAATTTTTGTAATTACACATGAAGGTTTGATGCCATTACCGAGTTCCCTCCCCCGTCTAGAAAGCAAAAGGGAACGAGGTTCCTGGAGAGTGTTGAGAGGTGAATGGGAATTTCCCTCCTTCTTCCCCTTCAATTACCACACTGACGTTTGCCATGTGCCAAATTACGAGGAATTTCAATTAAATTATCATAGTATAATTATTTTCTTGTTGAATTATCGATATTTTTCAGTGCAAAAAAGGACGAAATTTGAAAGTTCCAAATCAAGGTAAGTAGACCAACGGAAAGGGGGGAAAAGTGTAAAATTTTCCACATAATTATGCATATAATCCAAACTTCCGTGTAATTAAGCTTACAGCACAAATTTTATGCCTATTTTTCTCACAACTTTATGAGGTGATTGTCCTGTGCTGTAAGCGCTCCATATAATAAACATAAGCTTCAGCAATTATTGTAGTAGAAAGCAATAGATATGTGAAGTCAAGCACTGTATTTTTTGTTTCGATTTTTTTCTTAAATAACATCGATGGTTTTCGATCATTTTTGCAAACCAACTCACTACCAATTTTCCATATATAGAAAGTGACCTCCCCATAAAGGAGAATTTTAAAAATGCTAGGACACATTCTGTTTATTTTCAATAAAGAGTTAATATACTGAATTTCAGCTCCATAAGTTTAACGGCGTGCGAGACACTAATTTTTTTTCGCAAAAATTCTGATCCTCACTACTTGCTTAGGATATTATGCATTATAATGTAAGCAATATAACATCCCAGTTTGGATTAAGGCCTAACTATATACCAAAAGTAATTTCATTTGACTTTACAATTTGACCGTGATGATCAAGCACACATAGTTACATTCAATCTTTATATAATAATTTATATATTACAGTGATTCAAAATGTATTTTGTTCAGTAGTTAGCTCCTCTAAAAACTCACAGGTCTCGAAAGCCAAGTAGTAGTATAAGTCCTATTGCTATTATTACAATTAAAAATATCAATATCCAAAAGTGCCTGAAGTTCTTTTTTTTCACTTGGTTAGATATACTCACCTGAGGTAAGTAGATAGAAACAAATGGAAAAGGAAGGGAAATGAAGGCCTTGAAGTTAAACGAAGACAAATTCACCAGTCTTCAGAAGATACTGTCTACAATGTAGTGAGCAGAGTGGGTCGGTAGATCATATTGAGTCGGTGGGTCGCAGTAGGTCATGGTGGGTGGTGGGTCACATGCTGTTGGCCCACGACCCACTGACCCATTCAGAAAACTTGACCAACTTGACCCACTGACCCACTCCATCTCTGATAGGTACCATCCCGGCATTTGCCTGGTAAGACTGAGGAAAACCCTGGAAAACCCCAGTCAGGATGGTCGACAGCGGTAATCTAACACACGACCTCCCGAATGCAAAGCCAACGCTCTACCACTTGAGTTAGCAGGATAACATTTTTACATTATCATTTTATATGAACAAATAACTTTCATTTATAAACAAGAAGAAAGGAAAACGAAAAATAAAGTTGAGATGATATTAAGTACTGATAATACTGTATACGTTAACTAATTAACAGTATTGAAAAGACATCAGCAGGCAATTTCTTCATTAACCTTCTAACAGTGAGTACACAGGAAATGCCAAAGTTAAATATAACTCTTGCTTCTTCTACTTATTAATTTTGGAAATTAATATTGGCTTTGAAATAATAATCAACGCGCGTAGAACCTTTCTTGAGGTTAGTTATGTAACCTGCACGTTACAGAGAACTTGTGTATTTTCTCAAGAACAGAATAAACAATCCTTTATATATAGAAAGAAGCCCTGGAGGTTATTGATGTATATTAAGTGATCTCGCAACAATTACTTTAATGAATGTTCTTTGAATTCTGAAAGTAAAAATGACTACCTGGTAGCATTGGTTAATTGGTTGTGTAGCAGTTTAGCGTTGCGTTTTGACAACGAAGCTGTAGGAAGCCAGTAATAATTTAAAACGAACTGAAACAGAAAAAGATTAATTTTTAATATACGGTTCAACTACGTTTACTGATCACGATGAAACAGAGAACAAAGGATAGTGGTAGTGCATCCGAGGGCAATAGCCCAGATATATTGGACGTTCGGTTTCTGATTGGAAGGCGCAATCCATCTTGGGTCAGGACCTCATGAGGAGCATGGAAATCCTATATGTCCCTGTTTGATTTTGTAGGAATAGGATTAACCTGTTCCTTGCCAGTCACATCCACGTGGATGTCATAAAATCATTGCAAAATACCAGTGATATCCATGGGGATGTCATGAAAACGTATCCTTTATTAAGGGTAGATTTAATCATGGAGATGATGAAATGTTTTAGTGGATGCAGGTCACGAGTTAGTTCCACCATTTCTCCTTAAGTGACAATATCTTACTTAATAACAGAAAAGAAAAAAATATTGTCTCAGTAATGGCAGGCCTAAGTAAGCCATGTGTTTGTTTTGAAGATAAAGAATTGGCAACTTAGATATCGTATTTCGAGATCGGAAGAAAGAAAAAAACTTTGTCCTTTATCTCCGGTCAGTAACGCCAATCTGAAGCAGCATAAAATCCCTTCAGAATACCAAACTTTCCCTTCATCAGTCCAAATGTTTCACAATGCAAATATTTTTTCATCGGTAATGTG
Organism: Thermobia domestica; assembly: GCF_964235325.1. Taxonomy (NCBI): domain Eukaryota; kingdom Metazoa; phylum Arthropoda; class Insecta; order Zygentoma; family Lepismatidae; genus Thermobia; species Thermobia domestica. The sequence continues at coordinate 87,241,427 of NC_137466.1, forward strand.
AATACTATCCTCGCGCTTGCACAGTAATTATGTCCTATATAAAGGTCTAGATAGTCTTATAACAGTAAATGAAAACTTGGTATTACACACGCACATAAGGAAATGACACCTGGAACGCAAGGGGTTAATAAAGAGACAATGCATAGAACAAAGTACCGGTTTGGGACGAACTTTAATATGTGTTGTAGTCTTCTCATCAGGATATCCCAGGTTGGATTGATTAATTGAAATTACGTGTCTCTTTTCAGCACCGAGGTTATATGAGACGTAGATCTAGTTAAGGTGAAATCAGAATTACCATAATGCGTTCAAATTTTAAGATTCTAATGAGAATCTATCCGAGAATCCCAAGCGCCAACGGCGCGCTTACTAGCGACTAGATCAACGGAGTAAGTGGTCCTAAATTCGAATCCGATGGTTGGTCATTCTGACATTTTTTCGAGACTTTTCATGAATTTAACTCCACGAATGCAGAGATAGTGCATTTAAAGATAAATCTTGGCCAACTTTTTATCACTTACTTTTCCATTGTAGTAGTACTCCCCCGCGTATATCTCGCCGAGTCAGCAAAAATTTTTGTGACGTCATAGGTCAAAGGTCAATGACCTTGGCCCGGGGTCAATGACCGAGGGGTACCTAGGACCACCCCCTCTAAATTTTGGCAGGGGTACCTTGGCCCACCCCCTAAATTTTGGCAGGGGTACATAGGACCACCCCCCTTAAATTTTGGAAATTGTCAAATCTAAAAATTTGGTATGGTAGCCTAGGACCATAGTATGTACCTCTATCAGTATTGGGTGTCTATGTCGTTCCCTTTCATGGGTAAAAAATTGCCAAAAATTCAAATTTCGGGGTTTTTTGACCTAATTTATCCCCTTTGATGAGGTGTTATTACCCTATATAGTTATATGGGCGTATACAGGGGTCCATTACCTTTCATAACATATGGGTATATTAATGCACCCCTTGAAATTTTTGGGAGGGGTACCTTGGCCCACCCCTTAAATTTTGGAAATTGCCCTATTTAAACATTATGTATTATAGTACAGGACCCTAATATGTATTATGATAAATTTGGGCGGTCCACCTTGTTTCCTTCTAGGGGTACAAAATTGCCAAAATATAAACGTAAGCAATACGTTATACCACGTGTTTGGTTTTCGACCTAATTTATCTCCTTGGATGAGGTCCTATTACCTTATATAGTTATATGGTCATGTATAGGGGTCCATTATCTATCATAAGACATGGGTACATTGGTGCACCCCTTGAAAAATTTGGGGAGAGTACCTTGGCCCACCCCTTAAATTTTGGAAATTGCCAAATCTAAAAATTTGGTGTGGTAGCCTAGGACCATAGTATGTACCTCTATCAGTATTGGGTGTCTATGTCGTTCCCTTTCATGGGTAAAAAATTGCCAAAAATTCAAATTTCGGGGGTTTTTGACGTAATTTATCCCCTTTGATGAGGTGTTATTACCCTATATAGTTATATGAGCGTATACAGGAGTCTATTATCTTTCATAAGATATGGGTACATTGGTGCACCCCTTTAAAAATTTGGGAGGGGTACCTTGGCCCACCCCTTAAATTTTGGAAATTGCCCAATTTAAACATTTGGTATTATAGTACAGGACCCTAATATGTATTATGATAAATTTGGATGGTCCACCTCGTTCCCTTTTAGGGGGTACAAAATTGCCAAAATATAAACGTTGTACCACGTGTTTGGATTTTGGTCGATTTTATCCCCGTTGATGAGGTCCTATTACCTTATATGGTTATATGGGCGTATACAAGTGTCCATTACCTTTCATAAGACATGGGTACATTAATGCACCCCGGGAGGGGTACCTTGGCCCACCCCTTAAATTTTGGAAATTGACCAATTTAAACATTGGGTATTATAGTATAGGACCCTAATATGTATTATGATAAATTTGGATGGTCCACCTCGTTCCCTTTTAGGGGTATAAAATTGTCAAAAATATAAACGTAAGCAATACGTTGTACCACGTGTTTGTTCTTTTGGCCCATTTATCCCCTTGGATGAGGTCCTACTACATTATATAGTTATATGGTTATGTATAGGGGTCTATTTCCTATCATAAGACATTGGGTATATTGGTGCACCCCTTGAAAAATTTGGGAGGGGTACCTTGGCCCACCCCTTCAATTTTAGAAATTGCCCATTTTACACATTTGGTATAATAGTATAGGACCCTAATATATATTACTATAAATTTGGGTGGTCCACCTCGTTCCCTTTTAGGGGTACCAAATTGCCAAAATTTTAGTACAACCACGTGTTTGGACTTTTGACCTAATTTATCGCCTTTGATGAGGTGTTATTATCCTATATGGTTATATGGGCGTATACAGGGTTCATTACCTTTCATAAAACATGGGTATATTAATGCACCCCGGTAGAGGTACCTTGGCCCACCCCTTAAATTTTGGAAATTGCCCAATTTAAACATTTGGTATAATAGTATAGGACCCTAATATTTATTACTATAAACTCGTTCCCGTTTAGGGGTACAAAATTGCCAAAATATAAACGTAAGCAATACGTTGTACCACGTGTTTCGTTTTTTTTTACCTAATTTATTCCATTGGATGAAGTCCTATTACCTTATATCGTTATATGGTCACGTATGGGGATTCATTTCCTATCATAAGACATAGGTACATTTGTGCACCCTGGAGGGGTACTTTGGCCCACCCCTTTAATTTTGGAAATTGCCCCTTTTACATGTTTGGTATTATAGTATAGGACCCTAATATAGATTAGTATAAATTTGGATGATTCACCTCGTTTCCTTTCATGGGTACGAAATTGCCAAATTTTAGTACAACCACGTGTTTGGTTTTGGCTCAATTTATCCCCTTGGATGAGGTCCTATTACCTTATATGGTTATATGGCCATGTATGTATTGGTCCATTTCCTATTATAAGACACGTGTACATTGATGCACCCGAGGGAGGGGATTCGGTATCATAGTACATGCCTCAACATGTATCATGATAAATTTGGATGGTCCATCTTGTTCTCTTTCATGGGTAAAAAAATTGCTAAAATATAAACATAAGCAATATGTTGTACCATGTGTTTGGTTTCTGGCCCAATTCTTCCCCTTTGATGATGTTCTATTACGTTATATGGTTATATGGACATGTATATGGGTTCATTTCCTATCATAAGACATGGGTACATTGACGCATACTTTAAAAATTTGGGAGGGGTATCTTGGCTCATCCACTCGGTTTTAGAAATTGTTTAATATAAGCATTTGGTATCATAGTACAGGACCTCAATATGTACCACTATAAATTTGGATGGTCCACATCGTTCCCTTTCATGGGTAAAGAACTACCAAAAATCAAATTTTGGAGGTTATTGACCCCGTCTTATAAGGTTTTAACGCGTTATATGGATATGTACAGAGGTTTATTACCTTCATATGTTTATGTTCCCTTTTAAATTTGGGAATTATCAAATAACAAAATTCGGTAAACGTTTTCTAGGACCCATTGGTTTCCCTCTTATGGCCAAATATTCAAAATTTAAAGGTTATTGACCGGCTTTATTATTGAATAAGTACAGGATTTATTACTTTTTTCATAAGACACAGGTGTGTTTGTGTACCAATCTTAAATTTTGGGAGGGGGTACATTTCTTATTGTCATATCAATAATTGGTAAATGTTCTTTGGGTAAATCATTGTGATCACGTGATCAGTTATTGACCTATGATGGGATTAGGAGCCCAGGACATTGGTACATTGAAACTTTATAGGATAATTTGAGAATGCGTCATTGGTATTGATTATTACAGCCAAATATAAACGTAAGCAAGACGATGTACCACGTGATTGACCTTGATGAGGTAGTGTACAGGGATACATAGCTAACCTTATTGAATCTTATGACTCATAGTCTTAAGGAAATACATGCTACAACACTGGCAAAGTTATTGTTGATGCAATTTGATTGGTGGATCACTATCTTTCGTGCAATCTGATTGGCTGATCACTATCTTTCGTGCAATCTGATTGGTTGCTGATGTTCAAATCTTTGCTGCATTCAGTTTTAAGTTTTGTTTAACATTTAAAAATCTTGGTTTCGTTCAACATTTTGCACTCACTGATAAATATGATCAAAACCGTTTATTTGTTAATCGAATAGTTAAAAACCGGATAAAGTTTGACGGTTAACCGTGAAACGTAAAATTTTTTTGTTTGAAAGTTTTTGTTGAAAACTCTTGTTTCAAATTTGTTTGAATTTTTTTGAAAACCGTTTATTTGTTAATCGAATAGTTAAAAAACCGGATAAAGTTTGACGGTTAACCGTGAAACGTAAAATTTTTAGTTTGAATTTTTTGTTTGAAACTTTGCTTGAAAATTCTTGCTTTCAAATTTTTGTTTGAATTTTTTGTTTCAGAATTTTGTTTGAAATTTCTTTGACAACTTTTGTTTCAAAATTTTTTGTTTAAAAATTTTTCGTTTGAAATTTAAAAAAATTTTTGTATCAAAATTTTGTTTAAAATTTTTGTTTGAAATTTTTCGTTTCCAAATTTTTTGTTTGAAATTTTTTGTTTCAAAATTTTGTTTGAATTTTTTTGTTTAAAATTTTTTCGTTTGAATTTTTCGTTTCCAAGTTTTTCCGTTTCAAAAATTTTTTTTTTCAAAATTTTGTTTCAAAGATTTTTGTTCGAAATATTTGTTTGTAAACTTTTTTGTTTGAAATTATTGTTTGGAAAATTTTGGTTTGACATCTTTTAAGTTTGTGCACTCATTAGTAAAGAACCGGAACTGTTTAGAACTAAAACCTCTGGCAACATTGTGGTGCACGTCAGAACATGATAATGCAACGACATCGGTTTTGCATCATCGTTCGAGTTAGTATTCGTGGTAACGTCATCATGGCTACTTGTCTGCAGTTTCTAAATACGCGTGATGTGATGAAATCATTTACCAAGATTACTGATTTACAACAGAATGTACCTTATAGAATCTTAGCTAGCCAAAAAATCCCTACAAAGTTTGGATTAAGAATCGTAGTGAAGCTTGAAAATGATAAGAATATAATTTTACCAGCAAGATATTTACCCATGGAGGCATCAAAACAACAAGAACTGCTGCGTTTCTTAAATACTGGATCTGTATCTTTATGTTACAAAGGATTCTTGGGTCGAAGTCATCAGTACACAGCCGGATTCGTCAGCAATTGTGATTCAAACGTCAGCACATTAGACATAGTTGTATGAATTTGGTTGGTCGGCATGACGTCTGTAACTGTGATGAAATCATGAATCAGCACATTCGACATCAGCAATAACTATAAACCAGCAAATACAGTGTCATCCCACGAAATCATTTGAGCAAGTGCTTTTCAGGAGGAAAGATGTGTACTTCTAACGATAAAGAGTTCATCTTCGCAAGCTATTATCCAATAAACAAAACATGTGATGATTGGTATCAGTGCTAGAACATTTGAACCAGTGATTCGATTGGGCAAAGCAGAACAATTTGGTGTACAACTGACCTGTGAAGAATGGCACGAATCGACCAAATGAATGATGAGCTAAATGTGACCATAGTCAAATCATTAGGCTCAAATCATGAAGTGGTCCTCGAAGAGAAGATGGTGCTGTTACGTAAAAAGAGTACATTCCAAGTCCCTCGCAACATGGTGTATCTAACACAAACTGAATGGAACAAATTTATCAACGTATTTCAGTGTGTTAAACATGCAGTGGAAGTGTGTAACAAAACAAGTATATTCCTGAAAAAGTACTATTTTGAAAAATGTGTTATGCATATTGTACAACATGTATCTAGATATTGTGATGGTTGTTCGTGGGTGCATACCTGTATTGATAAACAGTTTATTTGTGATCAAATGGACATTGAGTTTCCACCAATTGATATCGCAATAGACCTTAAAAGACTTCAATTGGAATTAAAATTATATGCTAAAGACAAACTAGTGCAAGAAGTTCAAAATACATTGTATCGACAATATCCAGAACCACTATCTGGTATGGATGTATGTGGAGTGTAATAAAATGATCCATTTCAATGAAGTGTTTTTTTTCATTTCAAGTACAACCCCATGTACTGACGTGCATCACAATGTTGCCAGAGGTTTTAGTTCTAACAGTTCCGGTTCTTTAAAAATTCGAAACAAAAAAATTTTAAACAAAAATTTGGAAACGAAAAATTTCAAACGAAAAAATTTTAAACAAAAAATTTTCAAACAAAATTTTGCAACAAAAAAATTTCAAACAAAAAAATTTTCAAACAAAAACTTTCAAACAAAAAATTTGAAACAAAATTTGGAAACGAAAAATTTTTTCAAACAAAAATCTTGAAACAGAAAAAAAAATGGGAAACGAAAAATTTTAAACAAAAAAAATTGAAACAAAAATTTACAGACAAAAAAATTTTAAACAAAATATTTTCAAACAAAATTTTTGAAACAAAAAAATTCAAACAAAATTTTGAAACAAAAAATTTCGAAACAAAAATTTTTAAACGAAAAATTTCAAACGAAAAAATGTCAAACCAAAGTTTCAAACTTTTTAAATGTTAAAATAAAACTGAATGCAGCAAAGATTTGAACATCAGCAACCAATCAGATTGCACGAAAGATAGTGATCAGCCAATCAGATTGCACGAAAGATAGTGATCCACCAATCAAATTGCATCAACAATAACTTTGCCAGTGTTTTCCTTAAGACTATGAGTCATAAGATTCAATAAGGTTAGCTATGTATCCCTGTACACTACCTCATCAAGGTCAATCACGTGGTACATCGTATTGCTTACGTTTATATTTGGCTGTAATAATCAATACCAATGACGCATTCTCAAATTATCCTATAAAGTTTAAATGTACCAATGTCATGGGCTCCTAATCCCATCATAGGTCATTAACTGATCACGTGATCATACTCATATTTGACAATAATTTACCCAAAGAAAGAGATACCGCCCAATTCTAAGAACAATTACCAATTATTGATATGACAATAAGAAATGTACCCCCTCCCAAAATTTAAGATTGGTACACAAACACACCTGTGTCTTATGAAAAAAGTAATAAATCCTGTACTTATTCAATAATAAAGCCGGTCAATAACCTTTAAAATTTTGAATATTTGGCCATAAGAGGGAAACCAATGGGTCCTAGAAAACGTTTACCGAATTTTGTTATTTGATAATTCCCAAATTTAAAAGGGAACATAAACATATGAAGGTAATTAAACCATATAACGTGCTAAATAGGGGTCAATAACCTCCAAAATTTGATTTTTGGTAGTTCTTTACCCATGAAAGGGAACGATGTGGACCATCCAAATTTATAGTGGTACATATTGAGGTCCTGTACTATGATACCAAATGCTTATATTAAACAATTTCTAAAACCGAGTGGATGAGCCAAGATACCCCTCCCAAATTTTTTAAAGTATGCGTCAATGTACCCATGTCTTATGATAGGAAATGAACCCATATACATGTCCATATAACCATATAACGTAATAGAACATCATCAAAGGGGAAGAATTGGGGCCAGAAACCAAACACATGGTACAACATATTGCTTATGTTTATATTTTAGCAATTTTTTTACCCATGAAAAGGAACAAGATGGACCATCCAAATTTATCATGATACATGTTGAGGCATGTACTATGATACCGAATCCCCTCCCTCGGGTGCATCAATGTACACATGTCTTATAATAGGAAATGGACCAATACATACATGGCCATATAACCATATAAGGTAATAGGACCTCATCCAAGGGGATAAATTGAGCCAAAACCAAACACGTGGTTGTACTAAAATTTGGCAATTTCGTACCCATGAAAGGAAACGAGGTGAATCATCCAAATTTATACTAATCTATATTAGGGTCCTATACTATAATACCAAACATGTAAAAGGGGCAATTTCCAAAATTAAAGGGGTGGGGCCAAAGTACCCCTCCCAAAAATTTTAAACGGGGTGCACAAATGTACCTATGTCTTATGATAGGAAATGAAATCCCCATACGTGACCATATAACGATATAAGGTAATAGGACTTCATCCAATGGAATAAATTAGGTAAAAAAACGAAACACGTGGTACAACGTATTGCTTACGTTTATATTTTGGCAATTTTGTACCCCTAAACGGGAACGAGTTTATAGTAATATATATTAGGGTCCTATACTATTATACCAAATGTTTAAATTGGGCAATTTCCAAAATTTAAGGGGTGGGCCAAGGTACCTCTCCCGGGGTGCATTAATATACCCATGTTTTATGAAAGGTAATGAACCCTGTATACGCCCATATAGGATAGTAACACCTCATCAAAGGCGATAAATTAGGTCAAAAGTCCAAACACGTGGTTGTACTAAATTTTTGGCAATTTTGTACCCCTAAAAGGGAACGAGGTGGACCACCCAAATTTATAGTAATATATATTAGGGTCCTATACTATTATACCAAATGTGTAAAATGGGCAATTTCTAAAATTGAAGGGGTGGGCCAAGGTACCCCTCCCAAATTTTTCAAGGGGTGCACCAATATACCCATGTCTTATGATAGGAAATAGACCCCTATACATAACCATATAACTATATAATGTAGTAGGACCTCATCCAAGGGGATAAATGGGCCAAAAGAACAAACACGTGGTACAACGTATTGCTTACGTTTATATTTTTGACAATTTTATACCCCTAAAAGGGAACGAGGTGGACCATCCAAATTTATCATAATACATATTAGGGTCCTATACTATAATACCCAATGTTTAAATTGGTCAATTTCCAAAATTTAAGGGGTGGGCCAAGGTACCCCTCCCAAATTTTTCAAGGGGTGCATTAATGTACCCATGTCTTATGAAAGGTAATGGACACCTGTATACGCCCATATAACCATATAAGATAATAGGACCTCATCAACGGGGATAAAATCGACCAAAAACCAAACACGTGGTACTACGTATTGCTTACGTTTATATTTTGGCAATTTTGTACCCCTAAAAGGGAACGAGGTGGACCATCCAAATTTATCATGATACATATTAGGGTCCTGTACTATAATACCCAATGTTTAAATTGGGCAATTTCTAAAATTTAAGGGGTGGGCCAAGGTACCCCTCCCAAATTTTTCAAGGGGTGCACCAATGTACCCATATCTTATGAAAGATAATAGACTCCTGTATACGCTCATATAACTATATAGGGTAATAACACCTCATCAAAGGGGATAAATTACGTCAAAAACCCCCGAAATTTGAATTTTTGGCAATTTTTTACCCATGAAAGGGAACGACATAGACACCCAATACTGATAGAGGTACATACTATGGTCCTAGGCTACCACACCAAATTTTTAGATTTGGCAATTTCCAAAATTTAAGGGGTGGGCCAAGGTACTCTTCCCAAATTTTTCAAGGGGTGCACCAATGTACCCATGTCTTATGATAGATAATGGACCCCTATACATGACCATATAACTATATAAGGTAATAGGACCTCATCCAAGGAGATAAATTAGGTCGAAAACCAAACACGTGGTATAACGTATTGCTTACGTTTATATTTTGGCAATTTTGTACCCCTAGAAGGAAACAAGGTGGACCGCCCAAATTTATCATAATACATATTAGGGTCCTATACTATAATACCCAATGTTTAAATTGGGCAATTTCCAAAATTTAAGGGGTGGGCCAAGGTACCCCTCCCAAAAATTTAAAGGGGTGCATTAATATACCCATATGTTATGAAAGGTAATGGACCCCTGTATACGCCCATATAACTATATAGGGTAATAACACCTCATCCAAGGGGATAAATTAGGTCAAAAAACCCCGAAATTTGAATTTTTGGCAATTTTTTACCCATGAAAGGGAACGACATAGACACCCAATACTAATAGGGGTACATACTATGGTCCTAGGCTACCATACCAAATTTTTAGATTTGGCAATTTCCAAAATTTAAGGGGGGTGGTCCTATGTACCCCTGCCAAAATTTAGGGGGTGGGCCAAGGTACCTCTGCCAAAATTTAGAGGGGGTGGTCCTAGGTACCCCTAGGTCATTGACCCTGGGCCAGGTCATTGACCTTTCACCCCGGTCATAAAAGAGAGTGAGGATGAGTCATTCGGGCATACGCGGGGGCCTACTACTATTGTTCTTAGTTGCTCATTTTTAAACCGTAAATTAGAGAAATAAATAAATATCACAGTGTTAAATTAGAGATATATATATTTAATATCTATCAATGGCAACATAATCAATCTAATCAAGTAGGCCTAATTTGTTTTCTATAAATTCCGACAAGAATGAAATTGTTACCCGTTGTTACATTCCCTTGATACTACTAAAATATTCGAATTTTTGAAGGAAAGAATAACCCTCAACGGATTAATTGTCATTATTTGATAGAATGTTAACCACTTTACCACAAATAAACCTAATCTAATATGTTTGACAATGAAGAGGAAGATGATAGGTATAAATTATAATAAGAAATAAGACGCTAAGATTTTAAATTGAAGTAAAAATTATTTTGAACTTTATTTGCTAAGCGAAAAAATGCAATATTGTTTACATTACAAGATTGTCATAAATTAAGCGGAATCCATAGTTACTAAGTGACTTTTGAAGTATTTGTAATCAGGAACACCCATAGAATTTTCTCAAGGGAAGGGGGAAACAAAAGACCGAAATCATGAATATACAATACACACCTTGATACACACAATATTTCTTGTTAAAGAATTATTATTGACGTACATTGCACGATTTTATTAACCACGGTAAACATATTACATGCTGTAGTGGGAAGTAAATCTGTTTTGCCGTGTATTTCGAAGAACGAAACCCTTTTGAAAACTGAAAGAGGGTGATTTCTTCGTATTGCCTCCCGCTAAAGGCGCTCATGCTTGTAGTTGTATTGATAATTTTTCTTTTCTTTGGATTTGCAGGCAGTGGCGGATCTAGAAAGTAAAAACTAGGGGGCAGCCATAACCCTGACTATGAAGGTATACCATTAGTTTTCCATACACTAAAAAAAAAAAAAAAAAAAAAAAAAAATAGGTTCAATTATTTTTGTCACTAGAAAAACTGGGAGTGCCCCAGGCTAGATCCGCCATTGTGTGTAGGTTATTAATTTTCACCGGAGAAAAAGTACGAAGGAGTCGTGCAAGTGTAGAGAAGCGTTTTAAACGTGTATCTTTACATTCTATTACTAATACCGTGTCAAAAGTTCAGCAGAATTGGAATATAAACCTACGTCACATAGATATATATCAACAACAAACAAGCTATTTGATGCAACCGGAAGTGATTGAAACATTAAAAAGTTGAGGAGACTCCGATAAGTTAGAAAGAAGGTCAATGAAGATTGTCTTGGCAATTTCGCCCCTAAACTTCAGTTCTATATGCTAATTGTTTTTAGGTCAAGCGTTCTTGTCCAAAAATTTATAGTATATTATAAATGTTCATCAGATATTAATCCCTATAGTTTGATTTAAGTGAAGATAATCATGATCCTTGATTGGCGTTCGAAGAAGAGTGGATTTCCTCGATTTAGTCAGGCATGAGGTATGAAAAGGTGAATAACATATTGGATTAGTCAGACATGCGCTATGGACTTGAGAAAGCCAAATTTCATATTAATGGAAGTGTTAATAAATTTAATTGTGTGTATTGTTGAGAAAGTAATAGAAATTCTCAAAGAAACTGCATTTGAAAAAATTCTAATAAGGAATGAAATGAAATGAAATCTTTGATTTTTACGTCCCGTGGTTATGCTGGCTAGGTTAAAGGAGACGATGATGATGAGAAATGAATGAATTGGTGGGATGAAGAAAGTGGGAGGAAACGGGAGCCCCCGGGTAAACGCACATACACGGTGTTTGTCCCCCACTAAGTTCACTTGGCGCGAGCTGGAATCAAACCAAGGACCCCATGTTGACCTCTCCACCACTGAGCCACCGCATCCTCATCTTCTAATAAGAGTAGATTAGAGCTGAGTCCTCTTAATATGGGAGCTGACCGAGCCACTACAAACCAAATTAAATATTGACGAAAAATACGAAAGACACCTAACAAGTTATTGCTTTCATTAACTTACATGACTTCATTAACTTTCTGGATGAAAAATTATTAAAATATAATGAAGTTCTCTCCCTGAAAACCTTTGCACTATAGATACCTAACGTTCTACCTAAAAAGACACATACAGTCAAGCATACTAAGAAATTCCTGATATTCGAAGCTACTAAACTTGAGACAAAAGAGAAACTACACACAGCCTCTTGCGCAAATTACCATCATAATTTGGCTTCTTTATAAATATGATACAGTTTTGCAATAAGATAGGGCGTGTGCTGCTAATGCCTCCTTTCTCGTAATGTTGACACAACTCAACTCAATATTAAAGAACATAACATAAAGCATGTCTTGAGATATCACCATAACCTGTGGAACTGCAATCTCATTAGAAACTCTTCCAAGAAGCTAATTACTAATTTAATTGTTCATGTCTTATATAAGTTGCTTCAGACGGCAACTTTTGGTTCTCAGTGTGCTGATAAAATTAGAGAAAATTTTTATGGAATTTGTATCAATAATTTTTGAACATAGTTTTGATATAACATCAAATTTCTTTATTTGTTATAGAGTTATGGAAGGGATTGGGAAGGTCATATACAAATTTGCTAAAGAATGGTATGTACAGTGTTGTTAAAAAAATTGGACACTCAGTTTGCTTTAAAAGGTCATATTTTGGCGGCTGTACGTAAGGGATTCTAATACTTTTGACCTAAATAAACATCTCGATTCGCAAAGAAAAATCCATTTTTTAAATTTAATTCTAAATGTTGATAACAGTACAAAGCTTTTAAAAGAGAAGAAATGGGTGGTAAGGGTTTCTAGAAAACAAGATTGCACTGCATATTGGTGCTTGTCATTCATTAAACCATGCAAAGAAGGATCCTCTTCCCTAATATTTCCAATTCTTGTATTTAACAAAGAATATTATGTTCATGTTTTGTAATACTCACCCATAACAAAATCGTGATAATACACGACCGTTAAGGATCTGGATGTTTTAAAACTGAAATACGCAGAAATGATGTGTATCAGGGGATTAATAATTGATGGATACTTGTGAATATCTACATAATGAGTATACAAATATGTTGGGAATTTTCAATCTTAATTCTCCAACTATTCATTCATTACAACTCCCTAATTTTAAGTTTTTTCATATACACTGTAGAACTTCGCAGAAGAGAACTGACCACCTTACACCTTACTCTATTGACGTAGTGTCTTCATCTATCTGCATTACAATATAGCAGAACATTCAAAATAAACAAGACAATAGATAATGCAATTACTAATTCTCGATATAACTTCAGGTAAATTAAATAATACTGACTCAAATATTTACAATTTCTTCTGTTTGTAATGTTTAAGGCTTCAGATTCGATTTTCATGAAAGCACAGAATATTCGGTATTAAATTCAGCATTGTCAGGCAGTGGGGAAGCTAGTTGAATTAAAAGAAAATGAACTCCACTGAGGACAGTTGAAAATGACTCTGATAGAAACCGAAGGGATCACCTAAATAAGTGTTGTCTGCTGAAACATACTCCTAAGTGGACAGTATCAACAGTGAGATTAGTTTTAGTTTTGGTTTCTGGAGGCTTTAACTCTAATGGTATGTAGGTCTACTATATTTTACAGAGAACCAAAAGTATCAATTAGGGTGAGAACAAACTTAATTTCGTAATCTAACATCAAAGAATGAATTCCGAATACTTCTAACTTGTAAACACAATAGTGAATATGTTCAGTGGAAGTTTACGTGATTCGAATTCCACGTTAAGGTGTAGGTCGACATCTCGTATGTCCTCGCTGCTGAACGGAACACTAAACTTCAATCCACCCTACCAACCAATAATAGTGAAAAAGAAAAAGAGAAAAGGCCAGCATGTTGACACTCCTCCTTATGATTATGGGTTCTTGAAACCAGAAAATGGACACGGTCGCAACTTTAATTCTGATAGGCTATGCTAAAGCAGTATACGCACAGTATTAGTTATATTAAACAATTCAAAGAGTATATTAGACTTATATGTACTTAGTTTATACGTTATACCTTAATCAATCGATTATTGTTAATATCAAAAGTAACAAGAGTTTTCAATAATAGTATCTTGATATTACAAATATCTGTTAATTGATATCATATAATATAAACTTTACAATCTATACTTTCTCGTCACAGTCGATTATTTCTTTCTAAGTGAGGAGGAATCAACAATGCATTCTTCTCCCCTGTAAAGGGGAGTTCATAACCAACTATCTAGCCTATCCATAAAGTATCCATTTGGCCATACCGTGTATAGTGCAATTGATAAGAACGATGGGGCAAGTGAACTTTGTGGTGGACAAACACCGTGTGCGTGGGTCTTCTCGGGGTTCTACCGTTTCTTCCTACTTTCTTCATTCCACCATTTCATTCATCTCTCATCATAACCGTCTCCTTTAGCCTAGCCGGCATAACCGTGGGACGTGAAACTTCAAGATTTCATTTCATTTTCATTTTTAAGATCTCAAGTGCGGTGTGATATATTCAAGTTGCAGATCGTCCACATTATATTGAAAACCGAGGAGTATAATGATGAATGCACTCATAATATTAATAAAGTGCAATTATGAGGATTTTAAATTGTAGTCTAGTAACATATTGTTATGAAAATAGTAAAGAATGTGATTCATAAATGGAGATTTCTCAGTTGCAATTTTACACTGAAATTGTTGGGTAAAAGATTAACTAAATTGAGAAATATGTAAATGCCGTTACGGTAGTAGTTAATTGTGTTTATAGGCAACAAATCTATTACAGGTAACAGTTAATTAACTGAGTGATGCCGAAGATTTAGTATACTTTGTTGAGTGATACATAGCACCATGACGCACAGTACATTATACCCTGGTTCAAAGTCCATTTATTTTCCTCCGGAAATTTCTCTGAAAAATTTTTGGACTATGTTGAGCGTTCTTGCACTCTTTTCGTTTTGAAAATCTGGCTAGTTCGATCAAATAGAATCCTTCCTTCATACCGTCTCAATGGATAGACGGAGATATTAACGATGTAACCCTATCCAAAGGAGTTTCTCTATTTTACGTGGTCCAAAAGAAATTATTTTGTTTATCATGCTCTGCTCCTGATGGTTCTCTGTTCTCACGCTAGTATGATTACATTATTATGGAAAAAGTCAGTATTAACAAATGAGAGAGGCCAGATTCTATAAAGGAGAAGGTGTACAGCTCAATGGTACAGCGTCATTTCTGGTGCGAGAAGGCTTTGGTTCGATCTCAGACATTATTTTCATGAATTTTCTTCGGGTTTCCACATTCTCATTTTATCAATTCCTTTCATAATAACTGACTTTTAATAATCACCCGATTCCTTTAGCCTACAGCCATATCCATGAAACATAAACCTGAACATTCCTTTTTCTCTTTCTCTTTTCTTTTTAAGGGAAAAGGGGTTCAAATTTGTTTTTAAAGAAACTAGTAGCGTTTTTGTGCATAACATTTAGTACACATCGAATAGAATCAAAAATCTCTACAACTTCTTATTCAGTATTCTGTTTTAAATAATGAGATAATAGTCAAACAGTTAGTATTTGAATCTTCCGTAACTATCTTCCACTAAGCAAAAAAAAAAAAAAAAAAAAAAAAAAAAAAAAAAAACACTTTGACTATTTGTTGAAGTTTAGCATTCTTTTGCAGCTTTGAGATTTTATAAGCCATGGGCCTACAGTTTAAGTTCAAGTAAGAACTACCGTGTATAGTGCAATTGGTAACAATGATCAGGCAAGATCTCAAGTGTGCGTTCATCTCTGGTGCATGAGGTCCTTGGTTCGATTCCAGCTCGCGCCAAGTGAACTTTGTGGTGAACAAACACCGTGTGCGTGGGTTTTCTCGGAGTTGTCCTATTTCCTATACAATGCGTTAATATGTTATCCCACCGGGAATTGAACCCGAAATCTCGTAAAGTGTGAAGTAGCCACTAGCTCACCGGTAAAATGTTGTCCTGTAGTTTAAAGGAAACGGACAAGTATTGAAAGTGAACGAACATGTAATTATTCATGGAATAAGAATGTGAAAGGAAAGGAAGAAATCTAGAGAAAACCCATGGATTCGATGATGTTCACCAGCAACTCACATTAGGACAAGCAGCCTTCCTCTGTTGACGTCGGCATTAAATATGTATTCAATTATCAATCAAAAAGTCACATAATCTGGCATTGAACCAGGGACTTCTAACATCCAGATTAATGCTAGTAGTGAATAATACACTTGGGTCGGGCGTGGGAAAATTTTCAAAAATTTTCCCACGGGAACGTTCCCAGGACGTTGTTGCTATGCTAGAATAAGGAAGTATACTCTTGGACGCCTACCAGATGTAAAAAACAAGATAAAACATGTCTTTTTTCGTCTCCTCATCTTATATTGTTTAGTTATTTGACCCCCCGCCACCCCTGCTCCTCCTGGAAAGCCGAATATGTCGGAGTCAAGTTTCGACAAGCCTTTGGTTGCTATGTTCATAGCCTTTTATGTGTAGTACAGAAGCGCGTGGAAAAATTTTGGTTTATTTGAACCCCCGTTACCCCCTACTCCTCTTTAGTTGCTATGTACATATCCTTTTACGGTTATCACAGAAGCCCGTGGAAAAATGTTGTTTTGCTGTTGCTATGCTCATAGTCTTGGCCGCCTACCAGATGTAGAAAACAAGATAAAACATGAATTTTCGTGTTCTTGTCGTTTATTGGTTAATAATTTGAATCCCCAAACCCCTCACCCCTCCTGCGAAGAGCGTAAGCGGAACGTATGTGCTTGTGTAGATCATTCTGTTAGCAGCTGTTGCAAAGGAAGAAACGTCAAAAATTTAAAGATGTCATCGTCAATGAGTTTATTAGATAAGCTTAATAAGCCATCAATGGTACCCTTTACAAAAATGCGAGATTTGGAGATTGGAGTACCATTTCGTATTGTAAACTGTGAGATAATTACAACGGTATATGGTAGGAAGGCCTGTGTGACATTTGAAGGAGGTGAAAAAGTGATTTTACCTGGACGTTGTACTGAAAAATTGGAAGCAGATAATGGTGCATTATTAACGTATTTACAAAGTGGGAATGTCTGTTTAATATATAAAGGAATGAAGATTAATGTATCTGGACGTAACATGCACGATCTTGAATTTACTGAACTGGTTTACTCATCGTAAGTGTATGATACCATGTACAAACAAGATGAAACACACAAACTGTTGCTATTGTATTAGTTTATTTCTGAAGAACAATCAAAATTTTAAGCATTTATATTGGTCACTCTGACAGCGCGAGAATTTCCCTGGATTTTCACGTTTTATCGAAAAATTGCCCTTTCCCCCCCCTTTTTTTTACTAACTTTATCTACGAAATTTCCCTACATAAATGAAATTTCCCTCAAACTATGAACATTATAACACTGAACCCTCACCTGAGGAGATGTTCTCCGTAGAGTACGAGAGACGAGACTGGAAAATATCATTTGGTATATGTAGTATTCCAGGCCGGTAGCCAGCCCAAAAATAAAGGGGGGCCCGGCTGAAGTTAGGGGGCCGAGTTCATCACTATATTATAGTTCATTTGCAAGCCTACTGCGAAAATTTTAGGGGGCCAGCAAACATTTAAGGGGGCTTGTTCCCCTAGACCCCCCTGGATATGGGTCTGTATTATCCTAGAATTCAAAATTAACTCCGCAACTTCCGTAAGATACAAAATGTTAAGAAGACAATAATTAATGAATTCTTCTTTGGGAAAACGCATAGAAAAGAAAACAAGATGTAATATTTCCATCTAGACAGAAGAGGAAAATATTATTGTAAACAAATTGGCAACACGTGACTATTATAAGGAGAGGAAAAGAGAAAATGAAGAACGATCTGCAGAAAATTATCTTTTCCAAGAACTTATTCCTTTTTGAAAAAAAAAAACACAAATAAAGAGAACTAACAAAAAATCAAGGGAAAGTAAATGAGATTTTGTCACGCTACTATGATGATTCTCGGAAACCACTTATGCTTTAAGAAAAAGGGGAAAAAAAGACAAGAAAATTATAATTCGAACACTGGAATTGCAAGAAGTAAAAATTAAGTTCGTGATGGTTGCAAAGGACGAAGAAAATTGCAAAGGAATAAATTACTTCTAGTTCTACAAAATATATTAATAACTAGAGGACAGGATTAATTATAATTCCAATATCTTGATATTTCCTATGGCTCATTTATAGAAATACTTTAAAGAAATACATTAGACAAGTAACGGCCAACTTATAACGAATTGCTCGTCAACACAAAATGAGAATCACATTTGGAGGCATATTCCATTTCCTCGTCCCCTCCCTCCTGCGAGATTCACTGAATGTGCATAAGTCAGTCTTTTCCTCAATAGTTGTTTTGTTGTACGTATGTATTCCTTCTTGTTGGAGCGAAGCTCTACTTGACTTAAGCGTTCATTTGTACACCTGAATCGTTCTTGACCAAATTTGACATAGTGATTCGGGAGAGTGTGCTGAATGTCGTAAGGAGTCGCATGTTAGGTGTGCAGTTTGTGTATAAAGCATCCCACCTTCTACGTGGATCTATGATGATTAGTGCCATAAATAAGTCACCGTCCACGGGAACTTATGGAAAACACACCCGATAACTAAATTCTTGTTCTGCAAGATACCCGATAACCAGAACTCTCATTTCCAGCATTTCGCAACCGGTCGACAAGTCCAGCTGGACACTTATTTGCCACACTTCTAAACGCTGTCCTTTCAGTCAGTGGTTAGATCCCAGTAGGGAGAAAGTTTTCGGTCAGTTTTGCGCGTGTTTGGCTTTTGGCTTTCTACGCTTGCACTTGAAATGCATTCTTTCATATAATCTGTCTTTTGTTGTACTTGTAAGCAATGCTTTACTCCCTTCGCAGAGCGTCATATCATCACTGGCCGTTCATTGGCTATTGACTTGACTTGACTTGTAGAACGCTTGCGACAAGCTTGAATGGAACACTGAATGCAAGGTTGCCCCATGTAACTTCGTTACTGGAATCTAGCTTGCAGCATGCTTGTACGCTTTCCAATCAAGCTGGATGTAAACTTGGCCGACTTGCAATTCAAGCTTACAACAAGCGGATTGCAAGTTGTCTCTGCCACTAGGGGAAGCTTGCTGTTCATTTGCAAGCCTACTGCGAAAATTTTAGGGGGCCAGCAAACATTTAAGGGGGCTTGTTCCCCTAGACCCCCCTGGATATGGGTCTGTATTATCCTAGAATTCAAAATTAACTCCGCAACTTCCGTAAGATACAAAATGTTAAGAAGACAATAATTAATGAATTCTTCTTTGGGAAAACGCATAGAAAAGAAAACAAGATGTAATATTTCCATCTAGACAGAAGAGGAAAATATTATTGTAAACAAATTGGCAACACGTGACTATTATAAGGAGAGGAAAAGAGAAAATGAAGAACGATCTGCAGAAAATTATCTTTTCCAAGAACTTATTCCTTTTTGAAAAAAAAAAACACAAATAAAGAGAACTAACAAAAAATCAAGGGAAAGTAAATGAGATTTTGTCACGCTACTATGATGATTCTCGGAAACCACTTATGCTTTAAGAAAAAGGGGAAAAAAAGACAAGAAAATTATAATTCGAACACTGGAATTGCAAGAAGTAAAAATTAAGTTCGTGATGGTTGCAAAGGACGAAGAAAATTGCAAAGGAATAAATTACTTCTAGTTCTACAAAATATATTAATAACTAGAGGACAGGATTAATTATAATTCCAATATCTTGATATTTCCTATGGCTCATTTATAGAAATACTTTAAAGAAATACATTAGACAAGTAACGGCCAACTTATAACGAATTGCTCGTCAACACAAAATGAGAACCACATTTGGAGGCATATTCCATTTCCTCGTCCCCTCCCTCCTGCGAGATTCACTGAATGTGCATAAGTCAGTCTTTTCCTCAATAGTTGTTTTGTTGTACGTATGTATTCCTTCTTGTTGGAGCGAAGCTCTACTTGACTTAAGCGTTCATTTGTACACCTGAATCGTTCTTGACCAAATTTGACATAGTGATTCGGGAGAGTGTGCTGAATGTCGTAAGGAGTCGCATGTTAGGTGTGCAGTTTGTGTATAAAGCATCCCACCTTCTACGTGGATCTATGATGATTAGTGCCATAAATAAGTCACCGTCCACGGGAACTTATGGAAAACACACCCGATAACTAAATTCTTGTTCTGCAAGATACCCGATAACCAGAACTCTCATTTCCAGCATTTCGCAACCGGTCGACAAGTCCAGCTGGACACTTATTTGCCACACTTCTAAACGCTGTCCTTTCAGTCAGTGGTTAGATCCCAGTAGGGAGAAAGTTTTCGGTCAGTTTTGCGCGTGTTTGGCTTTTGGCTTTCTACGCTTGCACTTGAAATGCATTCTTTCATATAATCTGTCTTTTGTTGTACTTGTAAGCAATGCTTTACTCCCTTCGCAGAGCGTCATATCATCACTGGCCGTTCATTGGCTATTGACTTGACTTGACTTGTAGAACGCTTGCGACAAGCTTGAATGGAACACTGAATGCAAGGTTGCCCCATGTAACTTCGTTACTGGAATCTAGCTTGCAGCATGCTTGTACGCTTTCCAATCAAGCTGGATGTAAGCTTGGCCGACTTGCAATTCAAGCTTACAACAAGCGGATTGCAAGTTGTCTCTGCCACTAGGGGAAGCTTGCTGTTCATCATATATATAGTTTTCTTATATATATGTATTATACTTAATTGTAGCAAAATGTGGAGGCCTGACATCTGTTTCACATTAGCGATGGTAGTAGATGTACCCCACTTGGGATGGCTGAGTCAGCGAAATTTGATCCTGTTTTCCTGGAATTGGTAGGCAAGTTTCGACAAGCCTTTAGTTGCTATGGTCATAGCCTTTTACGGCTACCAGAGAAGTGCGTGGGAAAATTTTGGTTTATCTGAACGTGTATGAGAACAGTTTGTTGTTGTTATGGTGATAGTCTTGGATGGGTTCATCGTCTTGGGTGGTCATACTCTTGGAGGGATCATAGTCCTATTAGTTATCATGATCGAAGCTTCATGATTGATTGATTGATTTTTGCTTTTCGTTAGCTAGATGCTCTTGGCCTTCATAGTCTTGGATGTTCATACTGATGGACGGATCAGAGTCCTATTAGTTATCATGATCGAAGCTTCCCAATGGATTGATTGATTGATTTTTGTCTTTTCGTTATGAATTTGAATCCCAAACCCCTCCACTTCCTCCTGCGAAGAACGTAAGGGAACGTTGTTACTATGCTCATACTCTTGGACGGCGAAGCTTCCCAATTGGTTGATTGATTGATTTTTGCTTTTCGCTATGTATTGAATAGCTAAATGCTCTTGGATGGATGAGAGTTCTATTAGTTATCATGATCGAAGCTTCCCAATGGATTGATTGATTGATTTTTGTCTTTTCGTTATGGATTTGAACCCCCCAAACCCTTCCACTTCACTCCCTCCTGCGAAGAACGTAAGCGAACGTTGTTACTATGCTCATACTCTTGGCCGGCTATCGAATCTTGATGAGAGTTCTTCCAGTTATCACGTTCGAAGTTTCCCAATTGATTGATTGATTTTCGTCTTTTCGTTATGTATTGAATAGCGAAGAGCATACTTAATGTCTTAAAATATTCAATGCTTTCTCATCGAGAATCGAACCTGTACACTAAACGCAAGATCAGTGCTTCACGATTTAGAGTTGAATTAATTCTTGCATGAAAAAAAAAAAAAAAAAAAGAATTTCATGTATTGGTTTTAGCGTAGCATATGATATGTACATTGTTCGAAGCTCTTCATTTCGAAGCACTATAACACTTTCAAGTGTTCAATGTCCCCTTTCTCTCTCTTTTTATCATCGAGAATCGAACCCGGACCAAAGTGGTATTAAAACATAAATAACAACCATAAAAATAAATTTAAAAAATACAGCATTACATTATTATTATTATTATTTGGGAGTGAAAGTGAAGCAGACAACTAACCTTGATTGTAGCTTCGTTAACTTATGAAATAAAGATTGTACATCGGAATCGAACGCGAGACCAGTACTTCACGATTTAGAGTTGAATTAATCCTCGCACGGAGTAATCCAACTTGAGGTGGGCACTCTATCACTGAACGTCAGTGCCTCGCATATAGATTAGATTTTATTTAAAAAAAAAACTTTTCGTCCTATTTTTTTCTAGTCGTCTTGTATTGGGTAGCTAGATTCCCCCTCCACCTTAACCCCACCAGACCCATCTTGTAATACTAAGAATAGAAGTTCCCAGATTTTCTGCGAAGAAAAAAGAATACTTTATCATCGAGAATCGAACCCGGATCCCAAACGATCGTGGTCTTTCGTAAGTGTATGGTATATGTATAAACAAGATGATACACGTTTTCCTCATCGACATCCCTTCTTGCATCATGCATGTGTGCACAGATATTTGTATGCATAGTGTCATTAGTCTCTGTTGATCATCTGCTGAAATAACATGTCTGTGTAAATCATAAGTTACTTTATAATATTGACTTCCATAGATTTCCAACATAATTGAACATAGAAACGTAAGCAAGATTTCATTGAAGTAGACGATTAGAAAAATACGAATAGTGGAAGTTTAAGAATGGAACTGCGACCAAATTCTGTATCTGAAAGGATACCACTTCAACAAATGCCAGAATTACCATATAGTGGTGCACATAAATGTTTTGCCCCTCAATATAATCAGTATTGTACAAAGGAATTACGTTTAAGAACATTCGAACACTGGCCTATTTCATCAAAACAATGCCCGGATCAATTAAGTGATGCTGGATTTTTTTACACGAAGACAAGAGACCAAACTATATGCTTTTATTGTGCTGGTGGATTAAAAGATTGGACTGATAACGATGTTCCATGGATAGAACATGCGAAATGGTTTCCTAATTGTCCATTTCTTTACTTTAAGAAGGGATATGCTTTTATTAAACAAATACAGGAAAAGTGCCCTGATATACAAGTATTTCGTAGTGCTCCGAATGATGATATACATAAAAATGCCAGTAAAAGTTGCAATAAGGAACATAATTTTCAATATGGTACAATTTGAAGTGAAACTTGAATAAAGTTCCATTACATACTTTTTCTTTGTATATAACTGTAAAAAGTACATGTACATATTCTAAAGTTACCAAAACAATATGTATTTATACAAATAATTTACGTATGTGCTATTATGTATAACTTCCATATGCATTAGCATCGTATTTGGAAAAATGGAAATATATGTTTAATATATAAAGGAATGAAGATTAATTTATTTGGACGTAACATGCACGATCTTGAATTTACTGAACTGATATCATATTCGTAAGTGTATAGGACATATATAAACAAGACGAAACATGGTTGTTTCTCCTCCTTGTCATATTAAATGGTGCATAAGGTCTTAATTTAATGAAAGTCAAATTAATGTGTATTGTACTAAAAAGTGGAACATTTGAATAAGTGAATCGTGTTGCTAAAGACCTTGTATTTGGATTTAAGTGAAATTTTAACGGAATGGGAAAGAAAACTTGTACATTTGATTCCGCTTGTTTTCAGACTATAAACAAAAAACTCATAGATTCAATTATGACTGATTTATTGGATAGTGTACAAACACAGTCAAGTTTGACGGAAAACGAACTTTAAAGTTGATGGGTGTCAATGAAGTGGACTTCTGTTCATAAAGAAGCAGAAAATACTTTTCATTTATACTGAACAATGTAGTACTAATTCTAGTGAATTTAATAATAATAATAATAATAATATAGTGAAATTGAAATCTTTTATTATTTTCACATAAAATTTGTATTTTGTGATCGATCAATACGGTAGGATTTTTAAATTAGTATACTAATGTTGTTAAGCTCCCAGATTTTCTGCGAAGAAAAAAAAAAGAATGCTTTATCATCGAGAATCGAACCCGGATCCCAAACGATCGTGGTCTTTCGTAAGTGTATGGTACATGAATAAACAAGATAAAACTATTTAATGCTCTTTCACTAAGAATCGAACTAGAGTAAAATAATATATTTGTCTTTATTTTTTAGTCTTTGTCTTTAAAAAAAAAAGAATAAAGTTATAAAGTGTATTTATTCATAGTTGTTTCGTGTGTGATAAAGAAACCAGATTCTACAGACACAGACAGTCATACATATATACAGCGTCAAAGAAATGTGTTTTCCCAGTATCTTTTTTTTTTTTCTTTGTCTGTTGCTTCGTATTCAAGAGAAGAGAAGATTAGCTTATCGGAAAGCAAAACACTGACCTACCTACCGCTTTATCAACCAAGCGATGATAAGAAAACGTTGCATTGAAGTGACAAAATGTCAGCGAACACCGGCTGACGTTTGTCTGTCTGTCTGTCTGTAGCATATGCTAGGAAGATGAATAGACCAATGAGTCATTGTGTCCCCCTAAATTTAGGAAAGGGAGCCGCCATAAGACTGGTAATTAGGATATATGTATATCACTAGTAACGGAACTTCTTGGTTTATTTTTAGTAATAATAATAATAATAATAATAATAATAATAATAATAATAATAATAATAATAATAATAATAATAATAATAATAATAATAATAATAATAACTTCCAATTTTAAGTTTCATGAATATATTGACTAGACTGAAGAAGACGGTGATGATGAGAAATGAATGAAATGATAGAATAAAGAAAGTGGGAGGAAACGAAAGTACACCGAAAAAAACCTACGCACGTGTTGTTTGTCCAACACAGAAAGTTCACTTGACGGAGGGAGCAGGGGTTTGAAACCAGGGCCCCCCCTCAAACACCGGAGGTGAACGCTGTACCATTCAATCAACGTACACTCAAAAAGTGGGAGGAAACGGAAGTACTCCGAAGAAAATCCACGCATACGGTGTTTGTCTACCTTAAAATTCATTTGTTGAAAGCAAAAGTTGAACACGGGGGAAGGAGGGCTTCATGCTCAACTCAAGGACCTATGCACAAAAGATGAACGCTCTTGTTCACCAGAAATTTCACTTGTTGTTAGCTAGGATCGAATTAGGGATCCCAATGCATCAGAAATATTCGTTCGAGTCAAATCATAGTTTTACGTCCAATTTTTATGTCTGTTAAACTAGTAATTTTGTCTACCAGAAAATTCACTTGTCTAGGCTGGATTACAATCTGGATACACCATACATCAAAGATGATCGCTGTACCATTGATTCACTAGGGTCCCCCACCTGTGATGAGAGAGAGAGAGAGAGAGAGGTCAAATCATAGTTTGACAAGAGAGCCAAAGAGAAAACTCATAGATACAATGTTGTCTAACACACAAAGTGAGTTTTACGTTCCACGATTATGACTGTTAAACTAATGATTTTGAAAGACGGAACTTTATGATGTGAATGATGTAATAATAATCATAGCTTGTGTGTCTTAAATTTTTGATAATATGTCTACTTGTTTCGCCGTTTGTCTATGTATCTGTAGTACGTGGAGTCCCGACGAAGCGAAGATATGTGCGTTTTAGCAAATGAAAATAGTATAATCTGTGTGGATGGGACAAGTGAAAAGTGAGTTTTACGCCCTACGTTTACGT
Source organism: Thermobia domestica (assembly GCF_964235325.1). NCBI lineage: Eukaryota > Metazoa > Arthropoda > Insecta > Zygentoma > Lepismatidae > Thermobia > Thermobia domestica. The sequence continues at coordinate 87,267,201 of NC_137466.1, forward strand.
CTACTAGGCTAATGAAGGAGAGGTGATAATGAAAAAAATGAATGAAATGATGTAATGAAGAAAGTGGAAGGAAACTGGTGAACTCCGAAGGGAAATCCACGCATACGATGTTTGTCCACCACAAAGTTCATAGGGCACGAACTGGGATCGAATCATGGACCCAAGCACTTGAGGTGAACGCTCTACCACTGAGCCCACCGTGCCCTCTGGAACGTAAAAATGAAATGATAAGGACGGTTTTCCGGGGACAGTCAATAGCATCTTTTCGTTAAGTTGTAAAGGAAGCAGGGGATTTGTGGTCACTAAAATTAATGACAAGTATATAGAAAAAAGACATGTGATTTGAACACGGGACCTCATGCACCAGAGGTAAACACTCTACCACTGAGGCACTGAAGTTAATTTCATAATTTTCTAATGTTAATAAGAGTGAAATCTAACGTTAAATACATATACATAAGTCAACGAACTGAGAGAGAGTTTCTGTATCTGCAATGTCTACTTGCAAAGAGCAGAAAAATAAGATAACAGAACATGTTTTGTATTTCAATGTTATTCTCCAGCTGTCGCGTCAACATTATCTTAGGTCATGGTTTCAGACAACACGAAGCGAAGATATGTATGTGTGTGTGTGTGTGTGTGTGTGTGTGTGTGTGTGTTTTAGGTAATATTAAAACAGTGTTTGAGATCTAAAACTTGACAAAACTAGTGTTGCTTATTCATCTCGGATGTCGTTACTTATGTACACATGATGTTGATTGATTTTTGAGTTTAACGTTCCGTTCAGCAGCGAGGCTATATGCACCACAAAGTTCACACGGCGAGAGTTAGGATCGAACCAGGGACCCCAATCACCGGAGGTGAACGCTTTACCACTGATCCACAGCACCCCACGATTTCATCATGGGGCACAAATCTTCAAGTTAAAACAATTGTCTATTCTCAAATAAGAGAACATTTCTCCATTTCTTTAAGTTGATCTAGGAAGTTGAACTTTATACAGTTTTCTCTATATTATATAGTCTAAGCTGTATGTGATATTACTTTAAAAGGACGAAAGTAGTTAAAATATTCCCTATTATTATCATCAATTTCTTTTAAAATGCTCAGAACCCCCGTCATAGAATTCGTATACTAGCTATGTACACAGGCGTACATTAAGAAATTTTTTGTTGGGAGAGGTCCAAGCTTTGGGCGTCGAGGCTCAAACACTACAAGTATCTGTGTAGTATTGAACGCGTATTATTCTATACTCGAAAAGACAATAAGTACTATCTAAGTGTATATCTTTCTGTCTGTCTATCTGTATGATGAGCATAATCGTGGTACGTTAAACTGAAATATTTTCTTACGTTTCGAACGTAAGAAATATGTGAAAGTTTGTGTGTGTGGTTCAGTGATAAAGCAACGACGTATTCTTTCAGATGAATACTTAGTATAGTAGAGCATTGTTCCGTAACCCCCAGTGCATGCGGTCCCTAGTTCGATCTCCGATCAAATAAGCTTATAATTTTTTATTACTAATTGCCGCCCAGTGTGGTCGACTTCCGAACATAGTGTCCGTGAGTTTTCATAACGAAACACATACCCATGCAAAATCGTGTTGCTTAGCCCCCCTTGGCCCTATTCCCACAAAGTGTCTGTAGAAGACGTGATATTCAAATGATCAAAACTTCTCACGAAATTGACTTAGTTGCTAGGGTAAATATTGTATTTCACACAAAACTTCTCACGAAATTGACTTAGTTGCTAAGGTAAATATTGTATTTCACAATTTTTTTAAAGACATGAGAAAAGAAACCATATATGAGTCCCATAACGAAACACATACCTATACACTCCTCCCCAGACCCCCTGCGAATGGATTCTAATAACGCTAGCTTCTCATAGCATATCATATTGTAGAATGTGAAATGTGTTATATGAATATTCACATGATGTCTGTTATGACAAGTAATTAAAATCACTTATGTAGAGAAATTAAAGATCAGATTATGCCAAATGAATTTGCTGCTAAGTCGTGACGAGAAATTGCAATATAATATATTCCCATAGCAGAAAAAACTACGTTAACGAAATTTAGAATTGAAATACAGTCCCATATAGATACCTGTGTAAACAAAATGAAACACGACTTTCTCAAGTCTTGATGTGAAAGATATTATCTTATGCATTGAAATCGTAACGAGATATGTTTTCGATTATGGTAGGCATGATCGAACTTGTTGAAACATGTTTCTCTAAGACAAACACGTGTGTGTGTGTGTGTGTGTGTGTGTATGTGTGTGTGTGTGTGTGTGTATGTATGTGTATACAGAGAACATTTGTGATTCAGAGTTAGAAGAGTAAAGTGTGTGTCGATCCTCTTCCACGTAAAAACTTTCACTTCATATTTGTAATAGTGAGTGAGTGTGTGTGTGTCTTTGTACGTGGTTGATCCGTTGGATGCCTAAAGCTGAGAATAAGTGTTATCATCAGACTTATTAAAATAGGTAAGTAAAAAAAATATATTATTAAAAATATTACGGTCTATGATTATTCCTGAAAGAATAAAACAATATGTTAGGTTTTCATTTAAGATAAGATGAAATTCTTGAATGTTTTCTGACGCACATTGCAATTAGATAGCAGTTGACGACATATATGTGAATGTCTGTTTTGTTAGTCTCTTTCTTCCTCTGTTTTGTTAGTACATTGAACTTCATCTTAAAATGGTTTAGTTTCAAGAACAACAGATAAGATGCCATTGTCAAATGTTTTGATGATACGTACTACAACGAGATAACAAGACTGCCCTAGTTAAAAACACATAAGCGAACTTCTATGATGCTTCTAAGAAAAATGATAAGATGGAATTCTTGAATGTTTTCTGGTTCGCATTGCAATTGTCGCAAGAAGTGTCTGTAGCCTTGGTATTTTAATTTTGATAATATGATGTATACGTCTGTCTTTCTGTTTGTAAATGAAATCTTTTAAACAATGAAGAGATTTACGTCCAACAATAAAGCCAACAAGGTCTGTCTGTCTTTCTATGTCGGCTATGCTAATGGAGGCGATGGTGATGAGTTGAGTTGATTTTAGTTCAGCGTCCCTTTCAACAGCAAGGCTATATGAGACGTGGACCTACTGATTATCGTGGAATCTGAACCACTAAGTTTTACGTCTTACAGTTATGTCGGCTATGCTAATGCAGGCGGTGATGATGAGTTGATGAGTTGAGTTGATTTTAGTTTAGCGTCCCTTTCAGCAGCGAGGCTATATGAGACGTGGACCTACTGATTAACGTGGAATCCGAATCACATGAGCTCCAGCCGGGACGATGGTAATGAGAAATGAATGAATGAAATGTTGCATTAAATTCACGTACACGGTGTTTGTCCATCGAGTTTTACGTCCTACGGTTACGTCTACTAGGCTAATGAAGGTGAGGTGATAATGAAAAAATGAATGAAATGATGTAATGAAGAAAGTGGAAGGAAACTGATGAACTCCGAAGGGAAATCCACGCATATGATGTTTGTCCACCACAAAGTTCATAGGGCACGAACTGGGATCGAATCAGGGACCCAAGCACTTGAGGTGAACGCTCTACCACTGAGCTACCGTGCCCTCTGGAACGTAAAATGAAATGATAAGGACGGTTTTCCGGGGACAGTCAATAGCATCTTTTCGTTAAGTTGTAAAGGAAGCAGGGAATTTGTGGTCGCTAAAATTAATGACAAGTATATAGAAAAAAAAAGACGTGATTTGAACACGGGACCTCATGCACCAGAGGTGAACACTCTACCACTGAGGCACTGAAGTTAATTTCATAATTTTCTAATGTTAATAAGAGTGAAATCTAACGTTAAATACACATACACAAGTCAACGAACTGAGAGAGAGTTTCTGTATCTGCAATGTCTACTTGCAAAGAGCAGAAAAATAAGATAACAGAACATGTTTTGTATTTCAATGTTGTTCTCCAGCTGTCGCGTCAACATTATCTTAGGTCATGGTTTCAGACAACACGAAGCGAAGATATGTATGTGTGTGTGTGTTTTAGGTAATATTAAAACAGTGTTTGAGATCTAAAACTTGACAAAACTAGTGTTGCTTATTCATCTCGGATGACGTTACCTATGTACACATGATGTTGATTGTTTTTTGAGTTTAACGTTCCGTTCAGGAGCGAGGCTATATGCATCACAAAGTTCACACGACGAAAGTTAGGATTGAACCAGAGACCCCCAATCACAGAAGGTGAACGCTTTACCACTGATCCACAGAACCCCACGATTTCAACATGGGGCACAAATCTTCAAGTTAAAACAATTGTCTATTCTCAAATAAGAGAACATTTCTTCATTTCTTTAAGTTGATCTAGGAAGTTGAACTTTATACAGTTTTCTCCATATTATAGTCTAAGCTGTATGTGATATTACTTTAAAAGAACGAAAGTAGTTAAAATATTCCCTATTATTATCATCAATTTCTTCTAAAATGCTCAGATTCCCGTCATAGAATTCATATACTAGCTATGTACACAGGCGTGCATTAAGAAATTTTTTGTTGGGAGAGGTCCAAGCTTTGGGCGACAGGGCTCAAACACTACAAGCCTCTGTGTAGTATTGAACGCGTATTATTTTGCACTCGAAAAGACAATAAGTACTTGTAAAATACTTTAATCTATATTGTCATAGCGTCCCTTTCAGCAGCGAGGCTATATGAGACGTGGACACTAAATCACCAAGGTCCCCTATCGCATCACAAGTGAACGCTTTACCACTGATTCACCGAGTCCCCTTAGATCAAAGTACAGTACTCATGTAATAATATTATGTAACATAAAGTTCACTTGTCGAGGGGCTCCCTGGGGGTAATATTCATACACGTAAAATATTTTAAAATAAACAATATTAGTACCGATTCCATATTTTTCGAAGGTGTTGTGTTAAATAAAGACACTTTGAAAATAGTAACATGACATCTAAGGGGTAAAAAAAAAAGTGGTGAGCTCACGGGGTCTCCCTAGGGGGTAATATTCATACATGTAAAATATTTTAAAATAAACAATATTAGTACCGATTCCATAGTTTTCGAAGGTGTTGTATTCAATAAAGACACTTTGAAAATAGTAACATGACATCTAAGGGGTAAAAAAGTGGTGAGCTCACGGGGGGGTGATATTCATACACGTAAAATAATTTAAAATAAACAGTATTAGTATCGATTCTATAGTTTTCGAAGGTGTTGTATTCAATAAAGACACTTTGAAATCAGTAACATGACATCTAAGGGGTAAAAAGTTGTGGGCTCCCGGGGGTGGTATTCTTACACGTAAAAATAATATAAAATAAACAATATTAGTATCGATTCCATAGTTTTCCTAGTGTTGATTCCATATCGTGACAGGATTCCAATCTGTGACTTCCCGTGCACTAAAGATGAACGCTGTATCACGTAAGAAAAAAAAAGAGATGAAATCTTTTAGTTTAAAATGTCTTCCCTCCCTCATTCACACGTTAAGGGTAGCATATGAATAAGACAAGTAAGACACATGTAGGAACGGTTTTCCGGGGGAAAGTCAATAGCATCTTTTCGTTAAGTTGTAAAGAAGATAGCATTGAATTTGTGGTCGCTAAAATTAATGACAGTATAAAAGAAAGACGTGTAGAGAGGAGGAGGAGGAAATACGGATTTCGCGTTCACTAAAATTAACGATAAAATTCTAAAACAGAATGGGCCTTATGCAGAGTCGTTTTGACGTTATATTAGTGCCATACTAAAGAGTTCGACTAACATATGTTTCTTGCAGTAGTCAAGCCTTTAGTATGACGCTAATATAACGTCAAAACGACTCTGCATAAGGCGGAATAAGTATAAAAGGCCGTGTAATCTACATATCTTCATTAGTTAATACATTTGAAAGAGATTGTGAGCATACATTTGTTTCACTCCTCATCCCGTGGAATAGGAAGAAAAGTTAAAAATATTTAAAAGGTATGATGAGAGATTATTTCACTGACATCATAAAGTTCTGTCTTATATAGTATATATTTATATATCTAATATATATTGATTTATAAGTAACAAAATTCATTTCTTTTTTATTTTAGGTTGCATACAAATAAAGATAAGTGTAATCCTTTTCCCTATTCCTGTTGATATTATTATTATTCCTTTTTAATTACTTATATATTACATTTTTACTTACTCGTATATTCTTTTAAACGCTTATATATCCTTTCAAAATATTTATATACATATATATATTCCATTTAAATAAGATTTATATATCCTATTATATATCATATTCATATACCGTTTACACATATTGCATTACGTATATATACATCTGAGGAAGAAAAATGGCAAAAGAGAGTACGCAAGATTTACTGAAGGAGATTACGGTCTTAATTAATGACATTGAAGAAGAAGAAGAAGAAGAGGTAGTGGTCGTAAATAACGAAACGCAAGTTCTTTTAAGTGAAATAAATGCCATAATCGGGATAGAAGAAGAAGAAGAAGAAGAAATGCAAGAAGAAGAAGAAGAAGAAGAAGAAGACGCAAAAGAAGAAATAGAAATAGATCATCATGAAAAAATGCAAGAAGAAGAAGACGGAGAAGAACAAATGAAAATAGAAGAAAGAATAGAAGAAGCAGCATCAGCAACAGCATCAGCAACAGAAGAAGAAGAAGAAGAAAGAGAAAGAGAAACTAATGAAATTCAAATTCCAGTAGAAAAAGAAGAAGAATATGATGAAGAAGAACTATTACAAATATTGAACAGTGCTAGCAATAGAACGATAACAGAAGAAGCATCAGGCCGTATTAAAGAAATTATAAAGTGGTTACAAGAAGGAACAGAAGAAGACGTCGAAGAAAGGAGAAATGAAGAAGAAGAGCTGCTAAATTTCACGTTTTCCCAAATAATAGGAGAGGATTACAACAAGGAAGAGATGAAGATAGAAGAAGAAGATGATAAGTTTTACACGAATGAACTAGAAAATTGGATTAACAATTTGTTTCCCGATCCCAGAAAAGAAGAAGAAGAAGAAGAAGTAATATATCCCTCAATTATGGAAATATTAGCAGAGGCTAGTGCAGAACACGAAGAAATGGAAGTCGATTTAGACGACATAGAAAAAAGAATGGACGAATTGCTAGCCGTATTTCAAGCACAACGAAATTCAAATATACAAGTAGGATTCGGAAATAACAACCGTAATGATGGACACAATAGATTTCATATAATAGAAGAACGAAGAAGACAATACAGAAGATACAATATGGAGGGTAGAATGTTACGATTTCGTCTAGCCCCCGTGCGTGCAGATGAAAACCCTTTTACGGCAATTGAAGCAAGTCTACGGGCACTAATAGATTATTTACTACGTAATGTGGATCAGCATGATTACGTAGGAATAACAATCGCAAATGAGAGAGAAGGACACCGCCCTTTTTGGTTATCATTCAGAGAAGCAAGAAATCTCTCAGCAGAAGTTCTATGGACAAGCTATGAGAAAGTACTGCAAAGTAATGCGGCTTTTCTTATAAATGAAGATTGCATCGTGAATTTTCATCATGTACGTATGCCGAGAGGACAAGGTCGTTTGAAACAACATATTATGAATACCGAGGAATACGTAAAGGCAAAACGTGGTATTATCACAGTTAAGAATACAGGTACAAAATGTTTAGCACATGCAATCGTCGTTGCCATAGGACTGAAAAAATACAAGGGAAGAAATCAAACTCAATATAATAGATACGTTAAACATCAAAATAAATATTTAATTCAGCAAGAAGCTGAAGACCTGTGTGAAGCTGCCGGTGTAGATCTTAGTCATGGTGGTGGAATTCCTGAAATTCGTAAATTTCAGGAATATTTAAAGGATTATAAAATTACAGTGTATAGGGGCTTTTCAGGAAGTGATGTTATGTTTGAAGCACCACCAGGTGATAACGAGAGAACTGCTTTAAATTTACTGTTCATAGATAATCACTACAACGTCATTGAAAGCTTGACAGCATGTTTTAGCTGTAAGTTTTATTGCGAAAGCTGTCATAAGAAATATGAAAACAAGATCGTTATATTCTTACAGTGATAGATGTGTTCAGTCGATATGCATGGGCTGTGCCATTAAAATCTAAAAGTACAAATGATGTCTTAAAAGCATTGCAAATTGTGTTCAAAGACAGAAAACCACGATACACTATCAAATAAATCAGCCATAATTGAATCTATGAGTTTTTGTTTGCAAAATACTTTCATTTCCAATTTTAATCGTTCACCATCAATGTTCACATCACTGTTCTTATCAAGAGAGACACTTGGAAAACTAATGTTCATACCATTAATAATACTCTGTTCATCTACACAGGTATGGATTCCGGCAAGTCCTCTGCATGTAAGACACTGCAATTGTACATGATTACGAATAGTATCTGTACACAAGTCAAAATATTCACGTAGCACAACACTACAAACTTTACTGTTTTTCACAGCATGTTCAATACACGGTAATATTTCCAAGAAATAAAGCCAATCACTTGAAGATAAGTACACAGTGTTTCGAGGAGCATGAAGTGTTCCTTTCTTCTCTAACATCACTAATTTTTCACCCATTAGTTTTCGTACCACCAGTTCGTTTTTTCGACCAAGAGATTTTATAAATGTAATTTCCACTTGAGAATTTAAATAGTCCGTAACAAATGGGGTTAAATGTACAAGTTTCTCCCACTCTGCCAAATTTAACTCCACTCCAAACACAAGTCCTTTGCCAACACGAATCACTGGTTCAAATGTATCACTATCCAGTCCGATACAAATTAATTTGGTTTTCATTGAATTAAGTCCATATTCAACATTTAACAAGTACTCTTTCTTGGTATCCATAGTTGACGCACAAGTACTCAAAGACATGTTACTCCAGTCGCTGGTCAGCACAGAATAACGACACTATGCCTACAGATGACTGCGCATGCACGAAGAGGAGGGGCGAAGAGGAAAATTCATGTTTCATCTTGTTTGTACATGGTATCATACACTTACGATGAGTAAACCAGTTCAGTAAATTCAAGATCGTGCATGTTACGTCCAGATACATTAATCTTCATTCCTTTATATATTAAACAGACATTCCCACTTTGTAAATACGTTAATAATGCACCATTATCTGCTTCCAATTTTTCAGTACAACGTCCAGGTAAAATCACTTTTTCACCTCCTTCAAATGTCACACAGGCCTTCCTACCATATACCGTTGTAATTATCTCACAGTTTACAATACGAAATGGTACTCCAATCTCCAAATCTCGCATTTTTGTAAAGGGTACCATTGATGGCTTATTAAGCTTATCTAATAAACTCATTGACGATGACATCTTTAAATTTTTGACGTTTCTTCCTTTGCAACAGCTGCTAACAGAATGATCTACACAAGCACATACGTTCCGCTTACGCTCTTCGCAGGAGGGGTGAGGGGTTTGGGGATTCAAATTATTAACCAATAAACGACAAGAACACGAAAATTCATGTTTTATCTTGTTTTCTACATCTGGTAGGCGGCCAAGACTATGAGCATAGCAACAGCAAAACAACATTTTTCCACGGGCTTCTGTGATAACCGTAAAAGGATATGTACATAGCAACTAAAGAGGAGTAGGGGGTAACGGGGGTTCAAATAAACCAAAATTTTTCCACGCGCTTCTGTACTACACATAAAAGGCTATGAACATAGCAACCAAAGGCTTGTCGAAACTTGACTCCGACATATTCGGCTTTCCAGGAGGAGCAGGGGTGGCGGGGGGTCAAATAACTAAACAATATAAGATGAGGAGACGAAAAAAGACATGTTTTATCTTGTTTTTTACATCTGGTAGGCGTCCAAGAGTATACTTCCTTATTCTAGCATAGCAACAACGTCCTGGGAACGTTCCCGTGGGAAAATTTTTGAAAATTTTCCCACGCCCGACCCAAGTGTATTATTCACTACTATGCTTTACCACTGAACCACCATGAACCCCCATTATTAAATATTTCAGATATGACAGGTTTTAAAATAAGGAAGTTGTGTCTTTTTTGAAGAAGTTAGCAGCGTATTAATAATAATTAAAAAAAACATTTAATGCATCGAACAGAAGAAATAGTATCCGTAGCTTGCTGTTCACCATTTTGTTTGAAATCACAAAATAAGAATTGATCTCCATTATTTGAATCTTCAGTAATTACCTTCCCCTAAGGAAAAAAAAATTCTCGAATTTGTCCAATTTAAATATCTATATGACATCGACATCACTACGGATTCTCACTTCCAAAACCAGAACAGAGAATACAGGGACATTTTATTGTGCGAAAGCCAGAAGCAATATATTATTTAAATCCTCTGTGTGGAGGCTGTTTACATTATGTGATGACATTGCAAATAAGCTTGATAAAGTGGATGTATTTAGTTTATCAGAAAATAGGTTCCGATTATATGTGAAACAAGAAATTTTCTATGTAAATAATTAAGAATTTAATGTATGTTACATTTATTGTATGTACACAACACTATAATTGGGCAATAAGCCTGTTGTGTTGTATATTAAATAAATAAAATAAAATATATCTTCAATTTTTTTTAATTAATGCGCAGTGGACGTTGATCACATATGTTACATCAGTATACCTTAATTTTATTCCTTTTATTTATTTGTAGATTTCCTTTAACCTCTGTCCATGACCGTTTAAGGAGGAAAAAAGGGAAAGAATCGATCGTCACATGTCAATGTCAATGTGGTCAAAATTCTCAGATAAAGTTTCTTGCACCTTTCTCCCTCTCTCGTTTATGATCAGCAGACACAATGTGAATGAAAATATCGATTAGCAATATATTCTGTTTGACTCCCTCTCGCTCTCTCTTTTCTCTCTGCTTTAGACGAGGTGGTCAATGGTCTAACTCAATATCTACAAACCAAACGTCACGGAGGTAATTTGGATCTTGGAAAAAACAAAGTGATGCTCGGTATATAATTCCTACGTTTATTTGTCAACATTAGTTCTTCTAATAGATTCTGTACCACTGATCTAAAGAGTTAGAAACGGACTGTCTGATTTACAGTAAGTAATCATAAAAAAGGAGTCAAAACTAGGAGTAAATGAGCAACGAGGGCACCAAACAAAAACTTTTTAGAGGTAGGATGTGCCTAAAGACCGAAAGGTAAATGACAAGCAACAATCAGCCCGTTAACATTGTATTTTGTTATACATAAAAATAAATAGCAATTTCTTCCAGCAAAATAGAAACTGTCAATTATTACTGGAAATAAGTGACATACATTTTAGTGCCACAAAAGTGGCCCCGCAAAGAATAGTCACTAAAGCTCTTGCCTGTGGTGCGAGCGGTCTCGGGTTCGATTCCCGGTGGGGACAGTAGGTCAAAAAGGTATAAAAGCTTCGTTGTGAAACGTCAAGAGGTGCAATATAAGCAAAAGGACTGCGCTCCAATGAGGCCCACTCTAGAAAAGTCGACTTCTAGTACAGGAAATCGGCGCGAGTACAATATATATATCTTCACGACAACCACTTTTCAGTAGGGCAATATCCAGCCATACAGATCCCGTTATATGCAAACATTTTTCTGAGGAAAGATGGGTATCGCCGTTTCCCTTACGTGCACGGTCAACTGATACGCACCACGTGGAACATGCGTGAAACATAGTTGGTCGGCGCCTTGTTCATCACGTTACTCAAACAGATAGTATAGGTATTATTTCGCACACAAACAACGTAGCAGGAGGTCCTCAAAAACACATGAAACGCCTATTTGATTTGATGCTATGACGTATAGACACACTCAGTGCAACATAAGGAGTCCTTGCTCATACCATATTGGTTTAGCGAGGTTAGATGTGTACAGTTGTGAAATCATAATGATTCTGTATAGTCCTGTAACTAATCTGTGGTATAAATTTCGTTCCACTCTTACGTTTTAATTTTCACAAGCGTACTCTTGCTGGTCGATACTTATATTCACACTGTCTGTTATGTCCATATATATTTTTTCTATTTTTCAGCCAGAATTACGTAGCGAAAATCCAATTAATATGCAAAACTGATTTTTCTCTCCATACATACAAATTTGGAATATTGAAATGTAATCTAGTTGATAGGTTCAATAATAGCATTTGTTAATCAAGTTTGAAGGGTGAAGTATGTGTTACATAAATTTTTCAATCAAAAAGTGATATAAAAACTCGAGAACGAGATACCAACTCACAATCATATCTTAAATGTCACAACATACTCCTATGTATCTAACTGTATATGAGTGCTCTGCAACAGGATTTGTCAAAGGATGTTTTGTGAAAAGCCTAATCAAGATATCAACCAGAAAATAGAATGCAATACAAGAAAAAATAAACATGTTGAGCTTTCTTGACTTTAAAGACTTCTATAGGTTAAATTATTGATATAAGCTTCTTATTCCACTTATTTGGCTGGCATTCTGTTCATCTATCCGTCTGTATGTTTCACGTCAACTTTCGTAAAAATGTATCTGATTTTGAAGAAACGTGGGTGTTCCTTCCTCTAAATAAGCCTATCATTTGGAATAGAAATCCGTTGGCAGTAAGCTGTTAACAGGAAGAGGGGAGGAATCAATCAAACGTTGAGGGTTTGCACTTACAAATAATGAGACAATGATATAATTTTCAATTAGAACCAGTGGTGTCATTTAGCAGGTTCGTACTTGTTCACCGGAACTGGTCATTAAAGTTCTTGAGGTTTCAGGACCCAACTGTGGAAATTGTCCCTGCTATTTTTCATGATCTAATTAGTATCCTTTCCAGATTTTAACAAGATATTTAAGACTGTAGTTGTCACATTATACTTTAGTTTTCCACAGCACCTCATCAATGGAAATGTAATTCTGTCGATATGCAGACACAGTTTGTTTCTGTAACAAATGTCTAGTTTCTTGTCAGGAACGGGTTAGATTCTCGGCTAGAGTTCATATAGTTCGGATCCCGCGTTAATCTGTATGTCCACGTCTCATATAGCCTAGTTGCTGAACGCTAAACTAAAAACAAATCAAATCAAATCTTGTCAGGAACACAAAAGTTGCATTGTACTAAATTAATTCGAAATGGGTGCCCTGAAATTTCTGTGTTTTTGCACTCACATAGGTGTTACTGCTGTATATTTCAATGGCAGATTTTGTATTTACTCGGATAAAATTGCATGATTTTGAACGGGAATTTGCAGATAACAATGTTTTACATTGCTACTTGCCTCATTGTAATAATAATAATAATAATAATAATAATAATAATAATAATAATAATAATAATAATAATAATAATAATAATAATATAATGTAACGATATAGTAATAATATTGGTGCTAAGACAACGTTAGTAAAGTACTCATGGAACTGGTTTTAAGTGGTTGGACTGACATCACTGAATATATCTTTAGTAAAAAATCATTTGTTTGAGGTTGATATCAGTGAAGGATGAAAGGATGAAAAAGGGTAAATTGTTTCGCAACTTGGCAGTTCTATTATACAAAAAGTATAAGAAAAACAATTTTTCACTATAAGTTTCGTACAAAATTACTCAATGTTGATGCAATACAGGATTGCACGTTTGATAATCATCCCCAAATGCTCGAAGTGGATCAAAAATGAGGAGGGGAGGGTAGTCCTAATTTTATAAAATATTTAAGTTGTAAGATATATGTTGTATTGTGAGCACGTCTAATAAAGATTTGCTAAAATCAGTGGAGGACAAAGTTTTCAGCAATACTAATCTAGATTTGATTTAATTTGATTTTGAGTTTAGCGTTTCTTTCAGTAGCGAGGCTATTCGAGACGTGGACATATAGTTTAACGTGAAATCTGAACCCCGCCGAGCTCCAGCCGAGAATCAAACCCAAGTCTCCCACCCCAACAACGTGTACGCTAACCGCTTTAGCACGAGGGAGCTCAATGCTGATCTAGAAATACGTTACATAAATGATAAAACATTTCAGGGCGATGTCCTACCAGATGCACTTTATAGATTCCCTTGGTAATACTATTGACGAAATTGAACCAGCAACCTCATAATTACGAAGCAATAGCTCTATTCTTATTATAGTTCATTCATTCAATTCATTGTATAACATTTTATTGACTAACATTTAAATTACTAAGTCCAACTACTTGTTCATACGGTTTTAACAGGCTACAATATCTGTATTACTTTTTCACCGTTTGTACTGTTTTCATATAATGCAAAAATTTTTAATGAGAAGATATGAGGACGCAGTTCTTGAAATGAGCCTCGAAATGAAGATGTCGTGCACAAATGAGTTCTTATCCCAATAGACTGGTAATTAATCACATGACATGAAACGCTCATACAGCGTACCTTATCTTCATTTCTTCCATGATAATGCATGCCGCTAGTGTAGCCAGGGTAAGTTTGCGGATTAGTAGAAACTAACAGCGTATTATGAGTGTAAATGGCCTCAAACAATGACGATAAGGTTGTTGTTCTTCGATTTTATAGTAGAAAAACACATACACGCACAGGCATAAACATTGTCCATTATTATAAACATTGTCCAAAGCACGAGTTCTAAACATCGTATTCGAATGTAATCAGATAATTCATGAGGGAATAAAATATAGAATAACAGTATCATGTATTAATGATATGTAGTCTACAGATCACTCGAAAAATGCTTAGTGTTGTATGTAAATTATGGTATATAACACAGTTACTCACAGAGTGAAAAAATGATTTTACTTTAAATTTCTTAGCTTTGATTTTAGAACCAGGAACTGAGTACTCCTAGTTTAGAAAGTTAACTGTTTCGACCTCATGAAATATTAAAACTCTTGAAAAATTTATTTTTATCTAGTTTCCAAACATTTTCCTGGTGTGGAACGCAATGTTAATCTCACTTAGTACGCTTTTGCTTTAGGAGAGCTAATACAAGTACTTAAGAATATATACGGTAAGTACATATATGGTTTCCTGGAATCGAGTTTTAACGTTGCTTTTATCACCAAGGCTATATGAGTCATAGATCTGTAGGTTAATGTGGATCCAAGCTACATGAGCTCCCACCAAGAATCGAATCCGACTCTTCCACGGTGAAGGCACATAGCTAAAGGTGTAGCCCCGAAGGAGCTTTTCTTAAATTTATGATTTACATACGCGTTACTACTGTACTTATAGTAGACCTATACAATTTCATAATGTGAGCTCCGTTGCTGCATTGGAATACCGCTTCTAGTGACATCATTGAATTCAAGCTATATCGGAATTGGTATGAGGAAAGATTGATGACCGTTTGTACTTAGGAAATGATGTTGGCATTCCTGAGTCCACCAAGCGTCATGAGGACAATTGAGGAGCTATACAGAGAAGAAATGATATTGTGTCTAGAAAGCCAGCATTAATGGCGAGAGGAGCATATATGCTGACTACACATCATCCTAAAGACATAAGTGCTACAAAGCGTCTGGTAGGTTGTAGCTCCTAATCAGTGTTGCGCCAGGAATTTAGTTTTTTCTAGACAATTATATACTTATTTTAAAGTAAACATTACGTTAGTTGCGATCAGATTAAGTTAGGTTAGTTTCGGTTAGACTAGGCTTCACGGATGCCCTTGGAAAGTTGAGAGCCTATCATAGACGTTAGTTCGTGAATTAATAATGAAACTGTATCGTGAGCGTCCGCCCAAAAGGTTGAGACTCCAGTTTCAGAAAACGTTAATTTGAATTTGTTAAAGTTCTATTTACTATTAGTTGTTAAATTGTGCCCCACATAAGCTCTTCGTATTTTGTGTATCGTTTATTATGAAGCGTAAGAGATAGAACTCCATTTGTCTGAACTTAAAGGTTTACATTTTGTCCAACATAACTTAACGATGAAAAATTGAGCTAAGTTTAAATATTTTGTATCAAACAATTTCATATATAAATTATATATACACACGATGTATATTTTAACTCCCACGAGTATGTTCCGAGGTTAAGGGAGAGAGTGATGATAATGAATGGAATGGTTAACAAAAAAGTGGGAGAATCATGAGAATCGCGATAAAAACCCACACATGCCTAATAGTAATATAAATAGAACACTGTTGCAATTATAATGACAATGTGAAAAGTTAATAATTACAGAAAATTAAAAAGTGATTAGCTGGTGGCAAATTATGTTACCAATTTATGTAAACAATTTATCGTCGTTACTAACATCGGAGAAACAAAGTATATATTCATAAACGATAATAATTATGGTTGTTGTGTTATTTGAAAGTTGCAAAAAATGTTGGGAAGTTACGGGCGTAGCTGTCACAAAAATGTTGCTTCTTGTACCTCTCTGTACAGTAAGCTAAACGAATATCAAATCAGATTTTGTCTGTTACTATCCATTCTTTTTGCTGATTTTTTGAGAACTTTTGGTGGTCTTAGGAAATGCTACTGTATCAACCAGAAAAGAACAAACATTCAAATACTTCGTTTGCACATTTAATGACAGAAATAAAGCATACAATACACGCAATGTAAAATTTTCCAGTTAAAAAAGCATATGACTGACAACTAAAGTGTCAATCAAGTTAACAAAAGTAACAACTTTGAAATTAAAAGAATAATTGTTAAATGTTTATTTTAATATGACTATTATTCAATAACAATGATATATATGTTATTCACATTTTTTAATATTTCGATGCATTTTAAGTTTAGAAACTTACAACACAAAATATGTCTACTCATGCCGGTAATACTACAATAAGACTTGAGACTTTACTCGGGAACACATTTATAGATTAAATGTGTTTTAGATTATTAAGAAGGTTTAATAACGAGATTAAATAAATGAATATTAGTCACTGTCATAAAGTGCTTTTAAAACACTTATTTTTACTCTTACAACATTTAACCTAAGACCATGATAAGATATGGTTTGTTTTGGTGAAAACAGGAGCGCACCCATGGGTGGTGGTGTCTATGAGCCGGATTCCCCCCCCAAAAAAAAATTCCTAACTCAACTTACATTTGTACACTTTCTCAATAAAACTATACTTGTTAACCAGGGAAATTATTGTTGTAGCACGAAACTTTGATCTTACATTTTATCTGTACTTTTTCTATTATAAAAATAATCTAATTCTATATTTTTCTCTTCTGAAAATATAGGTGAGAATATTTTAGAATAACTTTTTGTCTTTTCGGGTGCAGAATAATACCCGTTCAATACTACTTCGACGTAGTGATTTGTAGTATTGGGCCATCCCTCAAAGCTTGGACCCCTGCCAACATAATCTCTGGTTGAACACCTGGGTGCAAATAACTCTATTTGGAAACAAATCACATTCAAGGAGAGCTTTGTGATGAATCTGTTTTCAGTAATTCTTGTCTTAAAGATTGTCTTTCATGCTAAGGTAGTTAGGTAGGAAGTGCAGTGGAATCAATTCTTCCCATTGTGCGTGCAGTCACGTGTGGCGGTGACGTGCGTTTCCTTTGCTCTACAATTTCATGCAGTTCTCAATTTCCGTTCACCATTGACGTCACCAACGTCCAGCGAGATAATTATTTTTGAATTGTTAACAAGTCTTCGTCTTCTTCCGCCTGTCCTCCCAACCTCTTCTCTTCTCATTCTTAGACAGAAGCATTCATCGCCACAGATGAAAGGAAAATTATGAACGACTATAAAGGAAGATGACCTGCTTTAAGACATTTATGTTGAAAAGTAATTGGTATTCTATTTATGACCAGAAAAGTGATCATCAATGCTAAAGATTATTAGGTTAGTCAAAAGAATTTTAGAGTATTGTGATGATTGTGACGGGTGATTATAGAATATTTTGGAGTATAAGACAGGCAGTGCTAGTATTGAAAAATCTTATGTTTTCCATCGTTAGTTTAACATTTTTCTGATTCGTTTTACGTTACACATTTTTATTTTCCCCGTAAAGCGATTTCTTCCATTTTTAATAAATAAAAAAGAAATAATAAACCTGAATATTTTAAAAATGTTTTTATAAGACATGGTAGTCCTGGACACTTGTAAAATGTTTTGATAAGAAGATATAGTCCTGGACACTTTAAAAGTATTTTTATAAGAAATAACAATCCTGAACATTTAAAATATTTTTTATAAGAAATGAAAGTCCTTGACACTTTAAAATGCTTTTATAACAAATGATAGTCCTGGAAAATTTTAAAATATTTTTGTAAGAAATGATAGTCCTGAACTCTTTTAAAATGTTTTGATAAGAAATGATAGTCCTGGACACTTCTAAAATGTTTTGATAAGAAATGATAGTCCTAGACAATTTTAAAACGTTTTATAAGAAAATATGGTCCTGGGCACTTCGGAAATGTTTTTATAGGATGGTGCGTAGGTAATAATTATAGGAACTAATTTGTCACACACTGAAACAACGCAACCCAACTACGGAACTGAGTATTTAGAGAGAGAGAATGTAACAGGTTGCATTTCCATCTCCTATCTAACCGGCACTCCAATCTTATGATAAGAATAATTTGGTTTCAGAATCTTATCCTTCGACTGCCAGCACCGTCTCGATTATATCACAGTTTCTATCGATCGAGATATACTTTGAACTAATAAAACTAGAACGTCAGGTGATTGAGATTTTCAATATGTCTTACAAGGATTCTTTGAACGTATGAAAAGGATGTGGGTAGTTCAACAAGTATCACAAAATAAATATTCAAAAAATCCTGGACATTCATCTTGCTTTAGAAGACATATTCTGACAGCCGTTTGTAGGAAATTCCAATACTTAGGCACTCAATAAAGTTTTTAATTTACCAAAGAAAAGCATCAATTATTTGGTTTAAAGTGCAGGTAATAATGCAGACCTTTTCAAACTTAGGTAGATGGCAATTTTTTAACAAGACTGTACGTCTCCATCGTAACATTTTGTAGAAAATACTCTTTATTAATTGTAAATGAAATATAGTCCTAGCTTAATTCAGTGCTAAAATTTAATCCTTATCTGCTGTAGTGCTATCCGAATTAAAATACTATTGGCTCATGTTTCATATGGCTCAAAGCTCAAATACTATTTCATACAATACTACTGGCCGAAATACAATACATGTTTCCCATAGGTAGCACCTGCTTGAATACATGTTTCCTTTGATTTCCCAGTTGAGCAGAGATCTTTTAAAATGGTAGGAATTATTCTAACAACAGTTTCTGGGGCACGGTGCCTTATAGTACAACATTAATCTCTAATGTGAAGAATCCCTGGTTAGATTCCAAAGCATTTGAGTTCGTGGTGGACAACACTCTCGGAGTTCTATCATTGTTAATTTCACCAGTCCTTTTATTATTTATTTTTATTAATCATTCGTTTTCTTTAGCCTTAAAGAAGTACGTAGAACTAGAAATTTTATTTCCAGGATCTTCGGCCTCTAATTTCCATGCTTTTTTAACACGTTCGCTGCTGAGGACACCCATCGGCGTCCAGTACTGAATTTGGCATATGCGCCGGACGCCTCTCGGCGCTTGTCCCTGCAGCTGATTCACTTTACCACCAGCGCTAGTGCATGTATTGACGGGAAAGTGAATAAAACTGCAGGGACAAGGCAGGGACAAGCGCCGAACGGCGTCGGGCGCATATGCCAAATTCAGTACTGGACGCCGATGGGCGTCCTCAGCAGCGAACGTGTTAAAGTTTGAGATTAACTACAATAGTAAAATTCTAGATATGTTCAGACCGAAACAATAGTAGAGATATATATTCAAACCGAAGGTAGATATACAAAGTATTTATATAACTTGAATATTACTATTTGCCTACATGACTTAGTTTTTTGCTCATTTTATACTTAAAATGGAGGGAAAAGGGATTTATTAATAATAAAACTGACGATTAACATGCTTATACAGTATATGCGGGATAGGTATAACATTTTTCGAAAACATAGCACTTTACCTAAGTTTTAACTGTAAAAAAGTTAAGTTGCGCTTGAATAGACAATCTTATAAGAGGTCTCTATTCATAGTTCATAGAGACCTCTTATAAGATGGTCTATGGTTGGCCAATAATTAATTAGTTCATAGAGACCTCTATTCATAGTTCATATAGAGATATCTTATAATCTCTCTTTTACCACTGGTTGTTATATTGTAAGCTATTTAAAATGATGATACTTATTATCTTTTAACACTCTCTCCTCGCACTTACATGTTCCCCCTTCACTCTATTTCCTTGCTCTTGACGTTTTAAAATAATAACCTGTCTAACAAGAAAATTAACAATTAAAGGATAATCCTATAGTCATATTTTGTTCCAAAAGCTATATATAAGGTACTTGCAAAATAAAATTACAATTTATTTTCTGAATCTAATTTACTTTTTTCTGCTGTCGAGTTTAAGGAGTGTCTTATTCGGTATTATATTTTTTGTTTATCACTTGAATTTTAAGCGAGAAACTTATATTCAAGTATTGTCTTTTCTTTTTCCTTTAAATTTTAAGCCCGCTACTTATATTCTGGTATTGTATTTTCTCATTGTCTCCTTTAATTTTAAAGTTGTGGTCTTTTCAGAGTGTAATGTATTTCTGGACTAATATGGTAAATTCCAAAGATCTATGACACTCAATCCTATAATGCCCAAAGAACAGTGAATCAAACTATTGGCTATTCTTAAAAGTATTGTAGTAAAATTAGTTTTGCCAAACTCTGCCACTGTACCTACTCCACTTTATCTACTTTACTTTCTGTATTCAAGCAGGATGTCATACATAATACATACAACATATTCAAATGTTCTATACCATCATACAAAATCAACTCTATCTGCTTTCTCCAAGATCCTAACACCTGATAACACTTAATAACCATTACTCTACATCAGCCATCAACTACAGTTAATCTTGACTGTGTCTTAAAACAATAGCAATTAACTTATTTTACAAAAAATCTTATTTTCAACATTAACACGAACTTTTCATTTTCTCTGCAACATTCTTCGGACACTGTCAGTATCGCTGAAAAACATCTGCGTCTTCAAAGAGAATGATATTCTCTTAATTAATTCACAAATATATATACATTATTAAATTGATCAGTTATATTCGTAAGTAGGGTTAAGGTAATTGTAACTAACTATAATATTTGCATTACCGAAGGAAGTAGCTCAAGTGGTAGAGCGTTGGCTCCGCATTCGAGAGGTCGTGGGTTCGATTCTCGCTGCCGACCATCCTGACTGTGGTTTTCCAGGGTTTTCCAGGGTTTCCACCAGGCAAATGCCGGGATGGTACCTACTAAAGAGGCCCTGGCCGATACCTTTCCAAAACCTTTCTATTGTTATTGTTGTAGTTAGATATCTAGTGTAAAATGGCCTCTGAGCTGTATTGGTGATTGTTAAATAAATAAAAAGTAAATTAATGTACAACTTTTCTTTCTGTTTAGCTTGAATAAGAATTTTAGGAATGATCCAAAAAATGGATCACGAGATTACGATCTTGGCCATGAATTTTAACAATAATGCAGAAAAATGGTTCAAAAGATTGTGGTCCTGGCCAAGAATTTTAAGAATAATCCAGAAAGAATGCATCAAAAGATTGCTATGTTGGCCAATAATTAATTTTTGTATCAGGAGCCACAAAACTTTTGAACGGCCCCTAAATCGAGTTTTCGTATTTTCTACGGAATAAGCACATCATACTGAGTTAAAGTTTGGATACACTATACGTAATTCTCCAGATATTAGATGTACAAGAAAATATTTGAAATATATTGGATGTTTTGACCCAATAATATCTTCGAAGGGTGTCAGTGGCTCAATGATAGAGTATTGACGTTTGGCGTATAAGATAACTGTTTCGACTTCACTTCCACAAAGTGAGCTTCACGATTGACATATACCATGTGCGTGAGTTTACTCGGGATTCTCCTGTTTCCTCCCAATTTCTTCTTCATTCTACCATTTTGTTCATTATTATCATCATCACTGTCTCAATTAGCCTCGAAGCATAAACGTTTGTAGTTAAAGCCATTTAAGAAAATTAAATTAGTTTAAGTTCTCGAATGTTCAAGGTGCAACATCGTTTTGTTATACTTTCCGCTAGTTTGAAAAAGTATTTAAAAATACTAAAATTGAAGACATGTATTATAAAACCTTCACTATTCTACTTACGGAGTGATGATTAGGTATGAGTATGAGCAGGAGCGTAAACAGGAAGTGGGTTCTGAAGTCTGCCCTTCCCCCCAAGGAATCCCAATTTTTCTGTAAATTTTGTCTAATTTTGGGGTAATTTTACAAATTTTAATATAATTTATGTCCATGTTGAAATTAGATCCCGTGAAATCCTTAGAAATCCTGATTTAAATTCCTACGTACGTCCCTACGTAGAAGTATTTATGCTGTTACTTGTGCAACTGGAAATTTGTATACTGTGCTAAAGATTACTAATCCCTCTGATTCAGCAATATCAGCTTTAACTGATAATTATGCAACCTGTAATGCCTCAAAGGACTTTCGGTTGCATACCAAGTAGGTCATGTATAACGTCCGTCCAAAAACACTCTCTAGCTTTCAGCTCGTACACAAAGAACTGTAATTGAATTGGAAAGCCTCAGCTTATGGTGTGTCTTCACCAGTGATGTATCGTAATTTTCCTATTTAGGGAAAGATGGTATTTTTAATGCATTATTATGTTTACTCCAGGATTACTAACGGAACTGATACGCGTAAATGCCGGAACCGATTTTTCCGACAAAACTCCGGGCGCGGAACCGGAAGAAATTGATTATATCTATATCTATATCTATATCTATATCTATATCTATCTATCTATCTATCTATCTATCTATCTATCTATCTATCTATATATATATATATATATATATATATATATATATATATATATATATATATATACATCTTTCAGGGTGGCCAGTGACACCAATTTTTCGAAAAAATGGTTCTGATACTGCAACCGAAATCGATATTAAAGTTAAAGCAAAATTACAGAGAAAACACAAATACGTTTTGTAACAAAGCCATTATAGATGGTTTCCTGGAGTTACAATCTTTCACAGGTGCTAAATGTCGTTTCCAGCTTGTAATGATTTTTAGCTAACGACGTTTGCTAATTATGATGATTATGATTTTCGGTTTAGTGAAGAAAAGTGTATTTCGGTTCGCTTCTCAAAGTACTTATAAATGAAAAATATTTATTTAGATTCGGAAATCTTATCCAAAACATTTCCGTTTCCGTTACCATTTCCAAACCCTAGTTTATTCATGGTAAGTGACCCTTCCATAGCTTTCATGGATGGTGCGTTCCTAATCATTACCAAAAGTGTTCTGCCACAGTTTCTACCTCATTTATATCGAATTGAGAAGCTACCGTACACTTGGTTCTCAGTCAACCTCATCGTTTTGACATAATAGTTGTCTATTCTTTATACAGTCCATCAATTCTTACTTTTCCTCCCTCTTATACCTTCTAATTCATCTCTCAGAATACAATTTCTTTCAAACATTCTTTCAGCCAATTTTTTAACCTCTTCTTAGTTATCTTTAAATTTTTTTGTTCCTTTCTTCTCTACAATATTTCTAGAACTTCAGTGGTTTTCCTTGTAGGGTTACTTGTCATCAACATTAATAATAATAATAATAATAATAATAATAATAATAATAATAATAATAATAATAATAATAATAATAATAATAATAATAATAATAATAATAATAATAATAATAATATACTCGAACTAGTATGAAAGTTGCATCTTTGACTCAAGAGAAAACATAAACCTAACTAAATTAAATTGACTTTACACCATAATATTTTAGAACTTATACTTAGGTAAATATATGTTTGCATTCAAATGGTTAAAAGACGTAAAAAGTCTGAGTATATCTCATTAATCATGACAGCACAACCAGCTTCTATTTCTCCTAAAGTGATTGGTGTGAAATAAGCAATGTCGTAGGTACAGCGGATGTGAGTCCAACACTTCCAATTATATGGAAATTCAGGAGATATGAAAGCTAAACAATCTGATGTTCTGAGCATTCACTGGTTTGCTTATGAAGCTCAGATTGTGAAAAACCAATAAAAATATAGTCCTTGAACAAGATATTGGTTTAAGATAAGGAAGTTAACGTTCTTCTTGTAAAGCTTGTAATTTCTCATGAGCACTCTCCCTGTGATGAGTTCTTGATAAGTATACAAGGTGTTTCAAAACAGCACCGACAACGTTTGGGAGGGATTCCTGACACCAAAATAGGACGAAAAGTATAGACCAACTTGGGTGCACAAATGCTTCGTTTCGGAGTTATAGGCTGCCGAAGACATGAAAAAATGAATTTTAAAGGTCCATAGCTCCAAAACTATGGGACTTACCGTAGTCGAGCCAAGACTTTACTTAGGAACTAATATGTACTCTATCCAAAAATACATGTTTCAGAATACTAAGGTACTCACGTAACAATTTTTGTACCGGCAGTTTGGTTACGGGCATATAATCTGAAATACTCACTAACTACCTCTATAAAAATTGTTGCGGAAGTACTGCATAATTCTGAAGCATGTATTTTTGGATAGAGCACATATTAGTTCCTGAGTAAAGTCTTGATCCGACTACGGTGGGCCCCATAGTTTTGGAGCTATGGATCTTTAAAGTTCATTTTACACGTTTTCGGCAGCCTATAACTCCGAAGGGAAGCATTTGTGTACCCAGGTTGTCTATACTTTTTGTCTTGTCTTGGTGTCAGGAATCGCCTCCCAAACGTTGTCGGTGTTGTTTTGAAACACCCCGTATAAGTTATCTTATAATTTATGTAAGATGTTTAGTTCCGAACTACAATTTACAGAGTCGAAGTAAAGTAAAGTAAAGTAAAGTGGGATATCTGTTTTTAATAGGCAAGACTATATTTAGATTATACATCTTCTAATACGTACTCACCCGATAGTAAGTAAATCTGCTGTAGCAATTTATAATGATGTTTATTAAATAAGCCGGGAAAAATCGAATTTCCGACCCAAAGCGATTTTCTCATAATAACTTTTAACATTCATATTTCTGATGCTATTCTCCATATAATAAGGTTAGTAGGGAAAATTTTGGATACACCAGGAGTTCATTCTTTCTGAAAGTAAGATAAGCTACATGAGAAAGACAGCATTCACAATACGGACAAGGCGTGGAGAATGCCGGAGATATATATAGGCTTTAACGAACATGAAAGGTAAAAATCAAGACTGACAGATCACGTATCGGAAGACAATTATCGTGTCAATTTTGAAAAGAAAAAGTTAGAAAAATATGTTAAGAAATACACAACACAGATGTAATAGATGCTATAGAAATAAAACTACAATTCTTCAACGTAAATAGAGATAATGATTCAAAACACAACAGTATATAGGAGATGCTACTTGTCACTAAATCCAGATTGTCTTTCCAGTACCAATTCCCGAATGACAATACTCACGAGCTCTAGTGAGTATTTCGTCAGTCATTTATTTTGCCAGATCCTGGGGGAAAATCCAAAGACATATTCTTCAATTTTTGTTGTTATTTACAGAAGTGATAATTGAAACCTCTGGAAAATCATTGCCTTTCTTAAGGATATCATGTTTTAACTCTCTTGCACAGAAGTGTAGAACGTTTCACCCTTCCCAATTTTTCAAGTGAAGACATATATGTGCAATATTTCATATTCGTGACTTGTTTACGGAAACCCAACTTGCATCCCGAGCGATAACAAAGCTGCGAGGTACTAGAGCATAAGTGAAGGATAATTCATATATGAAAGGGGAGAGGGAAAAGTCTTATGTAGAGAGTGCAGTTGGTAGATTATTTCATTAGCAAAGATAGGGTTAACTACGCAGAAGAAGGTAATTAACTTTTGTACCTTGAAATTCACTTCGTAAACGTCGCTATACAACTTCACTTAATTAACTCACCCCTTCCACTTCACTCTCACATCTTTCTTCCGCTTTCGTTCTGCCTTTTCTCCCATTCTCTATTCCTTTACTTCATTGTATATTTTTTAAAAAAATAATGGTTAAGTAACGTGCACCAGTAAACAGTGATATTGACATCACAAGCTTTTTTTGAAGATGTTTGCTAAAATGCTGATACTTAGTCCGGTAAAAGACAGTGAAAATAACGAATAGTGCGTTTGAAATATATGCAACCCTCTAACTTAGTCACACGAGAATGACTTCCTTCCACTCTCGAAAGTCAATGAGTTGTAAAATCAATTTCTTGCACTAGAAAACGAAAACTTGACCAGTCACATGACAATTGTTAGATTTATCGAATTAAGCTTTTTCACTTCGGTAAGTGGAAACCTAGTTACATCAATTTCTGGAGAGCGCAATAGCTTCATTCTATTTAATGAAAATAGTTTTAAAAAATTGAAATGATTGTATGTAGGGCAATTAGTTATTATTTGATATTTTAAAATCAGAGTTTATTTACTTTTAAGCTGTTAACAAAGACTAAATGAAAGGAAGCCGTCTAGATTCCAGTGAAAACACAGGTAGATGTACTCGTAATATACACACACATTATATTACACTTCATCTAAAATTGAAGAAAGTATGTACAAATCTAATATAATCTTTGAAACACCACCTCCTGTATTCAGGGCCACCAATTATATACTCAGCTTGTTTCACGTGAACTCTCTGATTTGGAAATACCGTTTGCACGCGTTCATGATCCCGAGGAATTCCAGTTTCTTGGAATTTTACCGTTGTAGTAATTAATCTCTTATACTGGCCACAAGCTTCTTGATCACTGTGACAACTATTGCTTGAACTCTGAAAATCATTATCGTTCATCAATTTTACATATTCACTTATTATTTCCAGGTAATTTGCTGTAAATCGTGAAATCTCCAGTCACTATATTCCTCCGCTAATATTCCGTTTTGTCGAAAGAATTACCTCATTTTAATTATTGCCCATACATTACAATCTTGTTCGTTCTCTTACAGTTTTGGCATCTACCATTCTTTCTATCATATCCCTATTAAGATTATTTCTTATTGAATGTCCGAACCAGTTACATTTCAGTTTTCGACAATACTCAATATTATTTTTTCAACAGCTTTTATCAATACTTCTCCACCCAATTTTCTTTATTACTGGTATTCCTCATACCTACAGTTTGAAAACTTTCAATTATTTTTCGAACGGTTCTCCAAATGCTGATCTATATAGCACATTACCCTTACACTTAGCAGTTCATAAATATTTTTCGTATTTATAATTACGAGTAAAATGTTACCTTATAATCTAGAGATTCAAAAATTGCAAGATATAAAGCACCTTGTACTTTTAGTGATAAGCTATAATCTACTTACATCTATCACAATATGTATAATATACTGTATATATTACGAAATAACAACTTTTAAAAATTGCATATAACTTGTGTTGCTATTCCAAAATAGAGTGTTTCATCGTCACCATCTGTCACAATCGCACTATAATGGTGAATATCTTGAGAAAAGTATCAAGCCTATAAAATGTAACTTAGAAAGAAGTCATAAAATATGTGTCAACCTGCAGATATTGGTTGGAAATATTAAGAAATATTATCTATAGATATAAAAATAGATAAATATCTACAGATAAAGTCACTATGTTTGTGACTTCAAAACTCTTGAACCACCCGACCGATTTCGATCAAATTTTCAACATAGATCCCTAACAGCCCAGGATGTGCTAGGCATGTGTCATTTAGATGTCCCAGCTACTTTTTAGGTACCCTATACTTGGCACATATGATATTCATGTGCTAAGTATGTACTTCAGCTACCTACAGTTTTAGGTACTTGTTATACTTAATTGATATTTGCAACTATGTACCACAAATATAGCATTTATATACCTGGCTCAGTTTCGCACTCTAACAGTCATTTGTTTTTATGTCGTCACTTGAGACATACACTTCCTTAATGTACATACTGTTTCAGATACCCTAACAGCACAAGATGTGCTAGACATGCGCCATTTAGGTGTTCTAAATCTCCCACATTTGATGCATTTGTTGCTTTTTATTCTAAGTGATTGTGTACTAGAAGTAACAAATGCATCAACTTTATTAGATGGCAACTGTCGCCGATCATTTGAAAGTGAATATGGAAGAAAATGAAATAAAGTAAATAGATATTCGTCATTTTATTATAAAATTACATAGCGAGCAGATTTTATACGCGGTTAAAGGAGCACACTGATTAGCCAAATTCAAAATATCTCAACAATTTATCCCTCTACAAGCGACAATTTCTTCATCGCCTCCGTGGC
The DNA here is from genome assembly GCF_964235325.1 of Thermobia domestica. NCBI lineage: Eukaryota > Metazoa > Arthropoda > Insecta > Zygentoma > Lepismatidae > Thermobia > Thermobia domestica. The sequence continues at coordinate 87,295,487 of NC_137466.1, forward strand.
CAAGTCGGAAGAGCACGCGGCTAGTAGTCCAAAAGTTGGTGGTTCGCGCTCACCCTGGGGTGCTTTTTTTTTTTTTTTTACTTGTTTAAAGTTTTTTTTAGACTGATCTTAATGTAAACACATTACGCATATAGCCGATTTAACATTTTGGGGGGAGTAATTTTGTGGTTCATTGACGATTATGGCATGGGGAACATGCCTAGAACATACTAGGCACGTTCCCTAGGCTCATGCCAGGCATATGCCTAGGGACGGACATAGACTGTGACTATGACTTGCCATCCATGTGTTTTCTCTCTCAGAGGTACATAAGACACATACTGAACATATTTCCATGTACCTGAGGGAACATGATAGGCATATGCCTGCTATGTAATTGCGGTCTTAGGGTGAGGTTCGGGCCTGGGAATGATGTTATCATTTCACTTTGACGGTACAACGTAGGAGATGGGAAGGATATTTATATATATAACTCTTGAACCACGAGACCCATCTCAATCAAATTTTCCACACAGGTGAGGGTCGGGACTCGTCTCTATATATCCCTCCCCTTCCCCTATCTTACACGGTCAAAATGAAATGATAAAAACTATCTCAGTCCCGCCCCTCGTGGGAAAATTTGATCGAGATTGGTCTCGTGGTTCAAGAGTTTTATATATATATATATATATATATATATATATATATATATATATATATATATATATATATATATATATATATATATATATATAACCTTCGTGGTTATATACATACAAATGATCTAAAATGACCGATATTAGTGTCGAATCAATAGTTTTCGAAATTGCCGTTGAAATCCAATTTAGCCTCCATTAGAACCTTATGTCCAAAATAAAACATGTTCTCCCCGCGGGAAGAACGGGTATTCTGCCAGCACATAATAAGCTAAAGAAACTTTGATAGTGAATCTATTTTTTGGTATCTCATATCATTCTCCGACATTTATTTAACAGGAGAATAACAACACACTTGTGCACTGTTATTGGAAAGGCACATTGGGAAAAGTGAGCAACGCTGGTCAAAATCTTTGTGAGAACCAAAACGTCCGACAAACAGAGAAAGTATATAAGGAAGATGATATGGGTCTTGCCTTTTCATTTAGAAACACGGAAAGAGGAAAGAAGTGCAGAAAAAAAGACAATCCGTAGCATTTGACAATGTTCTCGTTTTACAGGAAATCAAACATTTAAAACGAAAACGTCTTCACGTTTCCAGCGAAAGAGAACGAGCCAGTTACTCAACGTAAGGAAAGATTGGACGTTTAAAGGGAATAACACAGGCTGTTCTATAGCTACATAATTCGTTGGATTCAGGTGTGTAGTATTTGTTCTTTGATATCGTAAAATGATTATTATAAACATTGATTTTTATAAGTCTTCTATTGGCAACTTTATATTAGTAAAATGAAAAGAACTCTTCATACTGATATTATTTCATAACACATTACAAATATACGCGCGTCACGTTAGACCAACCACCAACACTAAAACGACCGGAACATATTTCAAAATAATGGGCTATTTTTTTTTACTAATTAGTTGCCCTAATCCCAATTTTTGGGCTCTACATTTAGCTGGAAATCGAAATCAAAATGAACGAGTCTAGTTTGACATCAACCTAGAACTCTCCACCACCCATACGGTTACAATGGTCCGATCGAAAAAATCAAACGCCAGAATTATGGGCTATTTGTGGGCTAATTAGTTGATGTAATAACCAGGAAATCTCTTGGGACTGGAGCCCCATTTGGCCCCTCGTGGTCACACCCCTGCATACTGATTCTCTAATATATTTTTTAAAGGGGAAAAATAGGAATGTAACATGAGATAACTTTCTTACTTCGTAGTTTTAATACCAACATACAGCTGAGCCAGGCATAATCTAGTATTTAATGTCTTCAGGAGGCATACCAAAAGGTAATGAATAAATGAAGGTACACACAATTCGTATATAAAGTTTTAATCTGATATCTTGAAAACTAAAGGAGTTTAAAATTTTTGAAATTTGCCTTAATAAAAAATAAATAAGTCACGTCTTTCCGCCCCCACTTGGCGCCGCCCAGTTGACCATCCGGTTCCAAAACGCATCTGGTGTGTTCTTTGGTCCATTCTTTACTTGAACAATAAAAAAACCGGATTAAATATCTGTTATAGAACCCAAATAAGCGGTCAAAGACGATACTACGCCATGGTAACAAAAGTTATCAAAAATCCTAAAAGGGTTAAGAAATAGCACAAAGCCAGCAACAACGGTAACGTAAGTTGATGTGCTGATCATACATCGTCCCACTGAAGGTCCAGCCATAGCCTTTCCTTAGCTGAAGCATCAACGTGTTTAGTTTAGTTTAGTTTTTAATTAGGATGCCATATATCTATACAGTAACTCAGATTATGATAGGTACATCGTGAGTTTAGACAAATCATTTTAATTTCGAAATCCGTTTACGCACTTCTTAACAGAAACTAGGAGTAGCTAATGTTTCAAAACTTTTGCAATAAAGAATAAAAAGCAACGATAGCTATATAAACTTTCAAAACTAGGGACCTAGACCCCCCAGCCCCAAGGTAGATACGCCACTGTATCTATAGAAATAAAAATGGATGTAAGGATGTTTGTTAGCTAGTTCAGTGCATCGATTTTGATTAATTTAAGTACATGAGTGGACCTAGCCTAACTTATGTTTTCAGCACATTTTCGGCGAAGGAGTAAGAAGGGGTGAGAGTAGAAGTGTAAAAGGAGTTACATGAAAAATGATCAATATTAGTGTCGAATCCATAATTCAGGGTCGCTGAGATGAACAGTGACATTACCGATGCCGTTTAAATCCAAATTATTCTCCAATGCGTATCCTAATGGGGAAAAGGGTTCAAATACTTTCCAAAAATCTATTTTATCCATGCAAACGAGGGGCATTTCAGCTAGTTTTAAATATGGCGAAGAACTTGTACTGGACATAATGGAAAAACTACATGAAATCAAATTAAAATAAATCCATTTCGGTCAACTTAGATTCTAAGATCATGTGCACCAAAGGCGAACATACTACTAAACACCTCAATTTAAATTAAATACTTGCGCTACGGTTTTATTTCAACACACGTATGTATGCAATGTTTCTATTTGACACACTCATATTTCAGTTGAGTAGAGGAAATTTTAAAACCAGCATAATATTTCATAGATGGAAATTAACTATCTTCATAACAGTAATGGCTTACTCATACTTGGATAATTTGTTAGATGAGAGATGAAGGATAATTATTCGATATGCAAGGTATGACCATGTTAAAATGGATTTGTTATAAAATTTTCCGTACGAAAAAGAGAACAGCCACCTAAGAAGCATGTGAATGTTCAAGCTGAAAAAATTAAACTGCACGTTTTAATATTCTGTGGACTATTCTCACAGAAGCAAATATATACAAGGGCTAGTCAGAAAGTCTTCTTCTAGGCTTCGCTTTAGAGAGCTGTTCAATGCAAAGGAAAGATAGATATTCAGTCAAAATACTTATAAAGTATCCTTATATATGCTATTTTTAACGCAATCTCTATGAATTTATAGAACCTAAAACAAGTATTGTACAAACGCTAAACAAGTGCAGTACGTTTTACGTATATAAACACTTTTAATCTTCAAATTGGTAGACCCAACAGAGATGTCTTCAATTGCAAACAGTGCTCCATTAGGATTTCACGGTTAGAGTACAATATCCATTCGGAGATAATGTGGTTTGGATCTCATGTAAAGCTGTAAGTTCACGTCTTAAATAGCTTTGCTACTGAAAGGGACGTTAAACTCTCAACCAATCATTTCCATTTCGAACTGAATCCTCTGTGAAGTTCCCGTTTGCTGCCCCCCTTCTCAGTAATCTATACGGAGAAGAGAAGGAGCACATTAAAAAAACAACTTGGTCTTGTGAAACAGCAGTGGTGACAAGCGAGCAACAACAGCGATAGCGTAGTCAATGGTTTTAGGGGCATAAAACATGTTTACGCGTACATAGCCGACACTTGCCTATTCTATTTTCCTAAACTTATTCCTTCCTCTCCATTGTTCAACATATTTTCCCCAGCAATTTATCTGATTGAAAAAACGTGTTCTTACCGTCGTAAATTATCTAATTGTAAATGATTGCTCAAAACCAATCAACTAAACAATTGCAAGTAAAATGTCCAATGCACAGATCTCAACTGATCATGTGGTGTACAATATTCAATTCCTAAATGTTTAACTGTATCGTATATGACCTTGACTATCTACCGCTCAATTTCAATATGATAAAATACACGAACATCTGTGGATAATCACCACAAATTATTTCTCTGAAATTAATTAATCGTTGACAAGTTATTACAAGAATTGTTGACATCCACAGCTGCTAACTGTCAGAATAGAATCAATTGAACTCATCTCCCGTCTAAAGTTTCATATTTTTATCATGTAACTTCTATTTGTTTGTTACTGGCTTAAGGAAGAAGGATCTTTGTTTTTGTGTAATATCTACAAAATCTCCGAAGTTCTGTACTTAAATAAATTTTTGCTTACCGTAATTTTCTTAACTTGGCATGAGTAAAGAAAATGCAAGACATCCATCTCTGCTTGAACAAGGGAGTAAGCCTATGTCCTTGGCTTCACCTGGCTTCACAAAATTATGCAAATGTTAGATGCTTATTTAAAGGAAATTTCTACGGAAACGGGCTATATCCCATACTATGAGTAACCAGATATACCATAGCATAATTCGTATCATAAAACCACTTCCAACATAGAGGATACCTTGGCTCAGAAGAACAACTAATAAAAAAGTATTGTTACATCTGCAACACAGATTATTCTAATAAAAACTATAAGAAGTGCATTTGACGATTGATTTAAATTTCATTTAAAAATGTTTTATTTGTTTTTTCAAAAACTAATTATGAGGTAATTGATTTTTATTGGATCTAATAATATTCTTTGTGTTCTCGTTATCACGTATCGTATGATGAGTGCCATATCCCGAGGGAAGTATATTTATTGGCTTGCTGTGATTAAAGTAACTGATAGGCACATGCCATTTCCAAATGTTTAAAAGAAGAAAAAAATTTAAAAAAATATCTGTTTGGTTAAATTTGTCAATTTTAATGTTCACACTTCCTTTTATTATTGCATTGGTAAAGTCTGGGGTCCCAAGGGTATAAAAATTATTCCTATGTGAAGAAGTTTTTAATGAATTTTAATTATCCGTTGACATAGGGTTTTTCCCTTAGACAACAAATGTTAAAAAAAGTGGTAATCAATTGGAGACAAGTTGGGATAATATGGATAACATAGGGGGATTTCCCATTAAGACTCGCTGAGAGTCTGAACAATATTTCTTGTAATGTAAGAATGAGCATTATCGAGTAACATGATAATTATTTAAATATGGTTGGTGCTTTAGCTTTCTCCATAGAATGTATCGACGATTTTGACTCAGGATATGATCTACAAGTCACACGTAGCAAACAAAAACTCTGTTACTTAACGCATTACGAAATTTCTTAAGACCACTATGGCTTAGTGGTATAGCGCTCGCCTCTGGCGCATGTGATCCCTGGGTCAAGTCCAGGTTTCGCCAAATGGGCTTTGTTGTGGACAAACACCATGAGCATGGGTTCTCTCGTTCCCTCTCAGTTTCGTAATTCCACCATTATTATTCATCTCATCATCACCATCTCCCTTAACCATGGTGCACATTGTGGGACGTTAAATAAGAAAGCGAAATTCCTTAATACGTATTACCATTACAATTCTTCTAGACATTATATATAATTCCTGTTGTATATTTTTAAGATATAATGAAAAATACCTACAGCATTCGAAACTTTGAGAATAATCCAGTTGCGCTTCTAAGAGAAGGAAAGTTGCAGTGGTAATTGTCTTTACTAGCAATTAGTATGTGCGTACAGAGTACTGTCTCATTATTAAAAAATACGACTAATAGGTACGATTTGCTAGTTAACACTGTATTTGGCTACATATACAATAAATAAATAAATAATAATTGTTTCCAACAAAATAAAAAAAACTGTGAGTATTCATTGTAAGCAAACGAAATACTTTTTAGCACTATAAAAGTTCGTTTTTAAAAAATATTGTCTCGAAAACTACACATAAGAATTTACCCTCAAATATGTAATTTTGTTTAGCTCGATGTGATTTGTATACTGATATACAGTATGTCTTATGTTTGGATACACTGTCACCTTTTCTAGTGTCATTATGAACAGCTTAATGACGTTACATTCCAACATTAGTTTAACCTCAATTAGTTGCATGGCTCTTGTACAGTATCAATTGTTAGGTTTACTAATTAGTAGGTTTCTCTCTATTTTCTCCAATAAGGTGTATTGATAAGGTGTATATATGGCTCGTCTTTGGACATTTGTTTGTTTAATTTAAATGCTAATAATATTGTGGAAATTAGACAATTGTGACCTTTCAATATACGAATATTAACACTATTATAAATATTGTGTTATCGAATTTTTATTTGTATCTTACCTGGTTAAGGCTATTTTCATGTACTGTTGGAAACCGATAACTCGAATTTTTTCACATTCCCTTAAAGTGTCCATAACACTCAATGTTAAAATAACCTCTATAAATTGAAAGTTTAAAAATTACAACCTTGATAAGTCGAATTTTAAGGGTTTCATAATCATATTTTTAAAAACCTCGGTAATTCGAATTTTCATAGACGAACCTATACGAGTCGAAGTTTATCTCTGTAAGTTGAATTTCTGTTGATGTTACCGTGATAACTTGAAGCTATAACTCTATGTTTTTACGTAATTGTCATTGTTGCCAATGTGTACTGTAATTGTGTTTTACTCATGTCTAGTATTTTATTTTTTAGTAGTCATCTTATTTAATTTAAGGAACTTTCACAACTTCGAGTTATAGAGGTTGAATGAATAAAACTTCGAGTTATAGAGGCTATATAGTCACTCTTCATGAGAAACGCGGAACCTCGGTATATCGAATTTTTTGTGGCCACCTCGATAACTCGAACCTTGATTACTCGAGAAACCTGATAACTCGAATTTTTTATCTATCCCTTCAGCTTCAAGTCATCGGTGGTCCACTGTATTACTTCGTTCATTTTAAACTGTTCTATAGCAACAAACAGAATGTATTCTTAAAATACATTACAATCTGTTTGAAATTAACAATACCTGGTGGTTCATATTGAAAGTATGAACATTACCGAAAATTGGTTCACATCTTTGAGAGGAGCAAAATAGCTACTATACAAACTAAAACAGCCTTCTTGTCTTTTATTATGCATGTAATTTCTAGATGACCTTAAGGTAATAAGTAGAGGAGTATTTGCACCTTGTCTTCTTACGAAATGCCTATCACTGAAGAAGATAATAACCAAGATGAGAGCTGAGACGTTCTTCGAGAGAGCGAAAACTTCCAGAAGAAATAATTAAGTAAAATATGCTATAGAGAAAGAACATATGGCCTATTAATAAACAAGAATTTTAGGAAAACAAAAAAAAATGGATCAAAAGATTGCGATCTATGCCAATCAGTAGATTTTGATCAGGGGCCACAAAATTTTTGTATGGCCCCTAAATCAAGTTTCCGTATTTTCTACTGCATCTCATACTGAGTTAACTGATAGTTTGGGTTTGGATACAGTATATGTAGTTCTCCAGAGGTCTACAAGAAAATTTTTTGATTGAAATATATTTATTGGAGCTTTTGATCCAATTGGAACAGGGATCACAACATTTGTGAACGGTCCCTAAATCGAGTTTTCGTATTTTCTACAGAATAAACATATCATATCGAGTTAAGTGATAGTTTGGGTTTGCCTACACTATAAGTAGTTCTCCAGATATAAGGCGTACAAGAAAATTTTTGATTGAAATATATTGGATTTTTTTAAATCCAAAAAGCAGAATCAGAATATTGATTGTTGTGAATTATAACCATAGATGGTTAAGAGTCTTCATCCCGGCGAAATTAAAATACCGCTAATTTTACAGTGATTATGTGATATCTTCAAATAGATAAAAGATATTTGAAATATGGAACAAGAACGCCCTAGACAATATTATTTTGCGTGAGGTACCGTTATCACAAGTCACCTAGTGGTTTTCCATTTTCAGCTGTTTAGAAACGCGAAAATAAATGCCGATTTTCAAAATGGCTCGAAATCGAAAGCAGATAAGTGAGTCGTGATAACAGTTTCTCATGTAAAATAATATTGTCTAGGGCGCTCTTGTTCCACATTTCGATTATCTTTTATATATTTGAAGATATCACATAATTACTGTAAAATTAGCGGTATTTTAATTTCGCTGAGATGAAGACTCTTAAGGAAAACTGGAAATAAAGATTAACTCATGAAATTGGTTTAAGAGGAAGTACTGATAATGCATGTAGGCTATATTAATATAAGTGTTCTCAAAGAAGAAAAATAATATCTATCGTGTAATGGATATAATATAAAAAAATATGATTTTATAAATTTCGGACTGATATGGAAAATGTAAATATTTTAAATCTAGTTTTGTATGTGTTCATTAAAATTGTATTAATCTACTTCATTTGGTTTATTTCTAAAAGAAATGGGTAGTCCTCGCAAACATTACAATAACCGTTCTTTTCTTTATATATCACTTACCCTACGTAGTACCAAATTAATTTACAATCCTCTCCGCTTATGTAGTGGGCAATGAACATGCCTATGATATATGGGGTCCCTAGTTCGATTGCTGATTAAAAACATTGAAATTTGAACGCATTGTTTGGATTCGACGTTAAACTATAGATCCACGTCTCATACAATGAAGGTGCTGAAAAGGGTATCTAACTTTAACAAACCACAACCAAATTAATAGGACCATTATGAACTAATTTTTAATTTGGAAAAACAATTTTGACAAATCAAAAATTCAGTTAACTATCCTTATCCGTAAAACCTCTGTCAAAAACTAACTTCTTGATATTACAAAACAATGTTGTTCAATATAGGGCATCCGCACTCCAAGAAGTACGCAATGACTTCTTATTAGCATTAAATTTAACATAACATAGTTCTTTAAATACTGTTCTTAGACTTATTGGATGATTTTCATATTTATAGTAAAACTAGCCATTCATTAATAAGCAATAAATTTTGTAATTTATTTTTGATAAATTGTATAATTTAAATTAAGCACAGTTTAAAGCTGGGGATACACGCTTGAAAGGAAAAATATCATTAATGACAGGAGAAATTAAATGTTGTTGAATACCACTGCTATAAGAAGTCCATGCGCCTTATATTGGAAGTATATTAAGATACGAACATTAATATACTGTATGCGTATTGAATCCAGTGGTGTACACATAATTTTATCAGAAGTTTCAAGCACTGAAGTTGATCTATTTTCAGGAGTTTATATATATATATATATATATATATATATATATATATATATATATATATATATATTAATATGGGAAATGTTATTTTTTCATATCTTGTTGAAGAGGTGGGTTTGAACCCGTAATCTTTTCCTTTGCTACATCACTGATTGAAGCTATAATCAATGAGTTTACATATCATTATTATAAGACTTCATTCCAGCTACCTAATTTCACATACGAAGAGAAATAGAAACAGCCACCTTCTCCCTGCTTTACATGCTTACAGTCAATGACTAAACTAGCTTCGTTAGATGAGTGAACTGGAAGATACCCTTGTAAGAACAGACAAAACAAGACTTTTACGTGTTGTTAGGCAAAATTATCTCAGTAAAAATATCCACCTCCATCCATTTCTATGAAGGATGGAATTTAATACCTATGGAAACGAAAACAAAGAAATGACGATAACATTTATATCAAATTATAAACTTCTCCAGTCATAATCTTTGCTTTTTTTTTTTTTTAAAAAAAAGAAAGTGAACCTCTCCTTTGTCTTTATGAAGCGCCATTAAACTAGAAAATCCTAGAGAGAGAGACTCCTACGAAAGTCCATTCTTCGTCTCCTATTGATTACCGAGCTTTTTGCTGTTGTAGCTACCTGTTGCCTTTTCTTCTTGGCGAGCGTTTATTGTTTGGGTAATGGCTAAACAATGTTGCAAGTCACATCTCTTTACTTCGTCTTTACTGTCACGCAAACTACAGTTGCCATCTCACACAAAAATTACTATTCACGCGAGTTCATTTAAGAAAACGGTCATTAGCGAATAGCAATGCCATAAAAAACAAATTAAATTGTCCACTTTCCTGACATAAAATATGATACAGTACTATATTTAATTTACATTTCTATAACTATACTTTCTTATTTCCAATAGTGAACTATCTCCAATAGCATTGTGTCAAGAAAACAGGAAGGGTATCCAACATATTGATACGCTTCAACATAATTTCCGTTGATGATAAAACATTTGTCGTATCGAGAGAGAAATTTTTGAAGAACGTTGCCATAAAAGTTTTCCTTCTGACTAGGGATGTACTTGAACCTGAACCCACGAAGTGGGGGTGATGTATATATTTCCTGAAAGCTTGGGTCAAGGTAAGATAAAAACCGCTTACCAAAATTGGGGAGGTGTAAAAACAAAACAATAAAACTAGATGGTATCAATGGAAAAAAGAAATATCCCAGTTTCAACTGCAGGATTTTTGTTTTGTTTTGTTTTGTTTTGCACCTGTCTCACCGTTTCAGATTAATAGGAGAGGCAATAGACTTTTCATCAAGAGTCGAGAATTGTTTCCTCTTCTTTCACTTAACATAAGCTTTCATACGATACTCAATTTGAATCCCTTTCCATTTCAACATTTTGAGTTTGACCCCGTCTGGGAACCTGCGTGGGACCCTGGAACATTTTTTTTTTACTTTGAAACATTATACTTTTGAAATAATGACATATCCGTGTTTTTGTTTCTACACCTATTCCACCGTTTCAGATACATACGAGTGGCCATAGACTTTGCAATAAAGATTCTGTTAATATTTTGACTCACCGCTATTTTGCACACACTTATCGTAGAGAGTCGCGGCTTGATTTATCTAAGATCAATCACCAAGGAGTCGCGGCTTCTTTTATTTAACACCAAATTTCATACGATATGCAAGTTGATCACCCTTTCCATTTAAAAATTTTGAGTTGGACCCCATCTGGGACCCTGCGGGGACCCTGGGACAACTTATTTTACTTTGTTACGTTGTACTTTTGAAATGATGAAATACATGTTTTTCTGTTTTCATTTCCGTCTCACCGTTTCAGGTTTTTCGGTGTTGCAACGAACTTTAAGACACGCTTAAAGGTGTTTATAAAAAAGAGTAACATGCTGCCCTCAAGCGGAATGCTTGAGACCTCCCCAATTTTGGTAAGCGGTTTTGATCTTACTTTGACCCAAGCTTTCAGGAAATATATACATCAACCCCACTTTGTGGGTTCAGGTTCAAGTACATCCTGTGTGAGAGGACAATTCATCCGACACAATTTTGTAGGTGAACACCACTCATTCTAGCTTTGGAATTTCTTGTATAAAGTAACAGACAAATTGTGACCAAAGCATATATACTATTTAATAAATAATATCGTTACAGTTTCGGCAAAGTATCTTTGCCTTTATCAGAATGAAGGCAAAGATACTTTGCTGAAACTGTAACGATATTATTTATTAAATAGTATATCTGCTTTGGTCATAAATTGGTAGAGAACAGATCTTGAAGCTCGCGTAAAATTCTGTGATAGCGTAGAAGTGGTGAATTGTCTGTTTTCATGAATTTTGATCTCTTCGACATAAACAAGATCGTTTCACGGAAGGCTGGCCCGCTTATTGTTCATCATGAACATTCTCCTGCCCTTCCTTAAACAGTCTCACCTACTGACGAAATTTGCTATCACTCATGACGTTTGAACTTCACAGATTTGGTTATGAATTTCTGCTAGCGTAAAATTTCTTGCATTCAGGAATCGAACTAGAGATCTTATTTTGCAGGCGGCGGTCCGCTCTATCATTTTTTTTACTCTTCCATTATACACCACAAAAATCACAGGCTGCTGATACTATTCCAAATGGAGTCTATTTTTACTCAAAAGATGCCAGGATGCACTGCGCATGCACAAATTTACAAATGCCCGCACTTTGCTTAGATATTGCAGATATTACTTTAAAAATGTTCCTTGTACTTTTTCCTGAACTATTATCTAAGCCGAAAATGGGATTTGTAAGATGAAACTAATTTAGACTTGAAGTTGTATGGCTTAAATAGTGACCACTAATACTGTTAAAATTACTCAAATATTAAGTAAACTAATATTTTTTCAGCTGTTTTTCGAATATCCAAATATTCATCTTCAATATTCGACAACTATCTGAATAATTATTTGAACAGTTGTTTGAATAATGAATATTGTTCGAATTTTTTGAAGAATCCATTATTCGAACATTCGAATAATGGATTATTCGAATTCTAACAGTACTTTGGTGCCTAGACAATAATAAACGGGAGTTTCATGATGATGATTATATGGTTATCGTACTCTCCTTTATCGTGAAAGGTTCGGGTTCGTTTTCCGGTAGAAAGTCATGTGGTTCGGATCCCACGCTAAGCTGTAGGTACAAGTTTTATGTATTCTCGGTGCTGAAAAGTAACGTTAAAATGCAAACCAACCAACGAACTAATATTATAAGTATGGAAATTTAATATATATATATATATATATATATATATATATATATATATATATATATATATATATATATATATATCGGGTGTTCTAAAAATGGCGCCCACTGAACACAGAGTACTACTCTACACGTCAAAATAAAGCAAAATATATATATATTTATATACCTTTCGAGCCTTCGTCTGGAAACACAAATTGCACTACGTGGCAACGCCGCAAATAAAGAACCATATATTAGATTTACTAATCTATCAAAAAATTATATCGATTCTTTCCAGATGGCACCTATAGTCGATATTGATTGACACTAGCATCACTTATTAGTGTAGCAATCGATTTCACTGCTTGTTGTATTCGTAGAATAATGCTAATGGCTCAAAATTAATCTGCGACGGTGTTACATTGTTAAATTTTGAATCTCCATTGCGGCTAAAGGAGGCCGCGGCGGGCAAATCATCATATAACATTTTCGCTTTATTTTCGCCTGCAGAATAGTGCTCTGTAGTCCGTGGGCGCCATTTTTAGAACACCCGATATATATATATATATATATATATATATATATATATATATATATATATATATATATATATATATATATATATATATATATATACCTAAACACACTAAATAATAATGCAGAAAGAGTCAAGCTCTGTATATATATCAAGCTAGAACTACAATATTTATCAACATCAATGTATATACGATTACATAGCAAGATTGTCAATTTTATTGGAATATATTCGTCAATAAATCTTAAAATCCCGACGCCTTTTAACTAATCGGAAATGCAACTCATAGATTAGCTTTTATTTACAAGTTCAAGTGATAACAGCAGTACCGGAATCCTAAATTCTGGGGATATGGTGTCAGTTATTCTATGGAAGTACCATGAAGTTAATCTGTAATCAAAATTTAATTATTTGTGTGTAGTTTATCCTCCCGGAGCAATTTTTTTTTATGCAAAAGAGAACAGTAGAAGTTAAACTGACGCACGAGGTCTATCCGCAACAAGTTTTTTGAGTTAATTGTGTTACAGTATTTCTTTCACCCCTCAAGTAGCTAAATATTTGTATTTTAGAGATATGGCCTGAAACAGCTCATTTGAAACTGATCATCATCTACTTGATTCAATTGAAAATAACTATTAAATGAAGCACATGATATACACATTATGTAAGAGCAATGTAGTTTGTAAGTACGACAGTATATCAGCCTAAAACACAAGTTCTCGTCCAATACTTTACAAAGCTTAAGGTAAGCGTAAAGACTCGACTCTCGTCAACAGACGGCAGCACGTTTTTCGTATCTTTTCATTCTAATTTGTATTTCAATGTATCTTTTCCATGCAATCTATCGATAGAGGAACATTATGCAATCTATTGATCGGGGGAACGTGGTGCAATCTATTGATCGGGGGAACGTGATGTAACCTATTGATAGGGGAACATGATGCAATGTGTTGATCGGGAAACGTGGTAGAATCTATTCATCGTGGGAAGGTGGTGCAATCTTTTGATGGGGGACGTAATGCAATCTATTGATCGGGGGAACGTGGTGCAATCTATTGATCGAAAGAACGTGCTGCAATCTATTGATCGAGGGAAAGTGATGCAATCTATTGATCGGTGAAACGTGGTGCAATCTATTGACTGGGGAAACGCGATGATAGTCAAACCTTTACACACTAACCTCATACTAAATCCTATTGATTGTGGATCAATACTATCTAGGTTCATGATTGTATTTTAGTAGAGTCATCCTATTTTGTTTATTTTTACCAGGTTATGAATTATTTAATTAATAATCTTCGTTTCCTAATTAATTTCACTAGTCTATACTATAGAAACATCTGATTCCTCATTCTTATTCAAATATAATCGATTATATTTCATGTGAAATATCTGGAAAATTTCATTTTAATGTTTCTTTTCGTCTAGAATATAAAAATAAAGATTGAAAATGTAAACCGAGTTATTACGAACACCGTGCTTGTCTGTCACAAAATCTACTTGACACGAGGTTGGGATTGGAACAGGAAAAAGATTAATCCAATAATTGTATGTATTTACGGCTAATTTGGGGCACGGTGCTTAGAGTGCATGCAGTTCCTGGTTCGATACCCGCCCAAGTACGTTTGTGGTGGACAACATCATGTCCATGGATTTCTTGGTGTATTTCCGTTTCCTTCAACATTCGCATCCCCTCAATTCTTCCATCATCATTCACTTGCCTTAATCATCGTTTCCCTTAGCCTAAAGGGCATAATTCCGTGGGACGTTCAACAGAAAGATTTTATTTTATTTTTATTTCATTTTCACGGGTAACTTGACTGTTGAAGAATAACACTGGAACTACAGGAATATCTCCACTATCAGTTTCTAATATCGCGATTCTCGATTTATCGTGGTTTTATAATTTGATATCAAAAATTCGAATAATCACGGTAGCCCACTACATAGAAATATGCAATCAGCCAATACATTTAGTTGGAGTTTCCACTCTCCAGGTGGCGCTATTGCAGCGCTTCGTTTTTTTTTTAATCCGACAAGCAGCAGTACCAGTAAAATTGAACGTTCGTCAGGAAATTGAAAACTCCATCCGTTGCTACCGAGTTTTTATACAAAGAAAAAAGTCCATTAAACAAGACTACATAAATTTTTATCCCAGATGCAATAGTTGTATATACGTACTCAAAGATTAAAGAATAGGCGTGTTTGTTTTCATTGCATTGATTTATATAGAAAATTATTTTCGCATTTCCTTCGAAATTAACAAGAATTTTAATAACAATGTAGCTTTACTGATTCCAAGTAAATGTCTCTTACTTTGTTCAACATAAATTGTGCGTTGTATGTAATTAATAGTACTTCAATTATATTATTAAAATGTAATTTTCATGAAGAAAGGGACAATCATACTAATATAAGAAAGTTCATAATTATCTTCAGGGAATATTTGTAGTGAATAATTAAATTTATGTTTATAAGGTAACTACACAGGATTTGTACTTGAAACAGAACACACACAACGTATGATAAACTAATTGATCTTTCTCTACGAAATAGTACATTCAGGCACTACTAGTTTGGCAACGCTGCTCTTTAATATTATTGTATGTTTGTCATTTTTACATTTATTTAGTAATAGTATGACCACTACATGGCTGAATACGTCCTAAAGGCGCATTTGATTCTTATTTAATACTCGTAAATTTCCACATCTTCTCGTTTAGTATTGCTCCCCAAAGGAAGA